>NC_043717.1:14364885-14541019 GCF_006229205.1 Suricata suricatta
ACAATAAAATATTGTGGAGAAAAAAAAAAGAATAATGACTAAAAAAAAAAAAAGAATTTGGGTTTTTGTCAACTGGGTTTTTTTCCTCCCCTTACTCCCTGGTACTGCTTCTGGTGATGGTCAGTGGAATATGGGAGTGAGGTTAACAGCAGTAGTGTGGTGGTAAATAAGAATGACTCTCAAAACAAAAATCCCTAATGTGTAGTGTATGCCAGTTTTCACAGCATAAATATTCCCACCATAGCCAATTTCAAGCCCCCAATGTGACAGGACTAAATGTGGAATCAGAATACGCATCGTTATATAGCATAGCACATTATTATATAGTATTTCCACCTTATGGATACAGTAGATAATCTCAAAAGCATAAATAATAGTAAAATGAAGTGAAATAATTAGAAAGTGGTGATTTTTGAGTATTTGCAATCTTTGTTTTAAATATAATTTGTTTGGGGCACCTGGGGGGCTCAGACGGTTGAGTGGCCGACTTTGGCTCAGGTCATAATCTCACGGTTCTTGAGACCCGTGCTGACAGCTCAGAACCTGGAGCCTGCTTCGGATTCTGTGTCTCCCTCTCTCTGTCTCTTTCTCCCCCATTCACACTCTGTCTCTCTCTCTCTTTCTCAAAAATAAATAAACATAAAAAAGAATTTAAATAGAATTTGTTTAAATGTAAGTGTAATTTTTAATAACTGTTCTATTTAATCCCTGGCTTGAAAACTCCCTGAAAATTGGCATGTCAGCTAGCTCTCTGGAGCCAGTGGAAACCTGCTCCAGCACACCGCTGAGCCAGAGTAAGAGCCCAAACTGTCTATTTCTTCCTTCAGCCACCATTTCTTAGTTTGGCAAGGTCATAGCACTTTTCTTCTATGGTGGCTATTGGTAAATTTCTGCTATTTTTAAAAATCACTTTTTGCTCATATTAAAGGAAAGAGATTCTGTGATTGGCTTCACCTTGTCACCTTTACCTTTCTCTCGTGCTCTGAAAATTTTTGGGGTCATTTCCAGTTTTATGTACTATTCAGAACCAACCAAGAAAATAGGATCCCCTTAGACGATGGTCGCGAGTCTTCCTCTAAGTCTAAGCGCCACAAACCGGAGTTGGAGAAATAGTACTTAAGCTCTGTCTTCAGGAAAGTTAACAAAGGATCAATTGCAGAACCATGCAATTTCCAATACACAATATTCGAGGATAATAATGGACATAATACACCTTAAAGAAGGGAAGAATAATGTTCCAACACATGGAAAATAGTCGGTGTCTTATATATTTCTTTGAAAGGTAACTTAGAAGGATCAGGTTTGGTGAGAGGTACCTCCATATATCCAAGAGCCTAAGTGAGTTCTCAAACACATATAATATATATGTTTTTCATATGTGTGTGTGTATATAATTTTTTAAATTCTGTTTTGAGAAATTAAGGGTGTTTCTAAAGGATTGCTTATTAAATGATTCCTTACTGAAACAAATCATAGATTGTAGTCAATATTTCCAATAATATAGTTGTTCTCAGCTCTGGCTGGACATTAAAATCACCTGGAGAGCTTTTAAAAAACACCAGTGCCAGAATCCTACTCCAAAATCTTCTAATTCAATTAGTCTAGGGTGGGGCCAGGCCGTTAATATTTTTGAAAAGCTCCCCAGGTGACTGTGCTAGGCAGCGAGTTGAGAAGCCTTGTCATAATGTAACATTTAACATTTTATTACTACTCCGGGAAATCTGCTAAAGTAAATAGACTAAGCTCCTAGGATGCATGATAATGAATAGGAAAATTTGCAAAGTTCTTGAAGATGTTTAAAGAAAAACAAGATAATAATTATGTGTTGTTAAAGTCTTTTTTGGCTGGGACTCCAAATGTTTTATAATTTTAAAGAAGCAACTATGCAGTGCCTAATGGACCAATGTTAATTAAATTTAATAATGCCTCGAAGCTGAAGACTAAAAAATAGTGTGCTTCCAGTTTTTGTTTAGGAAGTCCCGGATTGTCCATGATCAGGATATCAACACGTCCAGTTTTTGTCAGGCTGAGAAAGACATCGTGTGCGTGCTGCAATAAAATCCCAGTGACGTGTTTTAGATAACATGGGAGTCAAAATGTATCCTTTCTGAGAAACCTATTTCTCCGGAGCACAAATTAAAATCATAAATAAGATTGCAAGGAGAGATCTCTAAGATATTTAAGCAAATAAAGTTCCCCCAAGGGACTGATTTCAGGGGAATTAATTAGGCTTATTAGATGGCATAATTATCTAATCACTGAAACAGCGTCCCTGGAGATCTCTTCTACTTTTTAGCTTAGATTTAATCATTGCATTTAAAATAATATAGATCTTGGCCAGAGATGCCTGACGGTCTGTTTGAGAGGCAGCCAGCAGCGCGGTGGAGCGGGCCACGGACCACTCACACCTGAGACAGACTGCCCACCGCAGGGACCCAACGTGCAAGTCCAAGTCAAACGTCGAAGGCCATCTCAGCAGCACTGCAAGTGCCTGTGGTGGATTGCTAGGCGGAATGGCGACAGGGGTTCTTAGCTGAGACAGCAAGCAGTGGTTAAAGCAGGTCTGGAACAACCAGGTTAGCTGATTTCCGAGGGGAAAGCCAGGCTCCGCCTACTGTTTGAAGCTTCTACCACGAGCCTGCATTGTTTGTAGGAGAACCTGTGTCGTGCCTTTATCTGTAGCCTTCCCTTAGGTCTTAAGGATCCTGAAACCTTACTGCGGGCACTGGATTTGGTGGAACGGGAACCATGAGTGTGGGAAAGAGCAGCAAGATGCGGCAGCACATCGACCATAGAATGAGATGTATCCTCCAAGATGACTGAATCTTCACTGGCACCTTTAAAGCTTTTGACAAGCATCGGAACTTGATCCTCAGTGATTGTGATGAATTCAGGAAGATCAGGCCAAAGAATGCAAAGCAGCCAGAGTGTGAAGAAAAGCGGGTTTGGGGTCTGGTGTTGCTACGTAGGGAGAACTTGGTTTACATGCCTGTGGAAGGACCATACCCCAAGACTGCTCGGGTCCCATTTGCTGGAGCTGCAGGAGGCTCTGGGACTGGCAGGGCAGCGGGCAGAGGAGTACCGGCTGGGCTGGTGTCCCAATCCCCTAGGCTCCTGCTGGGTCGGCAGGCCCTGTGCCAGGGGTTGGGGGACCATCCCAACAGGAAATGGCTCTCCGGGGAAGAGGTTCTATAGCAGCTGCTGCAGGTGCTGCATCCCCAGCATTGCTGGAGCCCCAACTCGGTGCCCCCAGGACGAGGGACCCCACCCACTCCTGTGGGCAGAGCAACACCACCTCCGGGCATTATGGCTCCTCCACCTGCTGTGAGACCACCCATGGGCCCACCAACCCCCTGCTGGAGGGACGCCAATAGGCATTCCCTCTCCAGGAATGAGGCCCCCTCCCCCAATTAGAGGTCCCCCTCCCCCAGGAGTGTATCCCCCAGAACCCTAGGATACTGTCAATCCTTCTCAAGTCACTCTTTTCCCTGCACTGTGTCCCGTGAAACTACATAGAGTGTTTGTGAGCTTTTGTTCCCTGTTTGCTGCATTAATAATATTAGCTAATAAATGCAGAGAGCAATTAAACAAAAAAATAAAATAATATGCATCTTTTTTCTCTATTGATCAGGACTTTTTTGGTTGTAAATAATGAACCCAACTGAACTAAAGGTAAGAAGGAAAGGAATCTATCAGTCAAATAACCAAAAAGTCCAGAGACAGACTTCAGGCAAGGCTTGACTTAGGGGCTCAAACAATGTCATCAGAAATCGGGTCTTACTCTTTCCATCCGTCTTCTCTTTTCCCTCTAAGTAGATTCCATTCTCAGATTACTATCTCCTCTTGGTCGCAAGATCGTTGCCAGTAGCTCTAGGCTTCCATACACCCATTCAGCAACCCCAAAGAACATCCCTCTGTCCCAAGAACTCCAACAAAAATTGTGGAATTCGGGCGCCTGGTTGGCTTCAATCGGTGGAGCGAGAGACTCTTGATGTCCAGGTTGTGAGTTCGAACCCCACATGGGGAATAGAGATTACTTAAAATCTTAAAAACAAAAGAAGATGAAATTGTGAAATTGAATCTTATTGTCTTAGATGAACTAATCTGGATATTCAATGGGACACATTACTCTGATTGCCCAGGCTTGTGTTACATGTGCATTCCCGGAACTGGGGTGGGGCCAACTGTACCTGAATTACATGCCTGAAGTTGGGGTAGAGGGTGGCTTCCCCAAAAGGGTCAGATTGTTGTCAGAAGATTTGGGGATGGCCACTGAGCAAAGAAAAACAAGTTCACTACAATTCAGAACAACTACTTCAAATTAAACTTCCCCACCTCTCTTTCCTCCTGTTTCCCATTTAGCCATAACCAACGAGGTTTTATGGTATCTTAGTAATTATCTTCTTTTTTGGGGCTTAGTCGGTTAAGCTTCCAACTCTTGACTTCGACTCAGGTCATGATCTAACGGTTCATGAGTTCCAGCCCCACATCAGGCTCTGTGCTGACAGTGTGGAGTCTGTTTCAGATTCTCTCTCTCTGCCCCTCCCCTGCTCTTGCTCTCTTTCCCTCTATCTCTCTCTCTCTCTCAAAATAAATAAACTTAAAAAAAGAAATTATCTTTTTCGGAATTCAAACATATCATCTTGTAGCCTTTTGGTATGGTGAATAAACATCTTGTGGTAAGAGCTGGGTGCCTAAGTAATAAATGCTATAGGGGTTTTGCTGTACCAAGCTATTACTAAACTTCAGCATATTCATTTTTTTTTTGCCTCAACGTGAGGCAAAACCTTTATTTGGTATGAGAAATGCAAGTTTTTAAAGAATAGAATGTCATGACTGAAGACATTGCTCTCCAAACACTCTTTCGCCACAGAGACAAAAAATCTTATGCCCGAGGTATCTTTGAACCCAAAGCAGATAGATGTTGAGATTCTGTTCAACCCTGAAAGAGGAGCCCTCTGAAATGAATGGAGATACAAATATATACTCCCTAGGAAACACTATCCGCTTCCGCTGTTTGGAGGTGGACCGTTCTAAGTGAGTTAGTGACCAGGATTGAAAAAGTTCACGGTTTGTATTTTGTTAGTACTGGTCGTCGTGGCAACCAACGGATTCTACATAAAGCCTGAAGCCAGCGGACTTGTAATGGAATACATTCCTCTGAGTGAGTCAAAGCCTTGTTGAAAAGGAAGCAATCACACTGCTGTGGAAATAAATTATGAACTGCTCGGGGCTGAAATAAGCAACTTTTTTGGAATCGCATTTCCCCCTCCTCCCACATACTTTTGATGATAAGTAACTTGGCAATGCTTCGTTTCTGATGGGACAGACTATCATGTCTTTGAGAAGAGGCGTGGCAATATGTGACCTGCCTACCTCACAAGGTTTCTGTGAGAATCAGATGACAAAGTGTGTGCAAAAGTGCAATGGGCGGCACTAATATGGCCAGTGCTGTGGATTAAGAGCTCTTAACGTTCAGAAATGGAAGTTGCAGATATTATTTTAATCCACCCTGAGCCATTAGAGATTACTTCCTATGACACACATACTAATATTTTGTTCAGTCTGAAAACCCAAGTGATGAAACTTCCGCTGTTCCCCTGGGGCATCCTGCTCCACCACAGAGTCAGAAAGTTTATGCTAGTAGAAGATAGTGTTTAATAACTTGGATTTTGGAGTCAGACAGACATGGATTCCAATCCCAGCTCTGGAGCTTTGTAGTTATGGAAACTTGGGCGGGTCGCTTAAAGTCTTTGCATCTCAGAATCTCACCTACAAAAGGGGGTAATGGTACATACTTTATAAAGCTGTGAGAGAGACTCCATACAATAATGTTAACAAAAGCACCTAACAATGTCTTGTGCAGAGTAAGGGGCAAAGAAATGTTAGGTATTACTGTCATTAGCTTTATTCTGATTAGGGCATGACCATCTCTGCTTTCTTGCTGATCCTTGTTAGAACGGTTTCCACCACATTAAATTCTTTTTTCTTCTTGATTGACCCTGGTGCTTTCAAATACAAAGTCAATATTTTCTTCTATTTTGATCCCCACCTTTTGTGATCATCTCCTTGATTAGGACAAACCACTGATTGATTTACCTTCAAAAAGTGGATTTCATCACAAAGATTGTTAGCATTTTCAGTTACTTATTTTTCAGTATTATTATTGGCTTTGCTGGAGTGCATTGACCCTAACTCACTGCCGTATTTTCATGGGCCCTCACTGGCTCGGAAATGAGAACGTTCTTAAAGTCTCAGTGAAAAAGCCTTCTCTGGCAGGCTGCACACTAGGGAGTCGCACCCTGCCCCATACCCTCACCTGGCAGGGAACTGGGCTTGGACGATCCACAAAGCCAAGTTGCACAACTTTGGCCGGGAGCTGCATCCACTATTTATCCATCACTTGGACAACCTTGTTAAATTCCTGCAGCTTGGGCCTATCTGAGCTCTTCATCATTTTAGTACTGTCAGCCTAAGCAGACCAATTTCTGCTTCTAGGAACATTCCTTTGGAGAAGAGCAGAAATTTCAACAAACTCTCAAGTGCTCCTCAAACTCCTGAATCAGTGAGGCCCTTGAGCCCATTCTTGTAATAAACTCAGAAGAATGGTATTTGGAGCTGCAAGTTTGCATAGGGTCAGTTTTTCCAAGAAACGTAGTCCTTCTTTTGGATAATTAATTTGGAGGGGTTGGCATTTCCTGCTACCTGGCCTCATGTGTTTTCTCCATCTTCTTGGAGACTGATCTTAAAATAGTTTCTCTATCTTCATCGTTCCAGCACTTTTGTCTCTGCTCTTCCAGAATCTTCATTAATTTTAATGCTAGGCTGATTTTTCTCTGCCATGAAAGGCTTTTAGCTTCTTTGATAGCTCTTTGATTCCTCCTGAGCCTGCTTCTTCATCACAGAGTAAAGTTTAACAAAAGGGTTTTATTTTTTTGTTTTTTCTTTTACAAGGATGCCATGTCCCTTAGTGACAAACCTTATTTAAGTTAGACACCCTTGGCCTCTTCTTTCACCAGCAAGCCTCAATGGTTGGTGGTTGTCAATGCCTGGAACAGGTTTTTTTCCTCCTTACTCGAAGATACCTTGAGGACCTCATGTTCATTCAGTCCAGAACTCTTTTGAGTGGAAAGGAGACAAGACATATACCTTTGTGTCTGGTAAAATCTTTCCCAAATAGCCCTAGATTTTCATCTCTTCTTTACAGTTGCTAATGGTTAAGATGCTAATCCCACTATCTATGCCTTGGGTACTCTGAACCCCAGACCACTTCCTTCTGGGCTGGCATCTCTTTAGTTGGAACACAATCTGAAGGGGAAATGCTTTTGATTAGCGAGGCAGTTAAAGATAAAACTTGATGTGTTCCCAAACAATTTTATTCCATCTGGCCAATTAGCCTGATTTCTATTTTGAAAAACATCGATTACACACCAAAAAATGCAATAAACTTGCCATTTTCAAAACTCCACAAACTCTAAGGCAATGATATTTAATGAGTGATTTATAGTGGTATCAGTAAAGTAGAGGCACCTAACTTCACTGGAATGTGGGTTTTAAATTGCAAAGTTATGAAGATTATTGAACACCAATTTCCTTGCTAATAGATTTCTCAGCCTCAGCACTCCGTCGAGCAGTATCTCTGATCTCTACCCATTAGGTGCCAGTCGAGTCCTCACTCCAACGGTGAGAGCCAGAAATGTCTCCAGACATCTCCAAGTGTCCCCCAGGTGGCACAATTGCCTCTGGGTGAGAAGCTCTGAGGTCGAAGACATGGTGAAGCAGTTTTTCCCTTGTTTGCTTTTCTTGACTACGAAAGTGGGAGAGGCCATTGAAAAATAAGAACACAGTAGGTCTTAGAATGTACTATTTTGATTCTATGATTATAAAATCCTCAACTTTTCTCAGTTGAGATTTTTAGAAAAACAATTACATTTCTAAATATAGCTACAATATATAAACATTGGTCCCTGGCACGTATCACCTCTCTGCTAATGGGTCAACAAGCACAGGACTTCACGAGGTGTTCCAAGAGTTTGCAGGGCTCCTCTCTGGCCTAGTTCACCAAGAGCCAGGGTAAAACTACTCATTAGCAAAGTGACTAATGCATAGGCCCATTAGTTGAAATAGTCAGCGAGGGGAAAAGGAGAGTAATGTTTCCTGTGTACTGTTTTCTCTTTTAAAGGAGAATATGCTGTAGACTAATGAGAGGCCACATCCAAGTTGGTAAGTTTCATCTTTGCTGTCCAGTCCTTGTCTCCAGACTAGTAAGGATTTTCAAGGACCCTGATGTGAAGAGAAAATGGTGATGTCCCAGGCATTCTCTCTTTAATAACTGCTCCTCTCTCGGCCTCAGCCCCTCCTTTCCTTCCACCCCCCACCCTGCTTCTTCCACCTTCCCTGCTTTATTGCTACTCTGAAAAGGGGTTGGGAAGAAGGGCCCCTGAAGGCGCGGAAGTTAATGTGAATTGAAGTCACCTGGGGGTGCCCAGGTGACTCAGTTGATTGAGCATCCGACTTCAGCTCAGGTCATGATCTCACAGTTCATGAGTTTAAGCCCCATGTCTGGCTCTGTGCTGACAACTCAGAGCCTGGAGTCTGCTTTGGATCCTGTGTCTCCCTCTCTTTATGCCCCTCCCTCGCTCATGCTCTGTTTCTCTCCCAAAAATAAATTTAAAAAACATTAAAAAGAATTAGAATCATCTGGAGAGTTCTTCAGGCCAACCAACTATCCCATTTCTCTCAAAATGAGTAGAGGAGATACCCAGTAATCACTATTTAAGTTGATTATAATTGTCTTTAAATGGAAGTAATCTAAACATCAATCAACAAGTGACTGGTGAAATTAAACATTCTAGGCAACCATTAAAAATGATTATGTTGGGACAATTTTATTGAGATGGGAAGTTGACATGATGTATCATGGAGTGAAAAAAAATGGGAGGTTACATTACAGTGTATATGCAGCAAACACTACATGAGTGTAGGTATTCATCAAGAAATGTCTAGTTTTCTTTCAATGGAAACAATCTAAACAACTAAATACAATGCCTGATCCTAGACTAGATCCTGTATTAGAGATGAAGAATGCTGTAAAAGACATTATTGGGTCAACTAACAAAATTGAAACTCAAATGGTAAATTAAATTAAAATATTGTATCAACATTAAATTTCTTGATGTTGATAACTGCACTGTGATTATTTAAGAAGATCCTTTTTCTTAGGAAATGTGCACTGAATTTTTCTAAGAATAATATTATTTTCAAATAAAAAAAGTTTTCTTAAAAAGAATATTTAGGAAGCTCACAGAACTTGGGGGCACAGAGAGCCAGGCTCAGTACCAGGCAACCAGGAACACTGCCTGAACCATCAGTGGTCTGATCCAGCCAAGAGTAGATTACTTCTCAGGATGCCTGGGGGGCTCAGCTGGTTAAGCAACTTACTTCAGCTCAGGTCGTGATCTCACGGTTTGTGAGTTAGAGCCCTTCGTCGGTCTCCACACGGGTAGCGTGCAGCCTGCTTGTGATTCTCTTTCTCTCTCTGCTCCTTCCCCACTAGCTCTCTCTTAAAAATAAATAAACATTTTTTTTAAAGTTTAAGGAGTAGACTACTTCTCAGACAGACCGTGCAGCTCTCACAGATGATAGCGGGGACCTGACGCCTGGAACTCAGCCGCCGCTGCCTCACAAGAAAAGAGAGCTTCCTACTTCCCTCACTAGAAAACAGTTCCTCAGGGGCGCCTGGGTGGCTCAGTCGGTTGAGCCTCCGACTCCGACTTCGGCTCAGATCAGATCTCACGTTCGTGGGTTCGAGCCCCGCGTCAGGCTCTGTGCTGACAGCTAGCTCAGAGCCTGGAGCCTGCTTCCAGTTCTGTATCCCCTTCTTTCTCTGCCCCTCCCCCTCTCATGCTCTGTCTCTCCCTGTATCAAAAATTAATAAAACATTTAAAAAAATTAAAAAAAAAAAGAAAACAGTTCCTCAGAGCGCCTGTTCCCAGCCATAAGTGGCTTTCAAATCCAAGTCTTCCTGAAAGGCATTTGATCAGTGAGAATTAGCTGCAACGGTTTCTGGGAAAGCAAATTTATGACTTCAATCTTTAAAAGGTCAGCAGCCATGTAGGAAGTGCTCCAAACAAAAGATGGATATTCAAAAGATGTCAGGTGGCCACAGACGGGACAAATGCTACCACCACCACCACACACACACACACAGTTACCCCTAATGATAACCTTTGTGGAGTCACCTCAGCCTGGGTCTGGGACGCATTCCTTGTGCACTTCTGATCACTTCCTTGTGAAAGCAGCTGCCTAACGTTGGCCCTGATACAGCAGACATGACCTAGTCACTGTGCACTTCAAATACGGCAGACATGCAAATAGAACCCAATGAGACATCACTATATACCCACCAAAACGACTAAAGCATAGAAGCAAGGCCGACACACCAAGTGGCAGTTAAGGTGTGCAAAACTAGAACTCTCACACATCATTAGTGGGAGTGTGAACAGGTACAACCACGTATCTGACTAACAACGAGTCCTTATGTCCTCCGGAAGACACGCATGGAAGTCCTCATGTTGTTACTCAGTACAGCCCCACACTAGAAACAACACAAGTGTCCATCCACAGTAAAATGAGTAAATAAATATTGCAATATGTACAAAATGGAAAATAATGAACTAGCCTTACACACAGTGTCATGGATGAATTTAGCTGACAGCACTGAAAAAGACACCAGGTACAGAAAAGCACATCCTGTATGATTCCATTTACATGAAGTTCAAGATCAAATAAACGAATCTCTGACACATGTCAGAATAGCAGTTTCTGTTAGTGTGAAAGCAAGGGGTACTCAGAAGGGGCATGAGGGAGCCTTTTAGGGTGAAAATGTTCTATATCCTGATCTGAGTGGAGGTGTCACAGGTGTTTACCCATAAAATTCAAACTATGCCCTGAGATACACACTTTACTGTGTGAACCTTATACCTCAACTTTTGAGAGAAAGAATAAAGACTACAGAAACAGAATCACAGATTCTTAAAGCTTTCAGGGAACTTTTCCATAAGGAAGAAAGGAAAGGAGGGAGGAAGGAAGGGAAGAAAGGAAGAAAGAATTGTCATCAGTGGAATGCAAAGTCTTCTAAAGTTCTGAAGTGACTTTGGTGGCATGCTATGATCTCCACCAGGTTTAGCTGTTGACACCATTTTCCTGACTCTGCCTCACACTTCCCAATGTCTTCAGAAAGTAACTTTTTTCAGTTAAGCACTAGGAAACTAGCTGAAAATATGTGTATGAGGCAGTTCCTCGTAATGCACAGTGCTGTGCCATTCACTAAGAATAGGGTACCTCATTAGATCCTTGCAACAGCCCTGGGAAGCGGGCACGGTGAATGTTTATTTTCATTACCATTACATTTCAAAGGGGCTAAAAGGTCATATGGAGTCAGTGCTTCTGACTTTTAATCTAATGCTTTTCTAGTGGTGTTTGGAAGTGCTGATTTCTATACAGCAACTAAATACAGCAAACAATCCTGGATTGGATCCTGGAAAGGAAAAAAAATTCTATAAAGGACATTATTGAGAAAATTAGTGAAATTTGAACACAGACCACATGTAGAGGATATTGTTTCCACCATTTCTAAATTTCTTAACTTTGATCATTATACTGTAGTTTCATGAAGGTGTTCTGGTTGATAAGAAATGCATGCAAGAAGTATGCAGAGTGAAAGATCATCAGGTCTACAACTTACTCTCAAATAGTCCTTTAAAAATTAGAGAGAGAGAGAGAGAGAGAGAGAGAGAGAGGGAGGGAGAGAGAAAGCAAATGTGGCAAAATGTCAATAAAACGTGAATCTAGGTGAGTGATGTTCAAGTATTTGCAGTATTGTTCTTACAACTTTTATGGAGGGATTGCATTTTTCTCAATTAAAAAATCTAAAACATTGAAGAAAAATTACTTTCAGATAAAATCAAGTTATGCCTTCTGTTGTGCACATCACATGAAACCATAGTCATCTTGGGCACTGTAGAAGAAAAATGAGAGCATTATAATTTCTAACAGATTTATTAATTGCTTCATTTCATCATCACACAGGCAAAATATCCTTTCTCTCATTTAGTTAGCATAATCTGTGAACTTTATAGAGGTACTTTCTCTGCTGGGAACAGTTGTAGCTTTTATAGAATACCTTAGAATGTTGTTTTTAAAAGTTTCTTTCTTTATTTTGAGGGGAGGAGGGACAGAGAGAGCCAAGCAGGCTCCGTGCTGTTAGCATGAAACCTGACACGGGGCTCAATCCCATGACCATGAGATCAGTACGTGAGCTGCTATCAAGAGTCTGACATCAACTGACCGAGTCACGCAGGTACCCCTAGACTACCTTAGAATGTTCTATTATGAATCCCCGAGGGAGGGAAAGAATCTGCAGCCTCATGGTCCCTGCTGCTTTGTTGATGCCTCATGAAGATGGCAAGACTTTGGAAGGCAGAGACTTGGGGCACACTCAGGGATACTGGGTCTCAGGGGCCGGGGCTCCAGCTTGGTCTGAGTCCTATCACCCAGCTGGATCTTGGAAGCAGCAGAACTGCTGGACTTAAAAAGGAACCAGGACCCTGTTCGTTATGAGGAAAATGGGTGACAACATAAAACAACTGCGCAGGTTTGGCGTAGACAAGACTCAATAATTGAGTTCAAATTTCCCTCCACTTCATGGGTGTCCAAAATGAAATTTAAGTTAAAAGAAATAATAAGGTAATGTATTTATATTTGAATTCTTGGACTGAAAGTCATGCCTATTACGTTAAGTAACATGTATTGAAATGTATGATATGCTACTCATGCTATAATGGTTATTTTATTTTGTTCTCACAACAGCTCTAAGACTCAGGTAAAAGAATCCCCATTTTACAAATGGGGAAACTGAAGCTTAGGGGGTTATTAACTACTTGCCTGAAGTCACACAGCAAGTAACTGGTGGAGATAGGTGAACTCAGGCAGCCTGACTCCAGAGTCTAGGTGCTTAGCCCCTCCAACATGCATGCAGATGGCTACCCACCTACCCATCAGGCCAGTCCTTCCTCTAGCAATACCCACTACAGAATAGGGCCTGTGATTCGTTAAGGGAAGATGCTACTCTATGGTGTAATAGAAATGTAAGAAGTCTATCCCAGCTCAACAGAACACAAGAAAATCATTAATTCCATCCCTTTCAATAGGCAGCCAATTTTTCCACACTGCAGATGACTAAAAGATGGAGCTGATTGTGCCCAGAAGGGTGTGACAGTACTGCCAAATGTCCTGGCTGGTGATGCTCTCCTCTCCTGCAAGGAGTAGGGCTCTTCCAAATCACACTGGTGTTCTCCGCTCCCGCCATGGACGTGTAACTTAGGTAAACCTGCCGAAATCACATACTGTGTCTTACCCAGGACCTGAAGAAAGCTGGTCCCACACTGAAGGCAATTTGTGAAGCATAATTAATCACAGATTCCTTCTGGATCTGCTTAAGCTCCTTGATGTCTCAGATGTGTGGCCAGGATAGAACTCTTCTTGGCAGCTGAGGGTCCTTCTGCCTCCAGCTGGAGAGGAGGTCCAAATGACTGAAACCAAGGGCATCTCTCAGATGGACTTTGGCCTTCTCCAGACTTGGTGGGGCAGGCTCAAATGCATGAATGGGGCTTTGGGGAGCCTACTCTTTCAGCAGATCCAAACCACACAGATCACAGAGATCTGCAGAAAATAATGTCTTTTCATGAGCTGATTGAGCATTAGTGATAGTCTCTATTTGGCTTGATGACACTCTGAGTGGGGAAATGAAATCCTTTTCTCTCAGTAAAAGGGGTAGCATGGTCAACAAAACCCATGCCCTGTAAGTTAATGGAAAGGCCTTCCCAAGAGAACATTTGTTTTCTGTTGAGAGCACAGCAGGCTTTGAGTCTGCTACTGTAGTGTCTCCAATTATATTTACTAACTATTATTGGTCAAATCACAAAACTAAAATGGATACAGCTACAGATAAATTTTATTAGCCCCCTAACCCCAAGACACAGCTATCTGTATCTAATTTTAAGATAAGTAACCAAGTTAATATAAGCCTGACATGATTTTAATTTTAATCAAGTTCAAATCAAAGTTAGAAACAGAGGACATTCAACAACATGGACAAATCTCTTAGGCACTGAACACACGGAAAGAAGCCAGATAAGAAAGAGCACATAGTATATGACTCCATTGGCATGACATACAAGAACAGGAAAAACTAATCTATGGCGATAGCAATCAGAACAGTGGTTAGTTCTGGGAGGGTGCTATTGATTGGAAAAGGGCCTGAGGAAGCCTTCAGGGATGCTGTACACTTTCTAGATCTTGATTTCAGTGGTAGTTCTACAGGTGTATTCAAATGTACAAATCCATTGAGCTGTGCTTTTAAGATTTGTGCACTTTACTATATTAAGTTATCTCAGAAAAGAAGTCACAACTAATTTACGAGAAAAGAGCCAAGAATGCATAATGGGGAAAGGTTAGTCTCTTCAATAAAGAGTATTGGGGGAAATGGGTAACCACATGCAAAAGAAAGACACAATTCCCATCTCACTTATATGCAAAAATGAACTTGAAATGGGTTGCAAACTTGGATTCCCCAGCTTCTTGCAATTTTTATTTTTTACTTTGTGGATTTTTAATGCCTATTTTATATTTAAAATGGATATGTGCATTAACAAAGATCCATTTCAGTGTAATAAAATTAGACTTTAAGACAAAAAGCATGACCCTCCCAAAATAAGTTTCTCTTCTGGAAGTTTCAAAACACATTTTTCATTAATTTTGGGATTATCCTACTCTGTTCCTGCTCCCACCTGTGACTTTTGCCCTGCAGCTACTGAGGGGCTATTCTTTGAACACTCTATGGCTTGTCAACCTTCAGTGTGCCTTTGTGCATGCTGGTCCTTCTTCCTGGAACAGTCTTATCCCTCCTCCCTACCTGATGAATATCTATGGCTTCTTTAATACCTAGCACAATTATCACTTCCTCAGCAAGACTTTCTCCCAGGTGCCTCAGGTGACATTCACTCCATCAGCTGTTATACCCTCATACCTCTGCGCAGCTTGTCAAAGTGAGAGCCCACGTCATGTTCACTGTTCTATCCCTAGTGTCTACCATATTATAAGTGATCAATAAATGTTTTTTGAATGAATAAAATAATGTCTTGAGCTACAAGGTGAATTAAGAACACATAACCCTGGGACACCTGGGTGGCTTGGTTGGTTAAGCCTCTGACTTCAGCTCAGGTCATGATCTCACATTCATGGATTTGAGCCCCGCATTGGGCTCTGTGCTGACAGTTCAGAGCCTGGAGCCTGCTTCTGGTTGTGTGTCTCCCTCTCTCTCTGCCTCTCCTCCTCTCATGCTCTGTCTCTGTCTCAAAAATAAATAAAACATTAAAAAAATTTTTAAAAAGAATACATAACCCTAAGTATGCTCACTGTGGAGAAGAAATTAGGAACTCTACACATCTGGGGTTGCCAGAGCCTTTGGAGAAGCACCAGCAGATCGTCAGGGCCCGCAAACTCCTGCCCACTCCATCCTGCCCTGTGATGGTACATCATAAAAGGCTTTCATATTTCTTAGAATGGGAGCTTCCATAAACCAAATTAAGAGCTACCGATGTTTCATAACTACAGTTTCTCTGAAGATTAGCAAACTGTCTCCTGGGCTTGGCTTTTTGTTGTTCATTCCAATTCCCTGTGGCACAGAGATCGGAAGGCAGGAAGGTGTTCTGACAGGTGATTTCAACGTTAGACCACTCTGGAGTCAGGAGCCACATTCAACAAATCAACCTAGATGGATTTTTTAAAGGTCACAAAGATGAAAAAGGGTAGGGAAAACATGACCTTCAAGAAAGGAAGAAGAGAACCAAACAGGAGTCTTTGCATAACGTCATTCCAAATAACTGTGTAAAAAGCCTCTGAGGTAAACAGGTGCTGAGTCGGATGTCTGAGTCTTAAGTACACTCCGTTGGTGCATCAGTCAGGGTTCCTGTAGGACACAAACTGGGGAAGTGAAGACAAGTGGAATAAGGGATTGGGCCAACACCACAGAATTCCCCAGGAAGTAATTCCACAGGTGATACTTACACCAACCCTGTTTGCTCCCATCTCTTGCTGGTATTGCCCAGTGGTCGGACCCCATAGGAAGCCAGAGAGCAAGGTGGCTTTTGGATGCAACTCATGCAGGCCGGCATCCTGGGTTACAGGATGGAGAAAGTGGAGAAGGTGGAGCATGAGCTTTGGAGCGTGGAAACAAAAGATGTTCGGCACCCAGATGATTCAGCCACTCCTTTGCTGAGCACCCATTGACTTGAACTCTTCCTTCTTCATTTCCTTCCACACGGAGCACCTGCACATTTACTCTATCTTTTATGACCCTTTATTTGTGTTTGATGTCCATACAGTCTCTGAATGTCTGTACCTTTTGTGTGCTTTGACCATCTGATGACATCTTCCTAAAGTTAGCTGTTGCGTTAACCATAGGCCAGTATGACCTCAATGAGGAAACGACATTGGAGCCAAGACATGAATGATGAGAAGGAGGTATCTGTGCAAAGATCTAGGGGACACCATTCTATGCAAAAGGAAACAGCAAGTTCAAAGCTCTGAGACAGAATGGCGTTTGGAGAGCTTGAGGGACAGGAAATACACCCCAATGGCCAGAACCAAATGCTTCATTACTTGTCGATTGTCATAATGATCAAAATCATTTTTCCACACATAGCACAGGGAGTCCTTCATCTTAGGTGAGGAAAGCAAGCCTTGCTTTGAGAATCTTGGACCTATTTCCTCATTCGTGAAGTGGGAAGCTTGACAGAGATTGTGCCTGAGCTCACCTCCTACTCTAAAAAGATATGACTATTTCATCCTATAAGGAAAAAAGATGCAAAATGCCATTCGTTTATTTGAAAAAGACTGAGCGGACATCTACTGTGTGTTTACTATGAGGCCACCATAGCTGTAAGCACCTGCCCCCCTCTAGCCACGGTCTTCCACTCAGCCTGCATGCAAGGAAGGCCAGCGAGGCATTGATCGCCCCAGGAGCAGCCCTTGACTGTGATGAATGGGAGGGAGAGGGTCAATACTCTGGCTCAAAGCCAGGCTCAATGCCTCAAAACATTGTGAATAATGGATAAAAGTAGCAAATGGAAATGGAAATGTCCAACAGTGGGTAAATAAATAAATAATGGTACGTCCATGCAACAGAACACTAGGCAGTCATCGAAACCCATGGTGTAGAATAATACTTATGACACGGCACAGTTCATAGGCACAATTAAATGAACAAGGGTTACAAAACAATATCCTTGGTACCTATCATTTTCACTAATAATAATATATGGGTACATAGAGGAAAACTACTAGAAAGCTAACACACCAAAGGATTAACACTTGCCAGCTCTGGGTTTGTCTGTATTTTCCAATATTCCTATAAATGACATGTATTTTCTTACCTTCAAGGTGATGCATTATTACTTTACATGTCTAACTGCAGCTCTGGTCCCTGTCTAGTAGATGCCAATGACGCCTTCCCCTTCAACTTGTGAGAATCAGAAATATCTCTAGACACCGCCAAGTGTTTCCTGGGAGCATAATCACTCCCAGTTGAGAACTATTGGTCTAAGAGAACCTCAATTCATAAACCAACGATAGCAGTTAATCTGAAATAAGGTAAGATTATTCAAAATCTTTCAGATGTGCGTGATTTTTTTCATTTTGAAGAAATCAACGTGGTGTTCAACATATAACCTCAAGTAACATTTGCTCTAGAAAGGCCACTTCCTCTGATGTGTACAAATAAGAGGTTCCAAGATATCATCTGTTCGGTTTCTAGGAGGTTCAGACTTTCAAAAGTTGAAGTCACGCCAGCGGAATGGGTCATTCGCTTCCTATCTGGCCTCATGCTGGACAAAGAATGTGGGATCAACAGAATGCCCTGAAATGTTTACTATCAAAAGCTTCCTCAGTACCATTATTTGCAGTGATTTAACTGCGGTTGCACATACGTGCATAAATGCCACAGACACAAGAGAATTCCCCAAGGGGTTTGTGATAGTTATGATAGGAGCCTGAGTGGCCAAATCTGAGGGCATTGAGACATGCCTACTGAGCCCTTGGGTGTGCCCAGTACTGTTCTAAATTTTTTTTTATGTTTTTTTTACTTTTGACACAGAGAGAGAGAGAGAGAGAGCATGAGCAGGGGAGGGGCAGAGAGAGAGGGAGACACAGAATCTGAAGACAGGCCCCAGACTCTGAGCAGTCAGCACAGAGCCCGATGTAGGGCTCAAACTCACTAACTGTGAGATCATGACCTGAGCCGAACTCGGGCACTTAACGGACTGAGCCACCCAGGCGCCCCTGCCCAGTACTGTTCTAGACTCTGAGGACAGAGAGGTGGACACGATGTTCAAGAGGCCTGCCCTGGAGAGATCCCTGTGTCTAGCGAGGGGGCAGGTGATAACCTTGGGCACATTTATGTAAACATGATCATTAGTTGGCACAAAGACAGCAGCTCAGCAGGAGGGAGTGCCTTTGGCCATTGCGGCCTCTCGGAGCGCCATGAGCACTGGTGATGGCATTTCTGCAAAGCCCTGAGCCAGACAAGACACCGAAGCAGAGCAAGCAGAAGGTGGTGAAGCGGGAGGAAGTCGGGTCAGGTCAGGTGCTCTCCGCCCACCGGTTCAGCAGGAAGCTGGAGCTGCGCACTAATTGCAGCGGGAAGGTAGTGGAGGGTCTCAAGCAGGGGAGGACAGGATCTAGTTTAAGCTTTTGCAAGATCACCTTGACCTCATGCAAGGAATGGACCAGAGCAGGACAAAAGTGCTCAGGGCGATCTGCCATTTGACCTCCACAGAAGTCCAGGTGAGAGACGCACCGTGGTGGCCCAAGCAGGTTGGAAGCGTGACGGCAAAGCAGTCAGGCTGGGAAGAAGATTTGGGAAATGGCTTGGAAGCCTGAGCAGGCTTTGCAGCCCAGGGAGGCCGGGCCAGCTGCAGCCGGAGAGGCGAGCCGCGCCGAGTGCTTGGGGCTGCCTGAGGCTGGAGCTGGGGGAGCGAAGCAGTGACTAATGACAGACAGCGTGAATGCCAGGGCCTTGTAAACCCATTTTTATTTTTAAATAGGCTAACAGCCAGGAAGTAGGGCATTTTGTAACTTCCTTGGGAGTCCAGGCCAAATGGCGCCAGGAGGCCCCAGCTGTGTAAGCAGCACAGTGCACAGGCCAAAGTTGAACCGCCTCTGGGGGGAGATCCTCATCTTCCTTCTTTTAAAAAATTCCTCCTTGGTGGCTGATGCCTAAAATGCCACCATTTGACACTCTTTTCCGTTTAGATTTTTAGTTCAGAGTGAAATACAAATTCCCTTCCCAAAGACAAACTGGAAAGCGGTGACAGAGACAGGGCCCTAAGGAGCAGTGCAGGGCACTCAGAAATCAGATGGGACACAAGGTTACAAGTTCTACTTCAGAAAGAGCTTTAGGCTGTGGAACTGGGGGAGGAGTGCCAACATTCGGTTCAAAAACCAAGTTCCAAAACAATTATGTGACTAAAATAGTTCTGATGATTATTGAAAACACAATCAAACCTAATTTTCTCACTGAATTTAATCCTTTTTAACTCACTTTGCTAAATTTTAAAAATATATTATTATTATTATTATTTCTTTTTTAGAGAGGAGGAGGCAGAGGAAGAGAGAGAGGGAGACACCCGAACAGGAGCCCGAAGCGCCTCTCCATCCCACAGCCCTGGGATCAGGACCGGATCCAAAGTCAAGAATCACCTGAAGGAACCACCCAGGTGCCCCCATATGTCACCAATGTCTTTTTTTTTAATGTTTTATTTATTTTGATACAGAGAGTGACAGAGCATGAGAGGGGGAGGGGCAGAGAGAGAAGGAGACACAGAACCGGAAGCAGGCTCCAGGCTCTGAGCTAGCTGTCAGCACAGAGCCTGACGCGGGGCTCGAACCCACGAACGTGAGATCTGACCTGAGCCGAAGTCGGAGGCTTAACCGACTGAGCCACCCAGGCGCCCCACGTCACCAATTTCAAACAAAAATCTTTTAATTCACTGATTTCCCCCCCTCAAATCTGGAAGGCATTTAGACAAACATCTTTGTTTATTGGGTCTCAAGCACATTTTCCTCTACTTTTCACCCTACCTGTCCAACTGCTGGGCACGGAAGCCCTTGAAATACAGCCCAATGACTCTAGATTCATGTTGTCTTCCCTCCATTTATTTGACCTTCACTGGCTTCTCACACTTTCATTCATTCTTTCTCTCACTTATTTAATAAATACTGAATTGCTTTTATGCATCAGTTACAGTAGTATTAACTGTGGAAGTAGAAAAACTATTTAGTCTCTGCCCTAGAGGACCCACCAGTGGTGAAAGAATATACAAACAAGTCATTAAAATGTAAAGAGTAAGGGATGCCTGGTGGCTTATTCGGCTCAGGTCATAATCTCATGGTTAATGAGTTCAAGCCCCACATAGGGCTCTGTGCTGACAGCTCAGAGCCTGGAGCCTGCTTCAAATTCTGTGTCTCCCTCTCTCTCTGCCTGTCTCCTGCTTGTGCTCTATCTCTCAGTCTCTCAATTGAAAACGAGGAGGAGGACAAAACATGAGACTCTTAAATACAGAGAACAAATTGAGGGTTGCTGGGGGGATTGTGGGTGGAATGATGGGCTTACTGAGTGAAGGCCATTAAGGAAGACACTTGGGTGTTAGACATAGGAGATGACTCATTGGAATTTACTCCTAAAATCTTTATTGCACTATATGTTAACTTGGATGTAATTTAAAAAATAAATATAAAAAAAATTTAATGCAAAGAATAAGCCCTGTAGTTATGTCCAAAGCGCTAAAAGTTTATGTACTATATTTTAATTTACACTTGAATTCATAAGTAAATAAATCCTATAAATTTGTTACCACGTATTTTGTAAAAAGTTTTCTTTAATGCCAATGTTTCCCAAAACAGGTGGATTTTTCGTATTTCTTGTGTTAGAATGACATCTACTGGAAATTCTAGATAACAGCAACAGCGATATTTTTCATTTCTTGTGTTAGAGCACCATCGTGTGGAACTTTCTATAAATGCACAATTGTATTTTTCCGGTTTCTTGTCTTAGAGTGCCATCTGGTGGCATTCCTCTGTTATTACATCACTAATTATTTATTTATTTTCTTTTTGTGTTGCACTGCCGCCTGGTGGAGTTAGCGTGTAATTGCATAACACTGATTGATGATTGGTTGGTTGGTTGGTTGATTGGTTGATTGATTTAATATCTGTTTATTATTATATTTATTTACCTCTCTCTTTAGCTCTCCATCCATTCTTTCATTTAACTAGCTAGTTGGCTAACTAGTTGTTTGGCTAGTTACCTAGTTAGCTGGTTAGCTCATTGGCTAGTCAGTTAGCTGGTTAGCTGGTTGGCTTGTTGGCTGGTTAACTGGTTGGCTAGTTGGCTAGTTAGCTAGTTGGCTAGTTAGCTACTTAGCTAGTTGGCTAGTTACAGTGCCACCCAGTGGATATATCATGCAATTGCGGATCAGAGAAGGTTTTTCCTGTATCGTAAGTTAGAGTGCCAACCAGTGGACTTATCCTGCACTTGCGTGATTTGCTTTTCCTCTACTCGGGTTAAAACGCCACCTAGTGGAATTATCTTGCAATAGCACAACATGTTTTTCTTAATTAATAGGTTTCCCTTGCTAAAGTAGAAGGTTCCTAGGAAACTATTCCTAATCCGAAATGTCATAAAGAGTGTCCCCTCCCTTCCAAAAGTTCGAGTTACAGTACTTGGCTCTTTGGAAAGACCTACATAGTACCGTGACAGCATTATCACAAAAGTGAAAATCCTCTTCAGATTTCTTTCAGCTAGGGAAAACGGGTACTAATGCATTCCTTTCCAAAAAGTGAAGTGGTATAACTCACTTGTGGTTGGTTCAGGGAAAGCTGAATTTGGGTTAAAGTGCCACCTGGTGGAATTATCATGTAACTGCAGAGCACATATGTTTTTTTTCCTATTATTCAAGCTAGAATGCGACCTAGTGGAAGTATGTAATTGCAAAACAGCTGTTTTTTCTGCTACTCGATTAGGGTGCCACCTGGTGGAATTTTCCTGCAAATACAGAACAGGTATGTTTTTAATTTCTCATGGGAGAGTTCCACCTGACAGTCTCAGCAATTACAGACAAAAGTTTGTTTTATTACTTGTGAAAGAGTCCCACCTGATGCAATTGCTCTTTGTTAGGAAGTATACCAGTAATCTTCAAACTTTTGGCATCTGGATCACCTGGAGAGCTTTTTAAAAGAAAGACTCCAGGCCCCACTCCCACAGTCTCTTATTTGGGAGGTTTGGGATGGGGTCTGGGAATTTGCGTCTCTAATGAGGTGTTGGTTTATGTTGATGCTACTTGTCTGGGACCACACTTTGAGAACCATGGAAATACTCCTTATGTTTTAGTTTTGCACATAAATGGCTTTCTTTTCTCATATAATTTCTACAACTATTTTATTTTTGAAAAGCTGGAGAGGTTAGGAAGCTTTGTCCTCCTGAGTCTTTCTAAAGAACTCGAGATACCTTTTGATCAAACCGACCAGTTATTTTTGATATGTTTTTGCAAACTTCTCCACACAACTTTACAATGTAGGGTTTTGTCGGTTTTTGTATCATGAAATCCTAGAATGGATGCTCCTTAAGTACCTGTTGGATGAATGAATGAACCGGGCCTTCAACTTTGTCAGGTTGTTGGGGTAAATATGACAGCTTCCTGAAACTGAAGTCAGCAGAAACTTTGTCTCTTTCCTTCCCTATCGCTTCGGGGGCATGTTACAAAGAAGTCACAGACAGAAATCTGTCAAAATCATTTATTCGTATGCAGCCACAGAAACTGCCACACAGCCTGTTCCCATATGCAGGTAAGGGTTCTGCTTCCTCCTTTTAGGCGCTGTCACAACCTTCTTCCCAAAATGTTGATCCATGACAGAAAGAGATGATGAAGTCCTCGGTAAGCAGCAAGCACAAGACCACTACCTCAAAGGCGTTAGATCTCTGTCTTGTCAGACTCTTATACTGTGTTCATGCAAGGGCCGGGGTCCCTTGTCATTTTTTTAGCCAATAGCATGTCTTGAATACCACTCAATTCACCAGTTGAAAATCATTTCTAACACTTCTTAGGTGAATTGGTAACTTTTCCGGTGAAAATTAGGTAGGGTATTTGCAGGTCCCCTAAAACATGGATTTCTGGTTGGGGTCCCTCCAGTGTTAATAACCTGCCCCTGAGGTGTGGCTCCCTGATGAGAGCACTTCACAGGTTAACCAACTGCCTCTAAGGTAGAGAAGATTAAAGTGAATTCACAAATTTATAGCCCTCCATTTATGCTGGATTATGTTAAATTGTAGGCATTATAAATCCAAGAAATAAGTTTTGCTCATGCATTTATTCTCTCACTCTCCATTAAAAGTCTGCATAAAGGGAATTTAGGCTAAAAGTCGAGAATTCGGAGTTCCGTTCTCATCCCGGAGAACTTTAATTAGCTGTTTGATCTCAGACAAATCACTTAACCTCTCTGGACCTTAGTTTGTCCATTAGTGAACAAAAGACCTGAACTAGCCATTGCTAAAGCTACCCCAGCCTTAAATTGTCAAGACGGCATCTTCCAGAAAGACATCACGACTCTGGCACGTTCTATTCCTAACCCGTAGGCTTTATTAGCCCGAGGGACGATTACACCCGGAGCGTCCATGGCAGGTAAGGAATTAACCTCTCTTCTGCACCCGAAATAGGAGGGCTTATGTGTTCTCCGCGAGAACTGGAAAGAGGGTCATGTCATCTTCGGTGTTCTGCGGTTCAGCAGAGAACCCTGGCTAACAAAGACTGCGAAACCACAAAGGGCATCTCGCAGAGAGTCGCCCAGTAGGAGAACCACAGACGGGCGGTAGGTAGGGGTGCGCCGAGGCGGGACCCCTGTGGAGCCCCGCCCATTCACGCCCCCGCAGGCCACGCCCAGACCAAGGTGGGCCCCCGCGGAGAACCAGCGGTTTAGGGAGCGCGTGCGTTGCCAGTACCCGTGGGGACCCGTGGGGATCTTGCTGTGCGTGGAGGGGAACAAGCCGGGAGGCACCAGCGGGTAAGACAGAAAAAACAACAGGATGTCACATAAGCCGCATCTTTGCTTAAATTTTCTAGTTCTGAACAGAGACGTAGGGTTGGCGTTACGTCCCTTGGCTCCTGACTTTCCCTCCATTTCCGGGCTCGGCCCCCCACCGCGTCAACAAGGAGGAGCCATGTTCAGCGGCCTCTCCTGTCCGGAATCGACCAGGATTCATTTTAGGGAACGGTAGCTGTGTGGCCGGGGTAGGGATGAGGGTGGAGGTGGATCCAAATGACAGCCACTGAGATAGACGGCCAAGGACAACTCAGGGAATTTTGTGCTTCAAGTTTTGCCGAAAGGGTCATTTTATTATCACATTTTGGAGCCAACAAGCTTTTAAGCCCAAAAACCGCTAGCTGAGTGAAGCAATCCTCGAGTGCGCCACCAGAGGTCGCCAGGAATTGTTTTCAATGCTACCACAGCCCAATGTTCCCTTTTCATAGCAATTTTTTTTAATTTTTAAAATATTTATTTTTGAGAGAGAGGGAGACACAGAATCTGAAGCAGGCACCAGGCTCTGAGCTGTCAGCACAGAGCCCAAAGCCAGAGCTTGACCTTGTGAACCCCAAAATCATGACGTAAGCCAAAGTCTGATGCTTAATAACTGAGCCACCCAGGTGCCCCAATCGTAGAAAATGCTTTTAAACATCCTCTTAACTATTCTGAAATACAACTCAGGGGTAATATTACCGACCCACACACCCAATTTGTATATATTTAAAGACTTTAAAGAAGAAATGAAAGCAAAGTAATGTGTTATGAACTAATACATTGGCTTGCCTGTGAATACTTAGAGCTACAACGGAGTGATTGGATGTTTGCCCCAGGATGTGGAATCCCTGTGTCTGTAACAGTTGCAGGTGTAGATTGAAGTGGGGTGTTAAGTCAGTGACTCAAATACCAGTAGCAGCATTACCATTGGTGACAGGAGTTTTCTGCACTGGTAAATAAATCTTGGAAGAGCCCAGAACAAAACAAATTATTGACATAATCTTCCTTTGATTTATTTGTTAATACATTTGTCTTCCTGGAAAATCCACTATTTTTTATTTATTTAAAAATAGAGTTAGAGTCATGGTTGAGTTATTATACACAGGTTTTTAGATGCAGGGTTTAAAAAATTTTTTTTAATGTTTATTCATTTTTGAGAGAGAGTGAGCACGCACAAATAGGGGAGGGGCAGAAAGAGACACAGAGACACAGAATGGAAGCAGGCTCCAGGCTTTGAGCTGTTAGCACAGAGCTTGACTGTGAGGCTCAAACTCCCAACTGTCAGATTATGACCTGAGCGAAGTCTGAAGCTTAACTTCGCCACCCAGGCGCCCCTAGATGCAGGTTTTTTTTTACATGAATGTCCAGAGGAACATGTGAAAGTCATACGAGAGAAAACGTTTCCGTTGCACAGGATGTCTGCCATCTAAGTTCAAGAACCCCGCCCCCACAATCGTTCTGACAACCCTCCACCCGCAGAAGTGTCCATTGTGCGCCATAGGGGACAGCTCCGTTCCCACTGAGAATCACTGCGGTGAGAGGAGCCTAAGCGAGGAGGCAGAGAGTAACAAATGCACGACTGGGCGCAGGGTGGGCCGATGGCCATGCAGCGCCCCAGATCCAGCCGCCCTGCGGCCCACGCGGGTGAGGGTGCGCATGCACCGTGTTTTTGTCCAAGCCCCACTTGTTAGCCCCTTTACCACCACCACCCTTTATATTATAGGTATAATGTTTTCTATGAGCCTCACTTCAAGTTCTGAAAAGGGCTTAACACTTCCTAGAAGGCATAGTATCAATATGAATCAGATGCCTAAAATGTTTGCGGACTGTTGGACCCAGCAATTTTTCTTCTAGAAATTTACTCTAAAAAAACTCTAGATGAGATGATTGCTACAAATATGCTCACCAAGCATGGTTTATGATTATAAAAATGGAAAGCCATCTAATTGTGCAACAATAAGGGATTGGTTGAATTGAGGCTACAATCTAATATTAGGAGTTAAAAATTAGGTTGTTAAAAAGATTTAATCCCCTGTGGGGGAAGGGTTACAAAATATGAGGTATCTTCTGATGTTATTTCTAAACATTTTAAAAATGTGTAGGGGCGCCTGGGTGGCCCAGTTGGTTAAGCGTCCAGCTTTGGCCCAGGGCATGATTTCACAGTTCGTGGGTTCAAGCCCCGTGTCGGGCTCTGTGCTGACCACTAGCTCAGAGCCTGGAGCCTGGCTCGGATTCTGTATCTCCCTCTCTCCCTGACCCTCCCCTGCTTGCGCTGTCTCTCTCTGTCTCTCAAAAAAAACCCATTAAAAAAAATGTTTAAGTATGTAAATTGCAGGGACAGTATATCACTGGGAGGTGATATACAGATTTCTTTTTAGTTTCCAGGATTTCTTCATTGAACATGCTTGTTTACAATAAGAAAGGCACTAATTCTAAAATGATGAGAAATGCTTCCTAAAAGAATCTTATTGTAGCTATTTGGTGAAGTTCATAACTACCCCTACCTTGTGTTTGATAAGTCCTCGGTTCAGTTTCTTTAAGATTAGCAAGATCAGGGCCCCCAGGTGGCTCCGTCGGTAGAGAGTGTGGCTTTTGATCTCAAGTTTGTGAGTTGGAGCCCCACACTGGGTGTAGAGATCACTTAAAAATAAAACAATCTTTAAAAAAATGATTGGCAGGATTTGTCAACGGTGAAGCCCGCTGTGCAGACAAGTGACAAGGCCTGTGGATTTCGCGATGGGAGAACTTGGCAGGTTAAGAGGCCGTGAGCTGTCGCGTTAGGTGCAGAGCTCCCTGAGCACGCTGCTGTTTGGCCCGGTTGCTTTCTGACCTTTGGCTAAGTACTACAGCAACACAGATTCCGTCCCTTTATTTAATAGCACTTGGTGGTGGTTCCCAAACAGTAGTTAAAAACTGACCATAAACGGGGGCCTGAGTGGCTCAGTCTGTTAAGCATCCGGCTTCGACTCATATCATGATCTCACGGTTCATGGGTTCAAGACCCGTGTCGGGCTCTGTGCTGACAGCTAGCTCAGAGCCTGGAGCCTGCTTCAGATTCTGTGTCTCCCTTTCTCTCTGACCCTCCCCTGCTCGCACTGTCTCTCTCTGTCTCTCAAAAAATAAATATAAAACATTAAAAAAATTTTTTTAATAAAAAAATTGACTGTTAAGATCATAGTTCCCCGTTAAATCAGCTGGATACCCGACTGATTCATTTTCAAAGCATTCCTGGAAGACAAGTTTCTAAAAGTTGCTTTTCTTTTTATTTATTTATTTTGAGAAAGACTGCAAGAGCAAGCAGGGTAGGGGCAGTCGCAGGGAGTGGGAGAGCCCCAAGCAGGCTCCGTGTTGTCAGTGCCGAGGGGCCCGATGCAGAGCTTCGAACCCGCGAACCGTGAGATCAGGACCTGAGCCGAAATCAAGAGTCGGAGGCTTAAGCGACTGAGCCACCCAGGTGCCCCTAAAAGTTGCTTCTCACATGAGGACAGCAAGGCACCAAGAGGTTTAAAGACTTACATGTTTACCAAATTCGGGAACAGTCTCATTATGAGTCAGGCGCTGTTCTAAGTGCTTGGCAAATCCTAATCCATATAAGATTCATATCAGCCCTGTGACATGAATATTGTCATTATGCTCCTTTTAAAGATACTGAGGGGTTAGACAACATGCCCTTGGTCATGCAGCCAGTAAGGACTTGAGCCAAGATATGAGACCAGGAGGACTGGTTCTGGAGTTCAGGTGTAATGCTGCCTCTACATCAGCCCAGTTTCCAAAGGTTGGAACCTTCTGCTTAGGAAATCAGCCACTGAAAATGATTGACAGTGACTTAAGGCCAGACTGGCCTGTAAAGATCTGCATTGTGGGAGGATGAGGCCAGACTTGGAAGGGTGTGCGATGTGAGGCGATCTGCGGCATGGCGAAAGCCAGCCCGGGCCGATGCAACCACAGATGGAAAGGAAGTCCTGGCCCTTTGACTGTCGGACCACCCAGAATGGGTTAAAGGCCTGAACTACAGACCTGGGGCCCCAGCATTCCATGCTTATGTTCTCTCCAACTAGAGCGCACCCACATTTCAATAGGGACGATTTTGGAATTCAGCTGTGCACATCGCTATGTTGGCTAATAGAGGACCAGACCCACCATTATTCATCCATCTTACCAGGGACTCAGGAAAGTCATACTTCTGTGAAAACACTGTGGCTCCCGTTTCAATTGATTCCCTTTGGGGTCCTGTGATAAGCGGGTACATCTTCCATATTTACAAAGTGCAAAGCTAATGGTAAAATCCTTCGTTGGCATCTCCTTGCACTCAGGACAAATGTCTAAATCCTTGCCAAGGTCTGAATGGACCGGGAAGATCTAACTCCCAAGCTTGTTTCCATTTCTCAAAAGCGTCTTCCCCTGGCTGTGTGCCTGCCTCACCTTAACCCATCAGCCCCCAGTGGGCAGCTCGTACCTCAAAAGATTGTCCTTGGCATTTCCTGACCACCCCCGGCCATTCTGCCCTCGATGACACTCAGTACAATGGAAATGTGTTTGTCTTATGTATAATTAATTACATGTGTCCTTTATGTGCCTAATGTATGCCCCCTCCCCGCCCCTCTGACCACAAGCTCCAACACAGCTGTTGCGCCCCTGACATTTGTAATGCCCCTGCCTGGTCCACAGGTGTTCAGCATGTACTGTGAACTGGGGGTTTATAAATATGCACTCACCCGTGTCTGGCATCTAGACTGCTCCTTCCGTAAGGAGAAACTGTCACAGATCCACAGGAGTGGAGAGAAGAATACAGTGACCTCCAGCGTGCACACCAGCAGCTGTAAGGGTCTTTGTGGCCCTTGTTTCCGGTGAGTGTCCTACAAAATCCCCCAGTGAGGCCGCCGCCGTTGCTGGATAATTTTAAAGCTACTCCCAGACATCAAATTATCTCAATCATAAAAACGTCAGCATGTATCTGTTACAGATAAGAAGTCTTCTTAAAATGATGTTAATAGTGTTTGGACACCTCAACAATTCTTTGATATCATCAAACATCCAGTCAGTGTTTAAATTGTCCAAATTATCTAATGAATGTCTTTTTTTGTGTTTTTTTTAATTTTTTAATGTTTTATTTATTTTTGATACAGAGAGAGACAGCATGAGAGGGGGAGGGGCAGAAAGAGAAGGAGACACAGAACCGGAAGCAGGCTCCAGGCTCTGAGCTAGCTGTCAGCACAGAGCCTGACGTGGGGCTCGAACCCATGAGCATGAGATCTGACCTGAGCCGACGTCGGAGGCTTGACCAACTGAGCCACCCAGGCGCCCCTGTTTTTTGTCTTTTTACGGTTCGTTTGCTTGAGACAGCCAGATTTCATTTGTAGTTTTTAAATGCTGTCATTTGGGGTTCTTTTCAAATGTTTATTTTTGAGTAAGAGAGCATGAGCAGGGGAGGGGCAGGGGCGAGGGGGCAGGGGGGACAGAGGATCCAAAGCAGGCTCTGCACTGACAGCAGTGAGCCCGATGTGGGACTGGAACTGACCGACCATGAGATCGTGACCTGAGCTGAAGTTGAACGCTCAACCGACTGAGCCACCCAGGTGCCCCCTGCCATTTGGTTTTTAAAGATACTAGTTCATCTCTCCTATAATGCTTTCCCCATTTTTTTTTAATTTTATAGATTGCATCCTGTCAGGTGGTAGGAAGTCTAGAGGCTTGCTGGAATTCTCATTTGATTTAGAGGCAAGAACATTCTGCAAATACGTGCGGCGCCTGGGCTGGTCTCTGACAGGAGGTGCGGGCCCCTGCTTGAACAGGTCTCTCTATTTAGTCGTGCATTGTAAAATTCCCAGTGGCTAGATCTGTTATTTAATGTCAGGGATATGAAAACTCAAGGATTCCTTCTGTATTTATTAGCAGAAACTGTCCCATAATCCCTCACCAACCTATTGGTTTACCTTGAAATTCAGTCTGTACAGAAGAAGCCTGATAAACCCTTGATTCTTTCCTTTTACCAGTTTTTGGAATAATTACTATTGGGCAGCTCTTTGCTTCTAGATATTTCCAGTGGGGACAGTTAGGATGCACAGTAAAACCTTAGAGTGTGAGTAACTTGTTCTGTGAGTGTTCCACAAGACGAGCAAACATTTCTAATACATTTTAACTTGATAAATGAGTGATATCTTACAATACAAGAAGTGCATAATGCTGAATATCACATGATCACAAGTGAGCCAATGGTTTTTCTCTCTTTCTCTCTCTCTCTCCCTCTCTTCCTCTCCCTCTCTCCCTCTCCCTCTGGGATTGTGGGTGATTGTCTCCCATGCTCAGATGCTCAGTCTCAGGCCACAGTGTTCAGCAGAAATCAGTGATTTTTCAGAACGTTGGAAGGTGCCCACAACTGGCACTAGTGTATTTTTTGTCCCTTCAAAGCACCTATGGACAGTCCTTTGCTTTTCCAGACAAGAGTGAGCTTAGGAATGCTTTGCTTCCTTCTAGGTCAGCTGCCCGGAGATACAGACACTTTACTCTGCTACCTTATAGTGAGTTACGTTAAGTCCAGTCTATGACGACAGTTGATTAATACTGTCCTGTAGTCAACCTCCATGCAAGCGTATACAATGGCCTCCATGCAGAAAACGGTTGAAAAGAAAGGCAGTAAGAACAAGATGATTACGATAGAAGTTAAGAAGGAAATCATCAAGAAGTGTGAATGAGGTATAGGAGTGGCCGAAGCTGCAAGATTTTATAAGAAGTCTAAGTCGACCATTTGTACAACATTAAAGAAGAAAGAAGAAAGATGAAATGAGGGCTTTAGGTGCAGCAAAAGGAGTCACTAGAATAGCAAAGCAATAAGTCACATGTTCTGGAAAATGGAGAAAAGTTGCTTCTGGTTTGGATAAACGAGGAACAAGTAGCAGGTGACTGTGAGAACTCTATGTGCGAGAAGGCGAAGGCCTTGTACGCCGACCTCATAAATAAACTGCCAGGTGCAGCATCGAACATGAAGAAGTCTTCAAGGCAAGCAGGGGATGGTTGGAAAATGTTCAGAGGAGAAGGATCACCCATAGTGTTGTGAGGCACGGAGACGCTGTGAGTTCGGAGGCGAAGGCAGCCGAGGCATTCGCTATTGAATTCCAGAAGCCCATGGTTTCTGAGTCTTACCTGCTGGAGCAAGTTTTTATCTGCGATGAGATGGGGCCTTTTTTGGGAAAAGCTGCCAAAGAGGCCCTACATTACAGAAGAAGAGAGTGCAGAGCCCGGTCACAAGTCCATGAAAGACCGTCTCACCTTCTTGTTTTGTGCTAAGGTAAGCGGGGATTTCAAAGTGAAGCCCCTGCTCCTGTAGCATTCTGAGAATCCATGAGCCTTCAAGAGAAGCAAGGTGCAGAAGAGCCAGTTAAACGTCATGTGGGGGTCCAGAGGCAACCTTGGGTCACTCGTATCCTGTCCGTTCAGTGCATCAACGAGGCCTTCGGTCCTGTGGTGAAGAGATCCCTTTTAGGAAAGAATCTGCCACTCGAAGCCTTGCTGGTTATGGGATATGCTCCTTCTTATCCTCCGGGCTTTGAGGATGACTTACCAGAGGGATTCCAGTTAATTAAGGGCAAGTTCCTTCTTCCGAACAGCACTCCAGTACTTCAGCCCATGGATCAGCAGGTCATTTCGAACTTTAAAAAGCTTTACACCCAAGCACTATTTCATCGATGCTTCGAGGTGCTAAAGGAACAAACCTTCTCCTCCAAGAGTTTTGGAAAAGTTGTTTCCACATGGTGAACCACCTCAAATTGTCGATAAAGCCTGGGATGGGGTCACCAAGAGAACCCTCCATTCTGTTTGGAGAAGACTGTGGCCTGGTTGCGTTCTTGGGCATGACGTACAGGGGCTTGCTCATGGACAGGAGCCACCAGTTCTCGATGACATTGTGTCCTCGGGGAAGACCAGGGGACTGGAGGTGAATGGGGATGACACGGCGGGAGCTGACTGCCACTGACCTGACGGCCCTGCATCATGAGCAACAGCAAGAGGTTACGGAGATCTGGCCTGCAGAGCAGGAGGGGGAAAGACAGAGGCATCCTTACCGCAAGTGAGATTAGGGAGATGTGTAAAATGTGGGAATCCATGCGAAAGTTTGTAGAAAAGCACCACCCGAATAAGGCTGTAGCAGTGCGAGGAATCTGTTTAATGATAATGCAGTGTCACATCTCTGAGAAATCCTCCAAAGGAGACAAAAGCAAGTGTCATTGGGTAGGTGTCTGAAAAGAAAAAGACTCTATTGAGCCAACAGATAGCAGTGATTCCGTTAGTGATAACCCTCCTCTCTTGTCTCCCTCACACCAGCCACGAAGGTTTTCAAAGGTAAGTGCAGATTAATTTGTTTATCTGTCTTTATAGTCTGATTTTCTTTTTCTTTTGTATTATTGTATTGTAATTATTTTTATATGAATATTTTTGGGTTGTGAAATGAATCATCAGAGTTTCCAATATTTCTTTAAAAATTTTTCTAATGTTTATTTTTGAGAGACTGTGTGAGCAAGGGAGGGGCAGAGAATGAGGGAGACACAGAATCCAAAGCAGGCTCCAGGCTCTGAGCTGTCAGCATGGAGCCTGATGCGGGGCTCGAACTCATGGACTGCAAGATCATGACCTGAGCTGAAGTCAGACACTGAACTGACTGAGCCACCCAGGCACCCTAGTTTCCAATATTTTTTATGGGGAAATTCACTCTGAAATCCAAGTGCTTTGGATTACAACCATGTTTGTAGAATGAATTCTGCTCACAAAGCAGGGTTTTACTGAATCTTTTAAGGTGAAGATGGTTTTAAACTGCTATTTCCAGTTCAAATTTGGGGCCACCAGGCTTTGGCTTCTTTGATTTGTGTCCATTTTGTGCAGAAAAATCTTAATTCCTGATGACATTAACAGAATTGTTTATTCACTGTGTGTGTGTGTGTGTGTGTGTGTGTGTGTGTGTGATCTGGAAATAGCAGTAACACAGATAACTGACAAGAATTTAAGATGTTTTTGGCAGTTGTTTTTGTTCCGGTTTTACTACTGTGTTAGTCAGTAGCTGCAGCCCATTCTCTCTGTGCCATTATGTCAGCAACTTGGTACATGGTTAAATTCATTCCTTGCCCGTCGTTTCTGTGTGGATTCCATTTTGTGTTATGGTAATGTTAGACGTTTATTTGGTTCCAAAGTCAAAACAGCCCTTAGCTATAATCCTCCCGTCAGCGTGGGGCCTAGGGCGCCAAACCCTCAAGCGGTCACTGATTTATTCACCTAGTCCAAGTCGTTCACAGGTGGGGACAGCTCCCACCAAGAAAGCCAAAGGCGGATAAGGACCATAATTTGCCCTAAAGTTCAGTTCGATTGTACTGTCGGGGAGCTTGCAGAGGAAAGATCAAAAAGCATATTTTTCTCAATCCTCTGGCTTCACCCAGAGAGCAGGGCGCAGCTGGGACTGAGTCCATCATCTCCACTTCCTCCGGAGCTCTGAAGTCCTCCCCGCCACCCTTTTTTTAACATTATTATAGAGCCCGGCAATGTTTATTTTCCTTTAAGTTAAGAACTGAAGGGGCTCTTTTTTTCTGGTTTAAAATGGAGATAATTGGCATATAACATCATGTTAGTTTCAGGTGTACAACATAATGATTCAAAATTTGTACATATTGTTAAATGATCAGCACAGGAAGTCTAGATGACATTCATCACCACTCATATAGCACCTGAAGTGTCCCTTACCTTCAGGGTCACTTCCAACTCTAGCTTTGAAACTTCTTGCAAAACAAAAGTGAGAAAATATCCTACTTATTGACAATTGGAGGGGCATCTGGGTGGCTCAGGAGGCTAAGTATCTGACTCTTGGTTTCGGCTCAGGTTATGGTCTCAGTATCATTACATGGAGATGTACATCAGGCTCCGCGCTTAAGATTTGCTCTCTGTCCCCCTTGGCCCCTCCCCCCCCCTCATGCCTGCTTTCTCTCTCTCTCTCTCTCTCTCTCTCTCTCTCTCTCTCTCTCTCTCACAAAGAAATTGGATCCCCTGTTTCTCCACTGTGAACTTACCTTTTTATCCTTTACAAATAGTATCTCGTAGGGAGATACTTTGGGATTATGCACCTGTGCTGTCTCTCATGATACCCGCAGCCGCTAATTTTAGCCTCCAATGGGCATCCTGGCCTGTGTCCATTATTACTGTGGTCTTTGCCAAATGATGATCATTTCCATCATTCCTTCTACATCGGTCAATTGGATTTCTGCTATAAGGAAAAGTTGTCTCTTCCCTTCTACTTATTTATCCAATTGTGTATTTGTGTCTGTAAGGATTCATGGTTATTTATTTTATTTGATGGGTTACGTACAGTCCACCACTATCACTATTTATTTTATTGCTCAAATCATAGAGGTTAGAGTGGGAGGAAGAATGCATAAAGAGAAATGTGAAGGCTGCAGGAATAGCAGATGGAAGAAGCAGCCACAGCCCCATGGGCTGGAATACAGCACCCAAGGAGGAGGCCCCTTGCTGGACGGCAGAGGAGCCCCGTGAGCCAACATTGCTAGAGTAACTGTGCACTAGGGCCTGGAGATTCTCAGGCAAAGTATGTCAGCGCCTTCTGCACTCTGTCCTTTCCTGCCACATTGATCATGAGGTCATGTACTGAAATAAGGGAGTGTGTATCATCCTGGGTTCTTGAGTGACATCAACGAGAAAGATCCACATTCGACATAGAACATGAGTGAAAAGTAAGCCCCTGTTGTAGTAATCCACTGATACTTGAGGTTAAAGCATTACTGCAACATAGCCTAGTCAGTCTGTCCTGACACATAGAGTGCTCCAAACTTTGAGACACAATGATGTACACATTTCCCTTCATTATTCTCACAAACTCCTATGACTTAGGAGCGCCTGCGTGACTCAGTCAGCTACACGTTTGACTCTGGATTGAAGCTCAGGGCATGATCCCAGGGTTGTGAGCTCGAGCTCTGTATTGGGCTCCACGCTGAGTGTGGATCCTGCTTATTTGTCTGTCTGTCTGTCTGTCTGTCTGTCTCTCTCTCTCTCTCTCTCTCTCTCTCTCCCTCTCTCCTCCCTCTTCCTCGAAATCTCCCTCCCTTTCTCCCCCTCCCTCCCTCTTTCCCCTCCCATGCTCTCTCTCTCTAAATAAAAAAAAAAATCCTACATCTTAAATCTTTATTGTGCTTGGGTAGCAATGACACACAGAGGATGTAGGCTTCTGCTTACTGCAAATATGAAGCAAAGAACAACTTACATCCAATCTCCTATTGTCTACAACTATGCATTCCCCCCAAAGGAAACAGAAGTTACCCAGAACTCAGAGAATAAGCACTAAGGGAACTCTTGTTTCCATGTGATCAAATGTCCACTCAGTAGCCAGAATGGTCTTAAGTGTTCAGTGGAAATGGAAATTAAATTATGGCCACTTCCCTGTTCCCATCCCTCCAATAGCTTCCCACCTCACTCCAAACAAAATTCAGTTCCCCACCAAGAAAAACAAAGAATCCTACTAGGGCCCTACCTGTTCTAGTCTCTTGTCTACTTCATTTCTTCTGGATCTCTGCCTGCTTTGTGCCACCAAAGTCACTTGCTCTTCTTGCTATTCTTCTAATATACAAAATTTCTTTCCATGGCAGCGCATTTGTATTTGTTGGTACCTTTGTCTGAAAATCTCTACTTAGGATTTTCACATAGTTTGCTTCCTAATTGCATTCAGGTGTCTGCTTACATATCCCCTCCTCAGGAGTCTTCTGACCCTTATTCACTATCCCCTTACCTTATTTTTCTTCACATCATTTATTGTTCGTATTAGATGTTCACAAAATATATAATTATGTACACTTGTTAATTACCCCATTAGACGGTAAGCTCTGTGAGACAGAGCCTACATTCTGCTTGTTCCTTGCTGTATCCTCAATGCCTGTTACAGTACCTGAAACATAATCAGTGCTCAATAAATAGGTGTTAAATGAATGAATGACTTTATGTCCATATGTCCTGTGGTGCTCTTGGACACACACAGTCAATATCACCCTGATGCAAATAACTCCCAAATTCATATTTCTAGTTATATGTTCCAGATTTATGACTCCCACCTTCCTAGGGGACATGTACAGATAGGTGCTCCACCACCACTATCCAGGTCAACACGGCCCAAAACAGCTAGATCAGCTGCTGCTGGCGACCTGAACATCGGATCTCCGACCCTGTGCCTTCCCTTTTCTTCACCTTCACATTCAACCAGCAGCAGCATCTGCTGCTGTCCTGCTGTGCGATGGATTTCACTTCCCTCCATTCCTCCCTCCCTCTTTTAAGTGTTCTGCTCATTGCCACCTAGTCATAGAGGTTGCAGGAATCGATAAGATCTCGCAGTCCAGACTCCTGCCAGTGTCAAAGTCCTTTTTCTAGTCATTCTGACATCTGGTCATGTTTGAATTTATCCTTCGAGTACTTTTGGTGGCACTGGCAAGGAATCATCTCATGGGACAATTCTCATTGTTAGAAAAATTGTTATACCCAACTGAAATCATTTTACCGTTACATGGAACATGACTGGTATGAAAATGTGTAAAGATGTAATCCTCTGTGGTTTTACTATTCATCCAGTTTTCTGGGTTTCTTCCCAACAGGAGGATTATACCTCCCCCTGCTGAACTCAGATATGGTTAGGTAACTAGCTCTGGTCTACGGACATTGAGAGGACAGGACATGTGTCACTTCTGGGTGGAAGATTTGAGATCCTATTCAAATGTTCTCTTTCCCTCTACAGTGAGACAAGCTAAGTTCCTGATAGAGACTATTCCATCATCCTGAGTTCCAGAGTGAAGATGACATGGAACAGAGCCCCAGCCAAACCGAGGGACCTGTAGTGTGAACAAGGGACCTATAGTGTGAACAAGTTCTTGGAGGGACTGAAATGTGGAGGTTGTTAACAGAACATAACCTAGCCCACTCCAAGTTAGTCTTTTTTTCCCCCTTCTTTTCATCATTCTTCACAAATTATTATGTTAGCCTCTCACCATTCTGACCTGGATTCCACCTATTTTTGAAATTATTCTCCTTAAATGGGGAGCCCAAATCTGAACCCAGTACCCCAGGTGTAATCCCGATAGCTCACAAGATGCCCTTTGACCTGGGAACTCAGCGGAGAGGCTGGTGTTGTTTTTGTGTTTGTTTCTTTGTGTATGCTTTTATTATCAGCTTGTTATGCGGCTGTTAACTCACATTGAGCTTGTGAACCAATAAATAGAGCTAAAGGTTTCTCTCTTTGATTTCTCAATATTTACTTACTGAACTGATTTTTGGATCCTGGCTCAGGTAGAAAGTACAGCATTCCACAACTATCATATGACCTCTTAAAGACAAGTTAGCAGCAGAACGGTTAGACCTTTCCCTCCTGAAGCGAGTCACCTAGAGTGAAACCCACGGACAGGAACGGAAATGGTGAATGGGTTTTATTTTAGTTCGGCCTAACGGCCCCTCCCAAGTGTTGGCAAGTCCTCAGGAGAGAGCGCCGCAGATCTGAAGCTCAGGGGTTATATAGGTCATAGCAAAGCATAAGAGGTCATCATTGAGGTAACCAGTCATAGTTTACAGCATTACATGGGGTTCAATCACATTCTAACACACAACAGTAAGATTTGGCAGAGACCTATCAATTTTAGAGTTCTTTGTGTAAGGAGAGATTTGAAGTGACCTGTCATAGGTCCGAAGGGGAGGCGAAGCAGGTGCACAGAAGCGAGAACTTTGCGATTAAATGGTGGGATCTTGCAACAGTATCTTGAAAAACAAGTTAACCCTTAAGTTAAAATTTATGGGTTACATTTTAGGACTTCCAGAGCCCAATTGCCTGACCTTTAATTGTCCACCAGGAAGAGAGTTGGAGAGTGAAACAATGGTTGGTATTTTTCCATTAGGGTCAGCTTGACCCGAGGAGGGTCTTACAGAACCATTTACAGAAACCAGATACTCTCTTTTGGCTCCGACCGTGCCGTTAATCTTAATCATCCCGTGTACTGTGCGAAGGCTGCAAAAGTGCAGCACCGGCAGGACTGGGCTCACTGTAGGTGGCTTGCACAATTTCCAATCGTGCGCGTCTAATTAGAGTTACGAAAATCCAATGAAAAGGCCGTTTTCCCAAGGGGCCGGGAAGCAGTGCACCACTTTCCCACACAGGCGCCCTCAAGTTCCCGGATCCTCAGACACGGAAGCCGTGGTGACAGGAGTTTCCCCCAACTCCGCCCCCTCTGACTCCCACACCCAATGAGCGGCCGCGGGCCTTTTTGGTGGGTGGGGCGCACTCTAGGACCCTTCCCTCCAGGCCTGCGGCGCGGCGCGTGACGTATTTCCGTTTCCTCCTGTCGGGCCCTAGTTAAGGCGTGGCCTCCGCTCCGGGCGCCTGAAGGAGACTTGGGTGTTTCCGGGCCTCGGCGGTTGGGTGGTTGGGAGTAGCTGCTGCCGCTTCTGCCGGCAACTCATGAGGAGAATGCTTGCAGCTGTCTCCCGCGTGTTGTCGGGTGTCGCCCAGAAGCCGGTGAGGTGGCGTGGGCGGCCCGGGGTGGGGCGCGAGCGCGGCCGAAGCAGTGGCCGGACGGGGGAGGACGCGGGAGGACGGCCCAGGCCTCGGGGCGCGTGGGGTGGTGCAGCCTAGGGCGCTGCGGGGCGTCAGGGGAGCCGCGGGCCTTTTGTTTTTGCCTTCGCTCCAGGCACTCCGCTCGGACTCGGGCACGGGGGGCGGCTGTCGGGGAGGGGAGCTCTGCAAGGTCCGCGTGGAGGCTGGCCACGGCTCCCGGCGCCTGCCAACGCAGGTGTGCTCCCGAAGTGCCCGTGCATTTACTGCAGACGGAAGAGGGGGCCCTGGGCTTCCTCGAGTCTCCAGTTGAGCCTGCCCATTCCTTTTCAATCTTCCTAATTTTATTCCTCTTGACTGAGAGGCCACGTAGTATGTTAAGAGCATGAAATCCGGAAACTGGTCCCGTTCAAACATTTGCCTCACCGTTTACTAACCCTGTGACCTTGGGCAAGTTTTGTGTTTTAAACCTCCGGTGCTTCAGTTCCCTCATCTCTCACGAGAAGATAATACGGGTACTTACCGTACCCTGAGGTTTGTCGCGAAACTTAAACGCGTGACACGTATGTAAATCTTTCCAAATAGTGCCTGGTACATAGTAGGTGCCATCTGTGTACAGTGTTATTTCAGTGTCCAGTTGGGCATACGTTTGTGGAACACCTGCACTCAGCTTTGGAGGGTTAAGACCGGGTCATGCTCACCAGAAAGCACCCCCCCTTCCCCTTAACTTTGAGGTTTTATTAGGCAGCTACTTGGAAAGCAGTCAAGCAGAACCCAGAGGAAACCGCCCTCCCCCTTACACCCTTAGGGTAAAAGTAGCTAAAGAAAACAGCCGTGGTGCTTGGGAGGCTGGGGCTCCAGCTCTTCCCTGTGCCTAAGACTTTGAAGCATTTTGGCCTGGAGGTAGCGGGAGGTAGTATTACTGGGCATAACTGCAGCCAAACTTGCCTTGCAATTCAGCTTCTTGTAACTCTCCCAGGACTTTGTGGCATTTCTGCTGCTTGTGGGCGGAGATCATGGAAAGGCCCAGGACGGATACCCTTCTGGGAATCCTGTTGACTGAAATGACTACAAAACACAATTTGGTTAATCAATTATTAGCATTTAATTGTAACTAGATCTACCTGAAGGATAAGCACATTCAAGTGTTATTTATTTCTGTATATCACATGATGCGACCAACACTTAACTGAGCTCTTAACATGTGCCCGGCACTAGGCTATTTCCACAACTGCAGTTTTTAGTTGAATGTAGGTAATAGAAGCATATTTTCAACATTCTCTCAAGGTCTTAGTTCTGTATTATGTTAAATACATCGCATTAGAAAAGAAAAGCTTTGATAGAATTGGTGATATTCTACAGAAAGCAGAAAATTGGTATGTGTTTTCAAATTAATGTCACCTGTGTCTCTGTGAACAGAGAGAAGTCATTTACTAGCAGAGGCTCGTTCGCTCAGCTGCCCAAAATACTCCTGGTCGTGTTTTGCAGTCTTACCACAAGTTGTTGGCATGAAATGCAAATGGCACTTCATCTCAATAAAACTTTGGCCTCCTCAAAATCAAAAAATACAGCCCAAATCAAATAGAAATGAATTTTGGGTTACAGTGATTTGTTAGCTGGACAAAACCGGAGTAGAATATAACTTGATTTAGTCAAAAGTTTTTATTGAGAGAAGAGAGTAGTACAGCAGAAATAGATTCCTGAAGATGAGAGACAATGAAAGTTAATGCTCCTTACTTTGAACCACCCCTCTTTTTGGCTGTTTTGCATGTTTCTCCTGATGCCTGTATATGCGGCATTAATTATACTAAGGCACAGAAAATTATGTTGAAGAATTGTGTACTAAGTGTAGATTATGTGTGTCTGTGGGCTGAAGCCCTGTTTAATAGCTCCTCCCAGCGACAGAGCGATTCAGATCATCATTGTTTCCATAAACTCTAATAATTGATGAGATGTCCCCAGAATGCTCAGTGCACTTTAAGCTCTTGGGTCTAGTGTGCTTATTTATCAGGTTTCAGTTGTGTTAACACAGGTTGCTTAGAGTGTTCAAAGTGTTTTAGAATCATCATAGAGGTATACATTCTTCTTTGAGCCTATACTTCTTAACGCTGAGAAGATCATTGTCAGATGAACTGGACAAGTTTCTTGTTCCACAACTTGCCACATATTCCCAGTGATTTCTGGGTTTGACACTTTGATTTCCAACAGTGTCTTTAAAATTAAGCAAACATATCTGATGTTACTCTCATCAAGACAGCAACAACCCGTTTCCAAGCACAGGTGATACAAGTTTAAGGAATTTGTCTTTGAACAAATGCATTGTGGGAAATAGATACAGTATCTAATATCTTAAAGAACCTAAGTGAAAATGTTGCTGTAATTTATTAGTGTTCACTTCTTTTAAAAAATTTTTTTTATGTTTTTTATTTATTTTTGAGAGACAGAGATATCGTGAGCAGGGGAGGGTCAGAGAGAGAGGGAGACAAAGAATCTGAAGCAGGCTTCAGGCTCTGAGCTGTCAACACAGAGCCTGATGTGGGGCTCGAACCCGTGAACTGTGAGATCATGACCTGAGCTGAAGCCAAACGCTTAACCGACTGAGCCACCCAGGCGCCCCTACAGTGTTCACTTTTTAGGGGTTACTGGGGCTGGTGGAGGTGGAAGCCTTAGGATGTTGTTCCACTCTTTTCTCCTTCGGCTTGCCACCTTCAACCAACCCACAAAACCTTTAGAAATTGGATGCCAGCACGTGCTACAAAATGAGTCTCTAAATTGAAAGCAGAGTGCCCAGGGTAACCTAAGTTACTTAAGTACTTAAGTTATTTCACAGATTAAATTGTGTTTAAGATTTTTATTCTTTGTCTTATTGTTTGTATTTATATTATCCCTTATTTTGTGAGAATTTCACTACCAGTAATCTTGGCTTTTTAAGTAATAGGTAAGATTTTAAATTTGCACTTGTAGAATCTGAAATTTTTGAACCATTTTCCCTCTTTAACTTGAATGGTTCCCATGTATTTAGGAACTTCAAAGTTTATATTTTTCATGTGAATGGGTTTGTCCATGGCCTTCCAAAGAGGAATCCCATTTAACAGAGAAGCTTTTTATGGCTCTCCAAAGAAAATGAAAGGTAATTTTTTCAACAGTCTGAAAAGTTACAAATTATTATATACTTAAACTTGATAGGACTTCCAGTTTCTTCAGCTTAGCTCCGTTTACCCATTATATGAATGGTTCCTCTCATTTTTGAGATTCATAATAATGAAACAATGAGAAAGGATATAAGTAGCTTTCTGGCAGTCTTTGACCTTTCCTTCCTGCTCTTTATTATATAGAATTTTGTCAGTCTTGGTTTCAGCTTTAAGATGGTGTGATTGGTTACTGGCTGGTTTGGTCTCTAGTTTTATTTGTTTATTTTTTATTAAGTTTTTATTTGAAGTCCAGCTAACATATAGTTAGTTAACATACAAACATCAGAAGGGAACACTGTTGCAGAGAACATCCCGCCCTTCTGAGGCTTCAGGACGAGCCTACTGAAGACATAGGCTGTTCACGTTATAAAATGTCCCTCAAGTCCATAGTTGTTAAGTCAGGGAGTGTTAAGTATCTTTTCTTTTGTCTTGTACATCTCACATATCTTATACTTTGAAATATTTTTTCTAGAATAGTGGTTTGCCTGAAGTAGGAATTGAATCGTAGTTTTTTTAAAAATTTTAAATACTTTAAAATTTATTTTTGAGAGACAGAGACAGTGCAAGCAGGGGAGGGTCAGAGAGAGAGGGAGACACAGAATCTGAAGCAGGCTCCAGGCTCTGAGCTAGCTGTCAGCACAGAGCCCGATGTGGGGCTCGAACCCGTGAACCACGAGATCATGACCTGAGCTGAAGCTGGACGCTTCGCCGACTGAGCCACGCAGGTGTCCCTGAATCATAGTTTTATTTGAAGAATAATTCTGAAAGTAAAGTTTTAGCGTGTTCAGTGTGTGGTTATGACTGAGAATAGCAGAAATAAAGCCCAGAGATTATCTAGTCTTTTCCGTTGGCTATTAACTTGTTATATTTTCACTGTAATTTTTTGGAAACAAAATGGCTAAGTGGGTGGATTTGACATTTTCCGTCCTGTTTCTGCTGTTTGCCTTCAGGATAGGGGTATAATCATATTTCGTTGGCCAAAGCATGGATTTATTTTGAAGACGAGATCCCAACACAATGAAGAGAATGGAAGATAAACCCATGAATATGTTGGGGTTTATGAAAATTCCAGGACTGCATCCTAATAATTGGTTAATAATGACGTTCAAAAATACCTGAATATAAAAAGTACTGATATATTTGTATGTTTTGGTCTTTCAAGCCAAGCAGAGTGCTGGTGGCATCCCGTAACTTTGCAAATGATGCTACATTTGAAATTAAGGTAAGAGGTTTATTGCTTTGTGGTAATAATTTTTCCACAGGTACACTTAGTTACACAGTTTTACTGAAATCGAACATTTTGATATTTGTGCTTTTTCACCATTTTCTTCCAAATGTTCTAGAGTCAAAGGTTAAGAGAAATTGAGGAAAAGTTAGAATTCACTTTTCTTGCTCAGCACCTTGCTGGTGTTTTGGGGAGGGGGGAGAGCTAAAAAAAAAATTAACTTAATCCAAAATTTAGAATGTGGTTCAGTAAAATATTTCAGTAAGAATAGGATGTTTTTTTAAAAGTTGTCTTCGAGGGACTCAGTGAAAGCCTTGTTAGATTTCTTTTCTCCAGAACTCCATCCCATTGCACAGTGAGCTTTATGATGTGAGGAGTCAGAAGCAATATGTAGCATGTCTTATGTGCTCCTCTGCTGCTTTGTGAGTTAAATATTGTTGCGATAAGATATTAGATGTTAGATGGGTCGGCATGTTTACGTTGTAGTAACTGGGAGTCAACTGTCTTATTCCATTTCAGAAATGTGATCTTCACCGACTGGAAGAGGGCCCGCCTGTCACCACAGTGCTCACCAGGGAGGACGGGCTCAAATACTATAGGATGATGCAGACTGTTCGCCGAATGGAATTAAAGGCAGATCAGCTGTATAAACAGAAAATTATTCGCGGTTTTTGTCACTTGTGTGATGGTCAGGTGAGTGGTGGTTTTGTAATAAATCCATGTTTGATTTAGGAATTTAAGTATGGTTGTTTTGTGTTTTTTAAATTAGAGAGCATGGGGGAGGGATAGAGAGAATCCCAAGCAGGCTCCACACTCAGCACAGAGCCCATTGCGGGGCTTGATCCCATGACCCTGGGATGATGATCCAACCCTAAATCAGAAGAGACACTCAACCAGCTAAGCCACCCAGGCCCCTCCGTATGGTTTGTATTTACTGGTCTTTACCCTGCCTTTGCATCTGAAGGACTCTGCCAAGACCTGCTGTAAAGCTTACACTGGAGAATTTTTTCATGTGCCCCATTGCTCATGGCCTGTGCCTTACACGGCACTGTGGTCACCTGTACTGGATGTACTTTTGGGGGGAATGGTTTTCGTTTTGATTTTTGTTTTGTGGGTTTAGGCCAGGGGTTACAAATTCAAATGCCTATGGGTACTACCTAGGTGAAATAAATGAGTGAAGAAGACCAGCTGTACAAAAAATGGAGAATGGTGACCTGGACTGGTAGTGAACTTGAGCAGGCAGGCCCCACCCACCAGGAGTATCATAACTTGGTTCTAGCCAGTTGATGCCATGTGGAAATATGGGGTTAGTGCTTCCTGTTATTTGTTTCTTCTAGAGAAGACAGAAGTCTGGATTTTCTTATGAAACTCCCCCAGTATTAATGTTGACATCTAGTTCGGGATGTTTTCCGTATCAGTGTAGGGCTTGAAACAGTTGGATGTTTTCAGTTTGGGGCTTCTGGCTTGTGCTTTACCCTCTGTTTGTAATGAAAAATAGAGCTCTTTTTGTGTTATTAAGAGGTCTCCTAGGCCAAATGTTTCATAATAGTTTAGGGATTATTTTATCTAGAAATGTGAATTGTATTGACTCATTACTCCCTCTTCTTTTAATGCAGGAAGCTTGCTGTGTGGGCCTGGAGGCCGGCATAAATCCCACAGACCATCTTATCACGGCCTACCGGGCTCATGGCTTCACCTTCACTCGTGGGCTTTCTGTCCGAGACATTCTTGCAGAGCTTACAGGTTTGCTTCCATTTTCAAAACAGAGAAATTGCTGAAACAAGTTTGCAGATTTCTCATAGTAAGATGCTCTTACAACTTAATATTAAAGTCTTTTTGAGTTAAAAAAAAAAAAAGCCTCTTCTTTATGTGCTCTGGTACCTCTCTTAGCTTTTGAGTAAACTGACCATTTTTGAGGTCATCTGGCCCTTCAGCTAGAAGTTTAAAAATTAGTTTAAAAATGTTAGCTCTGTAACATTCAGAGTACTGTTGATCATTCAAGCATGCCAATTGAAATCTAGCAGTCATAGAAAGTAAATTGGGTAGGAGCATTTCACTGTATGCAATTTAAATTCTAGGAATCTTTTTAATGTTCCTTTTGATGCTCAAACTATTGGTTGTACCAGTGTAGGGGAAATCGGAAGATGTTTGTAACTGGGGAAAAAAAAAGTCCAGGGTATCGTGCTAACATCTGAAGGATAAAGGTCAAGGACATGGGACTGGATTGGCATTCATGAAAGGATCTACTGGAACATGTATTTGCATAGAGGGATGGGTGCTTAGACATTTGAATTAGCCTGTGAGTCTCAGTGGTTGAGCCTCTCAGTAAATACTTGGGGTGCAATTTTGTATATTTGGATTTTGATGTGTATATGCTGCCATTTCTAGGACGAAGAGGAGGCTGTGCTAAAGGAAAAGGTGGATCGATGCATATGTATGCCAAAAACTTCTATGGGGGCAACGGCATCGTTGGAGCTCAGGTGATCCGGGATGAGGATGAGGATTGCATGCTTTCCTCGATTTGGCCCTAGACCATGGCTTAAAGTTATCCATATCCCGGACATTTCCTCTTGAAGATTTTAGGTCTTCGGGGGCTTGGTGAAATGTTTAAAAATTTTTTTTAGTGTTTTATATTTGAGAGACACAGATCTCTCTCAGAGATAAACATTAAAAAAAAAAGAGAGGGAGACACAGAATCTGAAGCAGGCTCCGGGCTCTGAGCTGTCAGCGCAGTCTTGAACTCACCAGCAGTGAGTTCATGACCTGAACCCAAATCAGACGCTTAACCAGCTGAGCCACCCAGGTGCCCCGGGGGCTTAGTGTATTTTAAAAGACCTGTTGCTTCATAGCCTACCATTTGATTAAGTTAATAAACAGGTTTGGACAGTGACTTAAAATTCTTCCTTTTAGCTATTTGTCAGGTTTTGTAAGGAAGCCAGAGCCTGTAGTAACAGAGCTATATCTTCACCTTTTACATTTAAGTACATTAACTGCTTTGTCACATCCACTTTGCCTTACCTCTACCTGCTATAGAATGTTGATGCTAGTGTCTGACCAGGAGAGGCAGGTAGGTGATCAGGATCTTAATGAATAGTGAAGAAGTAACAGTGTAAAACTGTAACCAGATCGTTTGGTTTACTTTCTAATGAAATCCTATTATATGTTAACAAAAAAAAAACAAACCAAAAAACAAAAAAAATTAGGTTTTGTGTTTTGGTTCTTTAGTAGTGGAATCTTTGTAGAAATGTTACTGTTTCATGGTTGAAATAGAAGAATTATTATTCATGCTGTTTGACCAGTTTGTTTGTAATAATGGGGGTGGAGTAATTAGAGATAGCAGTGGAATAGGGAGTTTGCAGTGACAGTGTAATTTCTATCTTAAATTCTGGCCAGGAGTTGAGATTCAGAGCATTAATTTCTCTCCTCATGGGTTTTTTAAAAATACAAGTTACTGTCAAGTTGGCTAACATACAGTGCATAAAGTGTGCTCTTGGTTTGGGGGGTAGATTCCCATGATTCACTGCTTACATACCACACCCAGTGCTCATCCCAGCAAGTGCCCTCCTCAGTGCCCATCACCCGTTTTCCCTTCTCCCCACCTCCCTAACCCTCAGTTTGTTCTCTGTATTTAAGAGTCTCTTATGGTTGGCCTCCCTCCCTTTCTCTCTCTAACATTCTTTCTCCCCTTCCCCTCCCCCATGGTCTTCTGTTAAGTTTCTCAAGTTCCACATATAAGTGAAAAACATATGGTATATATCTTTCTCTGACTTATTTCACTTAGCATAACACCCTCCAGTTCCATCCATGTTGCTACGAATGGCCAGATTTTACTCTTTCTCATTGCCAAGTAGTATTCCATTGCATGGATAACACTCAGTGGTTCTTTTCTTGGTTGTCCTTAATACTAGGTGCCCCTGGGAGCAGGGATTGCTCTGGCCTGTAAGTACAACGGAAAGGATGAGGTCTGTTTGACTTTATATGGTGATGGTGCTGCTAATCAAGTGAGTATATGTCTCTTAATTTCTTAGTAATCACTGCAGTTTCATTTGTATAGTGTTGTGCATTCATAGTTCACTTATAGAGAAAGAGTAGATTGCTTCTTAGTTGAAGTAGCCATTTGTGGAAAGCTAAAATTTGGTTTTACGGTCAGATTAGAGGTTTACTTTACGGCATGTTTCACCAGGCGCTCCCGTGCAGGACCTCTCCTTTGCCTCTACCTCAGTACCTCACAAATGCTCGGTGGGCGGAGGACCTTTTTGCATGTTAGCCCACATAGACTCATTCTCTTGGATGCCCTGGCATCGTCAGACTCCTCTCATGGTCTCTGAGCCATGACTCTTTCTGTACATCTCCTATCTTGGTCTGAGTCCTCACCGGTCTGCGCACGATGCTCTGAGGTGCTAGTTCACGCAGGCTCTCCGGTGGGTCCAGCATTTGCAGTAAAGCAGAAAACCAGGTAGCCACAGGCCAGCGTGTTCTGTACTACTGCCTGGACCCCACCTAAACAAGTGGTGGTATTTGGTGTATCGCCTCCTTTGGTTGCAAAAAGAGATGTTTGCTGCTGCTTGTCCCTAACACACTCCTTTGTCTCAAAAGCTTGTTTGTGGCAGGTGAGGCACTTCATGTTTCATGAAAGCTTTCTGTGTCAGGTAGAGTAGCAGCTGCTGGGGACGATAAAGAAGTCCAGAGAAAAATGGCAAACTGAAACCATTTGAACTTCCTATATGTACTTCCAGGGTCAGATATTCGAAGCTTACAATATGGCAGCTTTGTGGAAATTGCCTTGTATTTTCATCTGTGAAAATAACCGCTATGGAATGGGAACATCTGTTGAGAGAGCAGCAGCCAGCACGGATTACTACAAGAGAGGGGACTTCATTCCTGGGCTGCGGGTGAGGACGCCTGCTGTGAAGCCGGGCTGCCCCCCGATGCCTCTGTGTGTGACCTTGATGATCTCAGACAAATTGAAGAGTTCTCTTAGTGCATGAATAGGTCCTGTCAAATTAAAATGGCTTTAGGTTGATTTGTGTTCTGCCCCTTTCCTGTGCATTAACAGGTAGATGGAATGGATATCCTGTGTGTCCGGGAGGCAACAAAGTTTGCAGCCGCCTACTGTAGATCTGGAAAGGTAAGGCTTTCTCCTTGGCCTGTGGCCTAGAGATTTCTGTTGATGTTTATCTTAAAAGAAAGCCTCCCATGTGTTCGTGGTAGCTCTTCAAGGGTAGCTGGTCCTTGAGGTTATGTATAAGGTAGAGGCAGTGGCGAGTTAGTCGGGTCCCTTTGTAAATAGTGTGGTCCTGGTAGCTCACCGATTGGGAAACATACCACGTGGCCTCCATTGAGTGCCGCCTCAGCATTTTGCCCTGTGGTTTGGTTAATTATGTGCCCCCACCCCATTAATCATAAGCCCCTTGAAAGAACACATTGGGGACCCCCACACTACTCAGCACAGAACTTCGCTTGGATAATAGGTGTTCAGTGTAAGCTTGTCTTCTGTGAATTAAATATTATGGTTCAGGCGTGTAATCCTAGTCTTCGTGTTTCAGTTGAGAATCTTGACCTTTCAGGGAGAGTAGAGGAAGAGGGCAACAGTGAGGTCGGCCAAGGTGCCATCGGAGCTAGTGGAAAGGATGATGTTCTCCCTAAATCAGTGTTGCACAGCCCAGAAAGCATGTCCTTAGGGCTTAACCTTTCGGTGACCTCCCCTGTGTGGTAAGGTTTGGCCAGCAGCGATGCCAGTGGGGCAGGGGTGAAGCAGAGAGGGAAATGGAGAGTAGGACTGAGGCGGCAGTGAGCTCAGCAGTCTGTCCGGACTCGGACTCCCGAGACTAGCGGAGGTCCGGGCTTGGATGGAGGGTACGGTTCCCCCCTTCCCCAGCTCCTGAAAGAATAGGTGGGGCACAGGCATATGCAGCAGCATGATCACTGGTTGTGGTAGGTGCTGACTTGCCCAGCCTGCTCTTGGAATTAGGGCAGTCTAGAAACCTGTTTAGGCCGACCCACTGTGCTTGTCAGCAGCTCCTAGAAGACACAGAATAGGTGACAGTTACTGAGGAACTGATGTAGGTCAGGTGACGCAGGAAGCACTTCTCATGTGTTCATCAGCACAACTCTTAAGTTAGGTCCCTCATCTGTAAGACAACCACCGAAGGCTGCTGTACACGACAGCCCAGGCGGGATCCCAGGCACTTAAATGGCTGTGCCCAAACTGCCCGGGGATCCTACAGCCACCCTCTCCCCTCAGTGTTCAACCCTGTCTTCTGGAAGGGGGCTGGTGTAGCACGAGGAAGGTGTCCTCGGGGTGGTCAGGCTGGCCAGGAGAGTCACATGGTTCAACAGCAGATGTCCGTGACTGCCAACGTTGTCACACATCTCCAGATCTGTGTGCAGCAGGATTGATCACCAGCGCCTCAAACACTGCATGAAATGGGGGGAGGAGAATCACCTACCCAGCCTCGCTTTTAGTTCTTCTGCCTTCTGTACTTTCCAGCACACACAGGTTTGCTTTTAGTCTTATTCTGAGAGATTTCATGTTTGTATTTTTCTCTAGCTTTTTAAAAGGATCCAAATGCTTGTAGATCATGTTGTCTGTGACTGAGGGGGAAAAGTAACTTTATTGATCTTGACGATAAAAGCCATCCCCTCCCCCTTGGTGTCATAACTGCTTTCTAATAGGTGGTTCTTCATTAAATCTCAGCTGTTTCTTAGAATTTTTATGTATCAAAGACAGTGCTAATGAAATCATTAAGATCAGTGGGCTGTATAACATGTTAAATGCCTTTTTGATTGAAATGAGTTCCTGTTAAGAATGAGGCGGAGGGGCTCCTGGGTGGCTCAGTCTGTTACGCATCCGGCCTCGGCTTAGGGTTCGTGGGTTCCAGTCCCACATCAGGCTCTGCACTGACCGCTCAGAGCCTGCTTCACATTGTCTTTGCCTCTCCCCCGCTTGTACGCCCTCTGTCAAAAATAAACCTTAAAAAAATGAGAAAGATGAAATGGAATACATAGGTATTAGAAATGAGAATAAGGTATGTCTGTCAGGTAATAGGAAATTCTTGAGAACTCAGCCAACTTACAGAAAATCTGATGAGAAGATTTTTAATTGTGAAAGGATGTGCCGTGCACATCATCTCAACCTCCTTTGGGTTCTGTTTTAGGGGCCCATACTGATGGAGCTACAGACTTACCGCTACCATGGACACAGCATGAGCGACCCTGGTGTCAGGTACGGTCATGGGAAATCTGACTGTGGCGTCCCAGGTGGCTGGACTTTGTATGGGGCTCCTCACATGGAAAAGCAAGCATTTCAGCATTTTCCCTGGAACCCAGACACTAGTGGGCTTCATGCAGTGAATTGGTTGGCATCAAGTAGTTATAGGAGCCTTTGCCCCAAAGCATTCTGAAAATCCCAGTAGTACATAGCGTGTACTTGATAGCAGTAAAATAAGTTGCAGAGGGGGACGGCGGGCTGGCTCAGTAGGTAGAGCATGCGACACTGGGGCTCGAGCCCCACTTTGGAGGTAGAGGCTACTTTAAAAATATCACAGAGAGAAATCATTGCATAAAACAGGTCGATGGTATAGAGTACGTATGTAGGGGCCTGTAGCTGTCGTAGGCACTACGTCCATGGAGAGTCGGGATTTGAAAAGCTGGCTGGTGTGGAGTGAGGTCCCCTGGCACCTGGGGTATTCACCATGTTGAGATCTGTCAGAAAAAGCTAGGTTACCATAGGAAGATGGTTTTACTGGTCACTTTAGTAATTCTGGCATATAATGCTGCCATCTCAGAGTGTGTGACACAATGGAAAGAAGAAGTCGATTTAGTCAGAGTAAGCCCTAACAAGCCTTGGAGTAGATTGGAGTTCTGAGGGAAAATGTTATAAAGAGTAACTTGGAAAAACGTACTTGGTGGTTGGAAAAAACAGTAGGGCCCTTCGTTGCGGGGTTATACATGTCGTGGGACAAGTAAGCACAGGTGACCCTTGAACAACAGCAGTTTCATTGCATGGGTCTGTTTCTTATAGAACAGCATTTTCTCTGATTTTAACACTTTAAGAATATAATCTATAATACATATACAAAGTGTTTTTTGGGGAGTCAAAATTTGCACATTTTCAACTGGGTGTATGGGGAGCCAGTGCTCCCATACCCCACGTTGTTCCAGGGTCTGCTGTGTTCTAGAAGAGGAATTGGAAAACCTGCGGTTGCCTGGTCACACTTCTCTGCCAAGCAGGAAGTAAAACTTGAAGACCCCATTCTGCTGCCTCACAGGCTGTAGTTCTCTCTGCCCACATCAAATGTGGAAGCTCAGAAGGGTGGGAAGGTGGGCACATAAAGTGGCCCTACCATGTCCTTTCTACCCTACCTCTAGATCCAGGCCCCTGTTGTCAGAACGCCTGAGAAGCCAGGGGAATTGCCAGGGTCGAGGTTCCTGTCACAGGATACTAAGCAGCTCGTACAGAGGTCAGAGGTGTAGTTCCTGTATTTTGAAAGCATAATTGCACAGTGATGGAGGGAGTGCTGTGCTCCTTGTCAGAAGCCGACATCTGTATTTCACAGAACGGTCTTTGCTGTTCTGGAAATGTTCTTACCTAGTCGTTTGCCTCCCTCTAGTTACCGTACACGGGAGGAGATTCAGGAAGTAAGAAGTAAGAGTGACCCTATTATGCTTCTCAAGGACAGAATGGTGAACAGCAATCTGGCCAGCGTTGAAGAATTAAAGGTAGGCTCTCTGCTCTCCTTTCTGGGCAACACATTTTTTTCTGCACCCAGAAAGCTGCCATTCCTGGGGGCACCACCTCAGTAAACAGGAAGGTTTTTAGAGCACATGAATCTGGTATATTCGCAGAAGCTTTAAGCCCTTCTAGTAGCACCATTCTTTTTTTCCTAAAACTAGAGTTGGCATGTTCAATTCGTAAATGTTCCATATTCTTGTGATCACTGCCATTTATTTAAAAAATATCTTCAAAAATCGCAACTATTAGGACTTGTATACTAGCAACACGTTCCTGATGGAACTGGTTGGTACCTAAGCTGCTGGGTGTTCAAAAACCTCCTGAACTATAATTTGATTTTTAGGAAATTGATGTTGAAGTGAGGAAAGAAATCGAGGATGCTGCCCAGTTTGCCACTGCTGATCCTGAACCGCCTTTGGAAGAACTAGGCTATCACATTTACAGCAGTGACCCACCTTTTGAAGTTCGGGGTGCAAATCAGTGGATCAAGTTTAAGTCCATCAGTTAAAGGGAAACTGCACGTCATGGATGGTGACGCCTTCAACTGTAAGGGACTCTGTGTTCTCAAGAAAGTATGTAGGCTAAGATAGTAATTGCATGTGTTTTATATAGATAGTACTGCACTGAAAGATGTTACTGCACACTTAAGTATTTAGGGTGAAAGTTATAAAGGGTATTCTAGGACTACTTTAAGGAAATAATTTTATTTCTTTGAAAAGTATTTGCTAAACCGTATGCATAAAAGTCAACAGCCATCCCTACCTGTCCAACTCCCGCCATCATTCAAGGGGAGTAGGATCATTCCCTGGAGCCTTGGAGCGGCCCGTGTGCGGGCCGAAGCCTCTTCACACTGACTGTATCCAGGCAGCGCGCAGAAGGACAATTCCATTGTTTAAATAAGACCACTTCATGATCATTTCTTCATTTATATATTAAATACAGAACATAGTTTTGTATTTACATTCAATATTAAACACAAGTTATATTCTTAACATTTTAAACTAATCTATGGTCTAGAACAGTGATATCAGCCTGTTAAACACCTGCTTCACCTTCCCAGTAAGTGTTACAGGGTGTATGGGATTTTAGCTCTTTTAAAGAAGGCCATAACATTTTTGGCATGTCAAAATTAGGGTTCAGTCACTGTTCTCAGAATGCCTAAAGTCTCACTCACCCTTTAAAACACGTTAATGAGTAACATGTTTAAAAAACCCATCCCATTTCGGTAATTCTTCTAAAACTTCAAGTTCTTCAGTAGTGGTGTTTTCCCTGTGTAAACTTGGTGAAATTTGTGGGTACGTTAACAGAAGCTTAAACGACAAATCTGGCGCCTTCTGGTCCCTGGCTTAACCGACTGGTTCAGCCTCACCTTGGGCTGCCAGGGACCCCCGAGCCTCTCTTCTGTACTGGGAGACTGCTGTCCAGAGCTTGCAGAGTAGACCGCCACTAGGAAACAATCAAGAGTCTTTTTTAGTGTCATAAGAAAAGAGGACTTCAAAACACCACCAAATACTTATGTAGCTTTTCTGTCCAAAGCTGTGTTAATTCTAGACTTGTTTAGATTTGCCAAAATGCAGCCCTTAGAGATAAGTCCTTGTATTTATGCCCAGTAGCAACGGGACGTGGCCTGCGAGGTACGTACAAGAGTGCCAGGTTGCTACAGAAAAAAGGGTTGGATGGAGAGGGGAGAGATCTTGTGTTTGGCACCCAACTTTATCCTAGGAAAACCCCAGGGTGGGGGGCTGAGATCGGGTAGTTTGTTCTCTAAGCCACAGATAGGAAATGAATGTCAATGAAGGGGGGGAAGGTTACCAGCACTTCGCTTTCTACTGCTTTATTTAAAAGCATAATCACAGGGGGAAAAAAGTCATTTTCTATTACAGTGGTTTAGGAGCCATTCTTACCGTAGTCTGAGGTGTCTTAGATCTTCCTTAGTGAGGTCATGGAGAATATCAGAAAGTGTATAGCCCTCTTCAACAATCTGAAACAAACATCATATACACAAGAGCTAAGCTGCTGCTATTCTCCTTTGTCATTATTACGGCACAGGAATGATTCTGTTATGAATTTACCTTTTCTATTGTACTCGCATCTGCTCCTTTCTGTTGTAACCACTCTATAAGCTCTTCTGTTTTCTGCCCATGAGACCCAGGAGGGGACACTGGGTTCTCTGGAGGATCTGCAGTGATGTGAGAGATGTTTTGTTGTCTATTAAACTATTCCAGAACATAAATGTGACTTGAAAGCAAATTAAACCTGTCTTAAGTGCTCCAGTCCACGACATAAATGTGACTTGAAAGCAAATTAAACCTGTCTTAAGTGCTCCAGTCCACGACCCTGTAGTTCTTGCATTCACGTTCCAAAGGAACCACATTACTTTGGGATTTGATACGCTATGTGTCCACCACTTTAAATGCTCATTTTAGACCTTAAAATGCCTTTTGTAAGGAAGCCTATCCTTATCTGCACTGGAAATCAAATGAGGAAAGAATTCAGTATTGAGATTTTTGTACCAGAGCTGCTCTGTTCTAGGAGGTAGTTGTAGTCCTTTTCGAGGCACAAGATGAATGCAGTTTAGAAGTTAGGCAGGTATGTAGTAAGAAATTTTCATCACCCCAAGAAGTTCTTTTTTTTTAAGACACAGAGGGACAGAGCACCAGTGCAGGAGGCACAGAATCTGAAACAGGCTCCAGGCTCAGAGCTGTCAGCACAGAGCCTGACATGGGGCTTGAACCCACAGACGGTGACATCATGACTTGAGCCGAAGTCGGATGCTCAACCGACTGAGCTACCCAGGCGCCCCACCTGTCCCTATAGTTTTGCCTTTAGTGGAGGATTGCATATATAAATACTCCATATTTAGGAACTTGTGTGTAGCCTTTTGAATCTGCCTTCACTTAGCACCATGCATTTGCAATTTATCTGTTTTTTAATGTTATCAGTAGTTCCTTTTTATTGCTGATTAGTATTCTAGAATCTACTGGAGTACTTACTGGTTTCATAGAGAGTAATTATGGCTGTGTTAGGGCTGACCAGACCATTAGGCAGATTTTCAGTGGTCTCTCACACACAAGTCAGAGCAAGTAGAAAATTACTCACCATTAGATTTGAACTGTAACTGAAGACGGTATAATTCTTGAGTTTTCTGCTCTAGGGTTTGCCGTAGAAGATTCTGGTACTCTATTTCTTTCTGAACTAGGTTGTCCAAAAGTCTGGTTAAACAAACAAGCCATTATCCAGAGAGAGCCTAACACCGCTCAGTTAATTCTCAAACATTTGTTGAAAAAAAAAAATGATATAGTCCCCAACAGTCTGGTTGCAACTTGTACCTGGGCACCTACCTTGTGTTTCCTGCCTTTGAAAACAAAGACCAGCACTTAGGGCAGGGGTCTGTTTTGTCTCAAAATGTATTAGGTTTCCATATAACCCCCAGAAAGATAACCTGAGGGTGATTGGTCATCTCAGCCAGGAGGGATCTGATAATTACAACTTGTCTCTCTGAGTCAGGTCAAGTTGCTGAAACTACTACTCAGGCTCTTCCTTCGGGGGACGGGGGGGAAGGCCAAGGAGCTAGAAGCCCTGCTGCTGCTGCTTGTGTAGCTGTTTATTTTTGAGAGAGTGCACGCACAAGCGCAAGCAGGGGAGAGGCAGAGAGAGGGGGACAGAGGATCCAAAGCAGGCTCTGCACTGAAAGCAGTGAGCCCGGACTCACGACCCTCAAGATCACAACCTGAGCCCAGCCAGGTGCCCCTGCTTCCGATGGACGGCAGCGGGAGGGGGCCGGCACTGAGACGGCCTTCAGCCAGAGGAACACAAGTGCAGGCGGTTATGGGACCAGTGACTGCTCCAGGCTTCACCGGGGCTGGCCTGGCTCTCAGGACAGACCAGTGCCTCCAGGCTCTGCCTGACAGCAGCTAAGGCCTCTGGACAGGCATGAGCGGTTGGCTGCCGTCATTACTAAGTCTACAGAAGAGCTAGCAGCAGTGTAGGTGAAGAGCCCTTGAGCCTGTAACAGTTTAGGAATTTAGTAATTATAAACCTTCCCAGAAAATATTTTAAAGTGGTGCTAATTATCACTATCAGCTTCCACATTTGTCTTATTTAAAAGGTTTCATAATTCTGCTACCACTACCTGCTAATTACAACACCAAGTCTCATGGCACCTGGGTGCCTCCGTCAGTTAAGTGTCCGACTCCTGATTTCCACACAGGTCACCTCACGGCTTGTGGCAGCGAGCCCCCCCTCTGTTCACGGCGCAGAGCCTGCTTGGCATTCTCTCTCCCTGCCTCTCCCCCACTGGCACGCTTTCAAAATAAATAAGCATTAAAAAATGGGGGGGGAAGCTCTCTAGGTCTCTAAAAAGAAGTGATACTTCAGAGATCCCTGGGATGTATACAGTGTTTCCTCCAAAATATGCACGCCTGGCACCGTACCACCCTGTTGAGTATTAACTAGCATTAGCAGTGATCACAGGGTAACAAGTCATCATTTACAACCAGCACCAACTCATTTGCTCTGCCCCGGGTTAATTTTTTTTTTTTTTTTACTGTATTGTCAAGTTGGTTTCCATATAACCCCCAGTGCTCTTCCCCACAAGTGCCCTCCTCCATGCCCAGGTCTACTGATGGTGATTACCCAGAGCAAACGGGAATCGCTGTACTCCTTTAACAAATACACTTCAGTATCTACTATGTGCCAGGACGTGAACAAAACTGACCAGCTGTCTTGGGGGTACCTCACAGCACTGCCAGGGTCCCCTGGCTGGGAAAGCAGGCCATGAATGCCTGCTGGGTAATGCTGACCAATCACACAAGAGATTCGAACAGGAGACGGTAAACTCCCGTAGGGCCGGGGTTACGGGTCCGTCAGATCTGCCACCAGCCCCGGGCTCGGCTGCGTCAGCAGGCGCAGGCTGCAGCTGTCCGCTGCTCGCTCGGCTGGCCCCACACGCCACGCCAGGGTCTCAGCCTGGTGAAGAGACCAAAAAAACTCCCAAGATGCTGCTGCCTTTCGGAGGGCTGGCTGCTTGGGGGCTGGTGGCCAGGCCTCCCGCCTCTCTGACTGCCAACATTAAAGAGGGAGGCCTTCTCCTGCACGTGGGGCTGAGACCACCGCCTTGCACACTTGGTTGGTGGAGATGCTTTTCGGAGACCTGGGTGAGACCCTCCCGCAAGCAGAGCGATCACCTTAGTGGCCTGGCTCACTGTCCCGGCCTGCCCACCTGCTGGTTTCTTGTCGCAGCTCGCCCAGCTGGAAGTTCAGGGGCTGTGGCTCCAGGGTGCGCACTGAAGGGGGGCTGCTCCCACCACGTGCTGCACGCACGTCACTTCTGGGCAGGTCTGCCGGGCGATAATCGACCTCCACCTCATCTGTGTCCTTGTCCACCCCTTCGGTCTCTGATGTGGGCTCGAAGTGGGCTTGGAGCTCTGTGAGATGACGGGAGGAGAAAGGACCGTGGTCACACGTGGCCATGGCTCAGTGTAGCATGTGTCCTTAGGCCAGCAAACCAGAGTGTTGGGAGGCCGGCCGACTTGGTAAAGTGTGGCCGCAGGTCCTCTGTTCTCAGCAGTGAAAAGGTGCTCACCGCCAGTTTGTAGACAGGAAACGGAGGCTGACTGATGTTAAGTTAGTTAGCCAAGGACGGTTCTAAATAGGTACAGCCAGGCTTCCAACCTGGCCTGGGTTCTTTAACTACAGAAAAGGTGGCTGCTTGGAGTGGGCATGATGACCTCTGGGGTTTAATGAGAACCAGGCAGAAGAGGGCATGACGGGGCGGGAGCAAAGTCAAGAAAGGACATGGCAGTGTCGACAGAAGTGCAGAGCCTCCCCCTCCAAAGATGAAGTCACCACAGGAGAGTGAACTTGGGTATTCAGTGGCTCTGTCACTTCACAAAGGAGAGGTACAAGAGCAAAAAACTGGGGTGCCTAGGTGGCTCAGTCAGTTAAGCATCTGACTCCCGGCTTCAGCTAAGGTCATGATCTCACAGTTTCATGAATTCAAGCCCCATGTCGAGCTGTGCTGACGGTGCAGAGCCTGCTTGGGATTCGCTCTTCTCTCTCTCTGTCCCTCCCCCATTCACACCATCTCCCTGTTTCCCCCCCCCCCCCCCCAACAAACTTTTGAAACAAAGCCAAAGACTTTTAGAGTACCCCGTGATGACTCTGACAGGAGACGGAGCCACTGAATCAAGCCAGCAGTAGGCATTCCTGAGCCTGTAAGAGGGGGCGCTCAGGCCCAGGGCGCCCTCTTACGTCACAAGTTCTGTCTATATGCAGTCTCTTTGGCTATGTCAAGGGGACACAGAAGTATGGCTCCAGGGGAAGTTCTTAGCATTTCTGGAATTGCTAACAAGTATACTGCCCAGGCAGGAAGGAGAAAACAACACTCGCTGAGCGCAGACCACGCGTCCTCTCATCCATGGCCCAAGCCTGACCCGGGCTGGAAAGGTGGCACTTACCTGGGATGAGAATGGTGACCGCAGCCTGCACCGCTCGACGTAGGATGTTGTCCATGGCGAACATCCAGTGGGGCCTAATAAAATGGTTCCTCAAAACTTTATTCACCTATAAACCACAAAAATCAGATTTCTGGTCTGTTGTACTTTTAAGAAATAGGAGTTTTTAATAATTCTGGTTTACTTCTACTCGGAGATAAAATTTAACTGTGCTGCTCTGCATCTCTACCTGACCCTGGTGTCTTCCACACCGGGCCTTCCTCCAAGCTGGCCCTGAGTCAGGCTGGGTCTTCGGGACGGTTGCAGCGACCGGATCTCCCGCCCCAGGCTGTGTGCTGTTTACTCAAGAGAGTATGTTTTGTGTACCTTCGAAAAGCCAGGCTCTGCACTGAGGGCGTGGGACACAAAGCTGGACTAGATACAGTTTCAGGCCTGGACCAACTCACATCTGTCTGCACAGACACATAAGCTTAAACCTCATACCTACTCAGCTGGCAGATGCCACTTGTTCCCAAGTCCTCCAAGTCCTAGACTCCTGCTCTTAGTGGCCAGAAGCAATCATCTCATTCCCCTGTACTTGCGTATTCTATGTTTAGAATGAACTGCTGAAACTAGGGACTCGGGTGTAGACAGAAGAGATGAGGACTATAGGAGTAGATGGCAACTGAACTCCATGGCTGTGAGCCACTTCAGTGGGCTTCCTGCCTTCTAGCACATTCTCTAGAGCCCGAGGGAACACTTACAGCATCCTGAAATCCAAACAATACCAGATGAATCTGATTGATGGATGAGCGGTCAAAGTACAGGTCCATTTTTAGCTTTGATATCGTGGACGCCATCACTCTGTGCTCTGGGGAATGGATGAAGTCCCTCAGGATCCCAATTATTTGCTTGATGTGGCCGACTGAGAGATGCAAGTCTTCTGTACTCTGATCACCACACCCCCCAAAAATAATTTTCATTGAGTAAGTGAGAGAGGGAGGGGGAAACTTATTATGCGAACTCCCCAGGTGAGAAAGGGTTTGTAGAATTCCCTCCAGATCTTTCATTAGGTGGTCCCCTCTCCTCCCTGCCCCCCCACTCTAGGAATGGTTCTGCCCTCCTGCTGAACCCCTTATAACTGCTGCCCCCTCTTCTGGCCCCTGGTAGAAGGCACAGTTCATAGGGCAAGTGGCCTTTTCCTAAAAAGACCTTCCCGCTTCCAAGAGAAGTTAAAATGCAAATATTTTTACCCATAACCTTTCTCCCTAAAGGGTTGCACTCCCAGCTTCTGAGTGCAACTCCACGTGTCCTGCAGCTAGGGGCTCAAAACCAAGGTTAACAGGAATGCAGGGCAAAGGCTGGGAGTCCCTAAGCTTCGTGCTGCATTTGGCTTGTTTTCCACCAGGGGGCAGCACCACCACACGCCTGGGTTCACCGCAGTGTTCCGCACATTCAGGCTTCACTGGAGGGTTTTTTTTCTTTGTATTTTCTTTTGTCTTGTTGGAAGAGGGAAGGGCACTGGGAAATAGTTATGGTGACTATCGTAACTGCACAAACGGTCCAGGGCAGAAGACTCTGTCCCTTGTGGACCTGTTCCGGGACCTGGGGCTAGGCAGAGGGGGTGGGATGGGCAGCTCCCCCGACCTGGTCCTACCTGGGCCACGTACTCTAGCAGGTTGGAAGCCACCTGGTTCTGCTCCTCCCAGAGGATTTTGTACAGGATGGCGCGGCACTCACTGTCCTTGAGCAGCAGGAAGAGGCCTGGGTCCCTGTCCTCCGGGTATGGGGACGAGGCTGACCTCTCATCTGGAACACTGCAAACACATGCAACACTCCCTCTGTGTACGGGAACAAAGTCTCTGGGCTGGGATGCCACATGGGGGGGGAGGAGCTAAGAGGTGACTCCTCTGCAGTCCCCGCCCTTAATAAGGGTTCTGCAGGAGGCAGGCAGATTGGAGAGAGATGCAGTGTTTTTTTCTAACCCTCAGAGCACCAGTTTTGGGAGAGGGAGGGAGAAGGGGGGAAAGGGAAAGAAAAAGGGGACGATGGGAGGAAGAGCAGAAGGGATGAGAGAGAAGGGGAAGTGAGGAGGGAAAGGGAACAGGAAGGTGGGGAAGTGACCACAGTGAACACACTGCCTGCTGCCTTCTTCACCTGCACTGTTGGCTGCCCTACTAACTGTACAGAAAGCTAATACCCTTGGCAGCCATCTAGCTTTGACCTGGGAGGGATTTGGCTCCTGGTGAAAGCGAGTACCCCTCACAGGCCCACAGTCTAGGGAAGGGGGGGTGGGCCATACCTAAGCCGGTGGTGGAGCCGATGCTTGGGTGCCTGGGCCTTCTCGAAGAACACATCCACCTGCGCATCATAGTCCGGGAAGACCGAGCTGTGGTCGCTGCTGCCGCCGTCGCCGCCGCCCATGGATTCTCCAGAGGTGCCCAGGGCCAGCATGGTGCCCCGGGTACCCTCTGTGTGGGGACAGACACGGAGGGGGGAGGCTAAGCCTTAACCACTCAGGCCAGGTGACCTATGCAGGGGCCTGCTAGGTCTGTGCTGCTCTAACAGGGCAGTATAGTCAATCACCCAGGGGTCCCCAAAATGTAGGTTCCATTTCAGCAGGTCTGAGGCCCAACTCTGTGTCTCTAAGCAGCCTGCAGCAAACACCAACACAGCCAGTCTCATCCGAGCAAGATGCTGGGCATCTCTGTCCTGGCTTCCACTCCACCCACACCAGGAAAGATAAAACCAACGGCTTCCTTTCCAGAGGCCACTTTTATGTCATTGCCAGGTAGGGCTCACTGCCCTAGAAGGGGCCACCTAGCCTCAGTGGGGTAGGACAGCTGCTGTGCCCCTTAATCAAGGTCAGGAGCAGCACAGGGGGAAAGGCCAGGCTCTGCATGAACAGAAGACCCCAAACCCGATTCTCGGCACAATCTCAAAGGAAAGACTTTAAGAAGGTGGGTGTGCCGCTCCCAACTGTGGGGCTCCCTCTGTCCATCACGAAATCCAGGGACATTCATTGGCTGGGTGTGACAACCCCCCTGCCCGCTGCAGCAATTCCTGCCAGTCTTCACAGTGACAGGCTCCGTGCGGGCAGGTGGCGCAGTGCTCTGGAGAGCGGGCATTCGCCGTGACGGAGGACCCAGGCAACTACCGTGCCCAGGCGGCACCCCGCTGTCCAGGCAGCCAGACCTCACCTGCTGGCTTGAAAGGCTTGAAAGCAATTCGGTTCTTCTTGCACTTTTTCACCTGCCTTAAGAAACCCTCTTTGAGCAGCTGGGCAGCAGTGGCACGTTTGTGGGGGTCAGGCTCAAAACAGGATAAAATGAAGGCTTTGGCATCAGCTGAAAGGCCTTCCGGGATCTCAGGGTGGATCTTAAACATCCCCACCTGCATTTAAGTGAGAGGTGACAGATGTGACTTGCAGACTGTGAGGCCTGAGGCACATCCAGCTGGACACGCCTTCCATACAAAGCTCCTACCCTGCTTCCCTCTGGGGAGCCGGTGGGCTAGAGCATCCTCAATGACGCGCCCGGCTGGCCCCTTGGGACTTTGCTTTGCCAGGTAAGTTGTTGGGAAAGTGAAATCAGAGGAGTCTCAGAGCCTCTCTTCTAGTTCTTTTGGAGCCCTGAGGCCAAATGCAGGGAGGCTCAACAGTTTGGAGGTAGGGGTGCATGGAGTTCCTAATCGAAGGGCATAAGGTTTCAGGTAAGCAAGATGCACCCGTTCTTGGGGCACCGGGCTGGCTCAGAGAGAAGAACACATGACTCCTGGCCTCGGGGTTCTAAGTTCAAGCCCCACATTCAGTGCAGAGATTACTTAAATAAAAAAATCTTGTGGCTCCTGGGCGGCTCAGTCAGTTAAGCATCCGACTCTTGATTGTGGCTCAGGTCATGATCCCGCGGGGGTGCGGGGGTGGGGCGGGCCCCTCCCTCCCCCCTCCCGCTAACGGCTCCGTGATGAGCATGGAGCCTGCTTAACATTCTCGTTATCCCTCCCTCCCCCTGCCCTCTCACCCAATTGCCTTCTCTCAGATAAAAAAATACTTTAAAAATAAAGCCTAAGACCTAATGGAGAACCAGGGGGAACGGAGGAGGGAGAGAGAGTTGGGGAGAGAGAGGGATGCAGAACTTGAGAGACTATTGAAAGCTGAGAATGAACTGAGGGTTGGGGGGGAGGGGGGAGGGGGGAAGACAGGTGGTGGTGATGGTGGAGGGCACTTGAGGGGAAGAGCACTGGGTGCTGTATGGAAAACAATTTGACAATAAAATATTATGGAAAAAAAATAAAGCCTAAAAACTTAAGAAAAAAACCCCATAAAGACAAAAAACAAACAAAACCCAACATGAATCCATTCTAGAGTTCCGCTGTCCAACACTGGACCGAGTCTGCACTAGCGCAGCAAGCACCTGAAAACATGCTAACGGTGTAGAGCTCCTGTTAGCCGTTCTTTCCACAACAAAAGTTTTTAAGTCGAGTTTTAGATTTTGAGAACACTGAACACTGGATGAAATATACCCCCAAGATTTGAAATGCAGGACACCTTACAGTGGCACCTCTCCCCTAGGGGGCAGAGAGGAAGGGCACTAAGGGGCCAGAGACAGGAATTCAGGACAAGAGCCCAAAGAAGAAAGGGGTGGCCTCCCCTGCAAGACGGTCAGAAACCGAAAAGCAAATGTAGGCAGCGCCTTGGTGCCCTGCGGCCACATTACTTCTAAAGGGACTTTGCAGTCGCTCGGAAGGTCCCTGTGGGAGTTCTCCTAGCCTGACATCACAGAGCGCCCCAGCCGGGTGCCTGAAAACAAGGCAGATGTATTCTCTGTCTGGAGGGTGCAAGTCTAAAATCAAGGTGCCGACAGGGCCACACTCCCTCCAAAATCTAGAGGAACCCGCCCTTGCCTCTTCTAGCTTCGGGTGGCTGTGGCACTGAATGGCCTGTAGACACACCACCCTTACCTTGGCCTTGGCGTGGTGCCCTCTGCGTCCACATCATCACCTCTCTGGGCCCAATGTTGGTGTCAGCACCAGCTAGTGACTAGCCTGAGGCCACGGATACAATGTTCAACAGCCGCAGCGGCTCCACCACGGCAGACACTGCGGGGGGTGGGGGGTAGTGGGAGGGGGTTACCGCTGTCCTCTGGCCCAGGCGCTCAGGTGGCTTGTCGAGATTGTGGGTGCCAGAAGACACTTGTGGACTTGAGGTCCCAACAGTGGAGCTGCCTGGCAGCTACTGGGAGGGTGGGAAGCTCTGAGAACCTTCTGCAGGGGTAGGGCTGGGGTAGCACCTGCAGCGCAGTCTGCTGAGGAGCCCACACCCGGCTCAAACCCGCCCTCCTGCCTCTGAGTTCCCCTGAAGACGCCAAGCCGGAGTGTCGGGCAGACACACGGGCGGCAAGGGTTCAGGGCGACGGGCGACAGGCCACCAGAGAAGCAGGAAGTTCTATCAGGCTGCTGTGAGGCACTGGGACCTCACTATCGAGAAGCAGTGAATCCACTCTCTTCCTCCTTAACCTTCAGGCGAACAAAAATGTGCCAAGTGTACTCGGAGCCAGAAGCCACAGACCTGGCCTTAGACACATTCGGCTGTCCTGACGTCGGCTTCCCGTGGGGTGGGAAGCACGTCCCTTCCCAAGGGAGCAGGCCCAGTGGTAAAATCCACCCCCAATGGTGGCCGGTCTTACGTGGGCCCCGACGCATGGGGTGGCCTTCCCGTGAGCTCTGGGAGGGCTTTTAGAATGACGCAGTCACCAGTGTCTGCCACCCAGAGCCCCGCCTCTTCTAAACCAGTCAGAAACCCGCCCTTCAAAGATGGACCCATGTGGCCTTGAGCCTCACGGGGGCAAGGGCAAGTACATATTCACCAGAAAGCTGCTACAACTGCTCCAGGCATTCAGCAAAGTGGCAGGATATAACCTCAATGCACAGAAATTGGTTGCATTCCTGTACACCAACAATGAAGCAACAGAAAGAGACATCAAGGAATTGACCCCATTTACAACTGCACCAAAAAACCATAAAATACCTAGGATTAATATAACCGAAGAGGTGAAAAATCTATACACTGAAAACTATAGAAAGCTTATGAATGAAATTGAAGACGACACACAAAAATGGAAAAATATTCTGTGCTCCTGGACTGGAAGAACAAACATTGTTAAAATGTCAATACTACTCAAAACACTCTACATATTCAATGCAATCCCTATCAAAACAACACCAGCATTCTTCACAGAACGTTAGAACAAACAATCCTAAAATTCATATGGAACCAGAAAAGACCCCAAATAACCAAAGCAATCCTGAAAAAGAAAACCAAAGCAGGAGGCATCACAATCCCAGAGTTCAAGCTGTATTACAAAGCTGTCATCATCAAGACAGTATGGTGCTGGCACAAAAACACTCAGATCAATGGAACAGAATAGAGAACCCAGAAATGGACCCACAAATGTATGGCCACCTAATCTTTGACAAAGCAGGAAAGAATATCCAGTAGAATGAAGACACTCTCTTCAGCAAGTGGTGCTGGGAAAACTGGACATGACATGCAGAATAATGAACCTGGACCACTTTCTTACAACATAACACAAAAACAAACTCAAAATGGATGAAACACCTAAATATAAGACAGGAAGCCATCAAAACCCTCAAGGAGAAAGCAGGCAAGAACCTCTTAGACCTCGGTTGCAGCAACTTCTTACTCAATACGTCTCCAGAGGCAAGGGAAACAAAAGCAAAAATGAACTACCGGACCTCATCAAAATGAAAAGCTTCTGCACAGCAAAGGAAACAATCAGCAAAACTAAAACCGATGGAATGGGAGAAGATATTTGCAAACAACGTATCAGATAAAGGGTTAGTATCCAAAATCTATAGAGAATTTATCAAACTTAACACACAAAAAACCAAATAATCCAGTGAAGGATTGGGCAAAAGACATGAATAGCCACTTCTCCAAAGGCGGCATCCACATGGCCAACAGACACATGAAAAAGTGCTCAACATCACTCATCATCAGGGAAATACAAATCAAACCCACAAAGAGATACCACCTCACACCCGTCAGAAGAGCTAACACTAACAACTCAGGCAGCAACAGATGCTGGCGAGGATGCGGAGAAAAAGGATCTCTTTTGTGCTGCTGGTGGGAATGCAAAGTGGTGCAGCCACTCTGGAAAACAGTATGGAGATTCCTTAGAAAATTAAAAATAGAACTAGCCTACGACGCAGCAATTGCACTACTAGGTATTTAACCGAGGGTTACAAGTGTGCTGTTTTGAAGGGGCACATGCACCCCAATGTTTACAGCAGCACTATCGACAATAGCCTAAGTACGGAAAGAGCCCAAATGTCTATCAACGGATGACTGGATAAAGAAGAGGTAGTATGTATATACAGTGGGATATTAGTCAGCAATCAAAAAGAATGAGATCTTGCCATTTTCAACTATGTGGCTGGAACTGGAGGGTATCATGCTAAGTGAAATTAGTCAGAGAAAGTCAAATGTCATATGACTTCACTCATATAAGGACTTTTAAGATAGAAAACAGATGAACATAAAGGAAGAGAAGCAAAAATAATATAGAAACAGGGAGGGGGACAAAACGTAAGAGACTCTATATAAATATAGAGAACAGGGGTTGCTGGAGGGGTTGTGGGAGGGGGATGGGCTAAATGGGTAAGGGACATGAAGAAATCTCTCCTGAAATCAGTGTTGCACCGTAGGCTAACTAACTTGGATGTAAATTAAACAATAAATAAATTATTAACAAAAAAAAGAAAGATTCATCTCTATCTCCCAGTTTCCGGGGGAGGGGACACTTCAGCAGTGTCTTACTCCCAAACTACCTCCTATCTTAAATATTTGAGACAATTCTTTTTCCTTTGGGTAAACAGCCAATGCAAATGGTCATCTCATTTACCATTTAACCGACTGAGCCACCCAGGCGCCCCGGTCATCTCATTTACCGAATGACCCTTGGACGCACTATTGTGACCAGTGGCGCTATCCGGTCCACGCACTGGAGGACTAGTGATGGTTTCCTTGGAGACCAAGGGTGAGAAGGCGGAGGTGCTTGGTGACTGCCTGTGCACGCAGCACATTCTCATCTTTCTCTCCTGCCTTTGTGGAGAGATTTCTGGAGTAGCAAGAGGTTTTGTCTGTACTTATTATTTCCTGACACCAGCAACTTCAATCACCAAACCGTCTTACTCTGAACATCGCTGCCTGCGGCTCGCCGAGCTCATCGAACGGAGGCCTGCCGGTGGCCATCTCAATGACGGTGCAGCCCAGGGACCAGATATCAGCCGGGGCGCCATACCCTTGCGGACCCTGATTGATGATCTCAGGTGCCATGTACTGCAGAGTGCCTGTGGGAAAACAAATAAAGATTGTGGGCACCACGCTGCACAAAAATCTAAGTGGACTGTTAGTAAACGAGCGTGTGAACTTCAACCCTCTCATTAATGCCCGATGGAGCCTGCTCTCTTGCATAAATGGTGTGTGTGTGGTTGCATCCTTTCTCTGACCAGAGACAGGCAACATATCTACCTCTGATACTAGTCATATTGAGAGAAGATTGCCCAGTTCCTTGAAGGATAAATGGGCCCCGACCCCATCCACTCAGTGCCCAGTCATGCACACCACACACAGGGAAGCACGGAATGGAAGACACAGCACCTGACCTTGGGGGCTGCCTAGTGGAGGAGACAGATGCTAGGACGAGGGTGGGGGCGGGGCACGGGAAAATGTAGTAAGTGCTAAGACAGAGGACTCTGAGAACGCGCATGAAAGTGCTTGATTCTGCCTGCTTCGAGTCAGGAAAAGTTTTACCTGGTTCTCTGAGGAGGAAATGCCAAGACAGGGTTAGACACAAGAGAGATTTATTGGGGAGAAATACATGTGGGATAAAGGGGGAGGGAGCAGGATGGGCAGGGGAAACTGTCAAACCAGTGCCAATGGGACACCTGGGAAAGGGGACAGGGAAGGAAGAAGTGGGCAGGCCGAGTCTCAGAACAGCTCAGAGACCACTTCAGTCAGGCCACTGGGGAGTCCCCGACCCAGAGCTGCCCCTTGTAGGAGTCCCGCGTTGCTCCAGCACCCTGCTGGCGTGCAGTCGGCCTGGAGCAGGCGTGGTCAAGAACAACCCTGCCATGAACGCGCAGGCAGAGCCACAGAAGGCGACAGACGGGACCGAGCCTCCCACTGCGAAGGCTGAAGGGGTGGCCAGTGGGATGGGCGGACTCTCAGGCTGGGGAAGAGCGTGAGCGAAGGTGTGAAGTACAGAGAGAGTTCAGAGAACCACCGGCAAAGTCTGGGGGTTACGGCAGGGAATTACGAGTTAAAAACCAAGGAGGCAGTGGCCAGGGCACAGCCCAAATGGCAAGTGGTTATAATGAAGGCTCTGGCTTTGGACGCTCTCCTGTGGGTCACGAGCTGCTGTAGGTCACAGGGAAGGCGGTGATTAGACAAAGCGCTGGGAGGAGAAAGCATTGCAGAGACGTGGGCAGGGAGGTCAATCAGGGCTCTGGGAGTAAAATCATAAGTTCTTAGTTTCTTCTGGAAACCAAGGCTGAGGAAAGCACCAGCACCAGACACTATATGCTGGCAAAGTGGTTTCTAATCAACAGCGAATTTGCAGAGGACACTTGCCAAGGTGTGAACAGAGAACACAGATGCCCAGAGAAATTCAAGTGCCTAGCTCAAGACCATGCAACCAGAGGTTTCCAGAGTCTTAGTCAATGAAAACAAAGGGCTCGTTGGTTTTAAAAAAATTGGAGAAGCTATGTACTACACCTTCCTCTTGAAGATGCAATGTCTTTTGGCATTTTTTCTTCCAATGAGCATTTGAAAGGTACCAACCCATAAAATGTTTTACAATAATGAAAGTCCTTGGTGCAGTACGATATGGTAGCCACTAGCCACATATAACCACTGGAGCCATTGCAACATGGCTCAGGAAACTGAAGAAATTAATTTTACTTTTGTTTAATTTTTAAAGATTCAAAGTAGGGGCACCCGAGTGGCTCAGTCGTTTAAGTCCCTGACCTCAGCTCAGGTCATGATCTCATGGCTTGTGAACTGAAGCCCTGCATCGGGCTCTGTGCTGACAGCTCAGTGCCTGGAGCCTGCTTTGGAATCTGGGTCTCCCTCTCTTTCTGCCTCTCCCCTCCCCCCACGGTGTCTATCTCTCCCTCTAAAAACTAAACAAACATTAAAAAAAATTCAAACTGGGGCACCTGGGTGGCTCAGTCGGTTGACCATCTGACATCGGCTCAGGTCATGATCTCACGGTTTGTGGGTTCGAGCCCCACGCCAGGCTCTGTGACAGCTCAGAGCCTGGAGCCTGCTTCGGATTCTGTACCTCCCTCTTTCACCCTCCCCTGCATGTGCTGTCTCTGTCTCTCAAATAAAAAATAAAAAATTTAGAAAATTCAAACTAAGGTGAAACATACGTCCATGAGCTCAGCCAATCAGTAGGGCACAAATGATGCTTCTGGTTTCCAGAGCTGAGAGGCTGCTGGGCAAGTGCTGCTTCCCTGCTTCCCTTCGGCTGCTGCAGGGCTGGGCAAGACAGAGGCTCACAGCACTTGCTGCACTGTTAGGAAATCCCGGGGCCCTAGGGAGGGAACTTCCAGCGACACAACCTCCCCTCCCAGGCTTGTGCTGCTGTGAATAATGAATGGAGAGGGCCTTGACAGAGGATGTGCCTTCTACCGAATCCACAATCCATTAATTGAGGAAAGACTTATGCTTTTTATTAACTCAGGTGTTCGCTCTTAGCTCTGCTCTAGGATGCTGGGCCTGGGACTCTACAAACCACATGTGCTTTGCCTGCACGTCCTGTTAGGCTCTGCCACTAGGGGGCGTGAGAGAGAGGGAGCTTGGGAGCTGAACCGGCTTGCTCAGGCACACCCACGAGAAAGGAGGAAGGAGCGGATCTTGCTCCCCAAAGTCGGCTGCTGATCTCTGAGGGAGTTGCACTTTGGACCCTCCGCTGCTTCCTGCAGCGGTGCCTGGCTCCAGGTTCTAGCTATTTTGTCCGCCCAGAACCAGCTTCCTGTTGCCCCACCACCGGTTACCTGCTCCACTCCAGTCACACCCTCCTGAAAGGCTCACATTCTATCCTTCCTGTGCTCCTTGCAAGGCCTAGAAATAGAAGCTGCTTTCTGGTAACTCGGGCCCAGTAAATGGTTCTTTTGACTAAATCCTCTCTGTAAAAATAACAGGTAATTTTGGTTTTCCTGCCTGGATCCCAGCCAACACAATTACTAAAAGTTAATTCTTAAAAGAGTAAGAGGATCAACTTTGATAAAGTTATGTGATGTAGCAAATAGCACTATACCAAACCTCCATGGTATATCGACCCTGGTCAAATAACTGCGTCTCAGTACAACTGTTTCATAATTGGAGGCTTAAGACTGCTTTATGCCAAGTATGGAAATTTTCTTTATATGAAAACAGTAAACATCACCCTTTATAAAGGTAAGGACTTAGCAAGGACATCCATATTGGTTATTTATTGCTATGTAATACATTAGCCCAAATGTTAGCACCTCAAACACAGGAGTTAGGATGTCACACAGTTTCCACGGGTCGGAATCTCTGACCTAGCCTCCAGGTGACCCACTGCCACTCTGCCTTTATCTGCTCATCAGAAGAGAGTCACTCATCTGGGAGCCTGGGTGGGCTGGTCGGTTAAGTACTTGTCCAACTTTTGATTTTGGCTCAGGTCACGATCTCATGGTTCGTGAGATAGAGCCCCAAATCGGGCTCCATGCTGATGGAGGCTGCTTGGGATTTTGTCTCTCCCCCTCTCTCTTTCTCTGCCCCTCCCAGGCTTGTGCACTCTCTCAAACTTAAAAACTTAAAAAAAAAAAAAAAAGAGAAAGAAGTCAGTCATTAAGCCCACCCCATATTCAAGGGTAGGGGTTACAACAGGCTGTGAACACCAGGGGGTGGAGGCCACTGGGGGCCATCTTGGAGGCTACCGGCCACAATGCCTGACTCCCCATTAGTATGCGGACGGCTTACAAGGCCTCTCCACGTAGCACTGTCTATGTGCCTCTCACAACCTGGGAAGGTCTGCCATTATTCCCATTTTACACATGGGGAAAACAAGCCTCAGAGAAGGTAGGGGATGTGTTCAAGCTGGAACTCAGGTCTTCCGTCTCCACATTTGGAACTGTGCACCATGGCAGTGCTGATGTATGCAATGAATCCAGGAGAAACACAACCAAAGCAAATGCTGCCTAAACAGACGTCGAGTTGACGCAAGGATTTCCAAAGCCACACTGTGACGTGTTCCCGTACAGCTGGAAGGTGGCGGGCAATCAGAGAGAGTGGCGTGCTCCATTTTCCTGGGCACCAGATTCACAGAGAAACCACCCCCTCACAGTAAGCATGCAATGGAGACGGAGCCACACAACGATTTCCAATAGTTAAGGGACCGTCCCCGAGCAGTGTGCATGTTGTGCAGGTTTATCAGCTGCCCCGAACCAGCTTCTGCCTAGAAATCAAGTAAAGATGTCAGTGGTAGGGTGCGGGGGGTGGGGGGGGGATGTGACTAAAACAGAAGTCGTCTCGAACTTGCCTTCAGTCTGCCTTTCTTAAGGGTGTCCTATCCTTTCAACACTTCATGTTCCCCAAGATGTGCCTACACACAGGTCATGTGATCAGCCAGCCTTGACTCTCAGTGATCTACACTGAGAGGGGCACAGGGTTCAGGAAGAGGGGACAGGAGGCCCACTGGCATTGACCCAGACCGCTGGGGACATAAAACTGTGGGGGCTCCTGGAGAACTACCCAAGCAGGATTTTCAAATTACCAGCAAAGAAAATGCATGGCACAGGACAGTAATTTAGAAGTTTCGATTCAGGCACCAAGATAAAAGCCAGACACCAAGACAAGGAGTGAGAGACGGATGACACGCGTGTTTCAAAGGGTCTGATACAACTGGCCACACATCTCCCAGGCCCCTAGCCCGGGGGCCTTCCGCCCAGGTCAGGGATTAAAAAGACTGAGAGAGGAGAGACTGGAGGTGGGGGACTGTTGAAAGGGACTTCTTTGGACACTCCTCTGCCGGGAGGCCTGCCCTCTCACGACAGGAGCCGAGGAAGGGCTGTGCCCCAAACGGCGACTCAGGCACGTCCACACTCCCTCCGGAAAGCCACACCTGAAAGGAGGGCACAGGCACAAGCGCTTTCTAAGGCCCTGGAATGCACTGTTAGAGGCGAAGGTTTGCACATTTCCTACTAATGAAGCACAGAAAGGAGAAACAAGAGGCCTCCTGTGCCTCCCTGGACGCCCTGCCAGAGGATGGATGGGCCTGGGAGGCGGGGACACCACTGCGAGGGCTCCTGGTTGGGCCCACGCAGGGCTCCGCAGGCATGTCTCCCTCGTTGGTATGCTGCACACAGGACTGGGTCCCCTGGGAGCAAAAGCAGCTACAGCAGCGGCCCGCAGGGTCCGGGGACACTGCCAAGCCCTCCTGACACTGGGTGGGAGATGCACGGACCCAGGACACCAGGCGTGGGAGCCACTGCAGACACAGGTCTGTGTTAGAGGCATCCTGCTCAGAGGCCATCTCCCATGGCCTGGACCCCTCCAGAGAAACACCCCGAGGGCTGTGTCCAATGTGAGGGGTAAAAGTGGGGGGCAGGAGGAGGCAGTCAGCTAAAAAACAGGCCCCTACCCGTGACGTGCAAGTTATGAGGGCCGTGGCAGGAAAGCGTTCACGGTAACCATAGCCAGGCCTAGAGTACACGAATCCAGCTTAGAACAGCACCAGTCCAGTGACCACTTTCTGCGCCCGTCTCCTCCCCTTCCCACGGCTGGGGAGCAGGGAAGGCGGTGGGGGCGGGTGAGACAAGAGGAGATTCAAGCTGGCCTGCCACCTGCCACTAGGCAGGCAGGGACAGGGGCGGGGCGCTATCAAGGCGCTATCCCTGTTATCCCACTCAGCTAATCGCAGTATTGCCGAGTACATTAACGTGGTCCCTCTAAAATTTGTTTTTAATGTTTATTTTTTTGAGAGAGACATACAGAGCATGAGCAGGGGAGGGGCAGAGACAGAGGGAGACACAGAATCCGAAGCAGGCCCCAGGCTCTAAGCTGTCAGCACAGAGCCCCACGTGGGGCTCGAACTCACAAACTGCAAGATCATGACCTGAGCCGAAGTCAGACACTTAACCGACTGAGCCACCCAGGTGCCCCAGTGTGGAATTACACAATTCAGACTGTCTGCTTCTCGAAGCCCCTAAGACTTGCTCTCAGTTGTCTGAGGCAGGCTGGCAAAGTCCCATAGGGCGATGGGAGACAAAGAGGAGGGGGCTTTTATGATTATACCTTCTGAGACTGACAGGTTCAACATGTTTGTTACCCACAGGAACTTGATTCTCTCAAAGGCTTCTGGCAGCTCTGATAACCTGGGATCTTCTAAGCGCAAATTAGTATTTACTTAATTTATTTGTTTAACACATACTTCAGTTGCACTTGCTGTGAGTCAGGTACCTGGTCCCAGCGCTTCCCCAATATTAACTCATTTAATCCTCATAAAACCCCTCTGATCTAGGTACAACGAACATCTCCATTTTACTTAAGAAGAAACTATGGCACAGAGAGGTTAAGTAACATGCCAAAAGTCACATAGGTAGTAAGCGGTTGAGCCAGAATTTGAAGCAAAGACCTTCAAAGCCATAGACCAGAACAGAGTTCTTTTCCTAAGATGAATGAAAACTTAGGTCTACACCATGGTTTGTATGTGACTGTTCATACTAGAGTTATTCACAATAGCCCAGATGTGGGGGTGCCTGGGTAGCTCAGTCAGTTGGACCCTAATGACCCTTCCTCCCGTTCTAGCTGAGTTATACTACAGCAAAAACCCCTGAGTACATGGGAAGGGAGGCTTCAGGGCCCGAAGTCGCCTGAGCCTCTCACCCCACTTCCGGGCTCCCACGGCCTCCGGGCATCTGCCTAGAAAAGCCCTGCCGCATCCTCAGGCATCCACGCAGGGCTCTGCACCAACCAGCTGAGGCCTCTTTACAGAAGCACTTGGTGTTGCAAAGAGTAATGATATGCAGGGGCGTTTCCTACCCAAAATGAGACCCCTTCTTTGTTATCCCCCAAACACCCCTGCATTATTTTGCAATGCAAAATTCATGCCTCCTAAAGTCAAATACTTGGGAAAATGTGATATGCAATAATGAATTCTACATGCATTTTCTTTGTGAATTTCTCTTCTCCTTGGGGATGCTAATTATAAGATAAATTGTCAGGAGTTTTCTGTTTTGAAATAGCTCCTTGTCATATCAGAGACCCCCTTGCTACATATTGCCACGCTAACTGGTGGCTTCCACAGAGGAGGGCAGAAGTCATTTTCAATTAGGGTAATAAAATACGTGCCAGTCATACATACAAACGTCCTTACAGATATGTGTGGATACATGTATATTTTCTATCAGAAACAAAAAATGAAAGCTTGACACATTCTTTATTTGTGAGATTCTGGTGGAGCCCTTGGCATAATATTCTCCCTCTGTGAGGTGGGCGTGTATCTCCTCTGCTATCACAAGTGAGATGCCATTTCTGACATATGCAAGTTCTCTTTAGACAGGGACTGTGTCTCCACCGTGGGCGTCCAGCAAAACCCTATTGTTGAAGCAAAGCTCAGACATTATTCACTAAGACGAAGGCCAAATCTGTCTCCTCCACAGCTCTGTGCCCCATGGATAGCGAACAGAGCCATAATATTCTCAGCCCTGTTTCTTAATTCCAAAGCAAGATCTTTGTGACCCTTTTATTATACCTTCGGGGACCATAAACCTTTCCTTATTCAAAATCAGTACTTCTTTCCAGGAATCAATTATTTTTAAGCAGGAATTTAAAAAAGCCACGGGTAGCTTTTGAACTCATTCAGCTCCCTAGTCTTATAAACAGAAAGCTAGCTCGCTGGTAATTTTGTGCCACGCTTGGAATCCAGTCCCTCTAAACACTTACCTCATTCCATCCCTGACACAGAGTGAAGAAAATCCAATTCCTTAAAGCTACTTCCAAGACCGTATTCCCCAGAAAAATTAGCTTCCCTTGGAAACAGACCCACGTCGAAGTGCAAGGTACCAGAACTCACGAAGGTAACAGGCTACATTCAGGAAAGACCAGTAAAACACCCTAACGAGTGGCCTGAGGGCTAGTGTGATCCAGAATTGCCAATGACCTTAACTTAGAAGACATGCTGCTACTTACTTGGCTGAGGGCTCAGAAACCTCAAGCAGAGCACCATACCTACCCAACCTTTGAAGACGACGAAGACAGCTATGGCAACAGTGACAAAGCTCAAACCATCTGAAGTTGGGGACAACACGTCATCCACCTCAACTGCCAACTGCTGCACTGCAGTGCCCAGTGAACCTACCTCTGGGACAGTGGTCCGCACTGAGCCCTGTCCCGCTTACCTGTGAAAGTCCCGGTATACAGATTCAGTCCTGCAAGGCGCTTGGAGGTTCCAAAATCGGAGATTTTCACCACACCACTGTACATATTCACCAAGACATTATCGCCCTTCAGACAAGAAAAAATATCAGATGCTGAAGGGCAGATTTAAACAAGTGATGTGAAATAGATTTGTAGCCTAAGAAACAGTCCCAAGTATCCAGCGAGACCAGACTTGGCACCGCGAGGGCCGTCACGCTCCATTCAGCCCCATCTCTGAGCTGGTCAGGCGGCCGACCCTGCCAGCCAGCAGCTCACGTGGTCTGGGACGCACAAAGGACACCTCGTCACCTGAGACGAGCCAGTACCTTGATGTCTCGGTGCACAATCTGGTTTGCGTGGAGATACTTGAGGCCTTCCAGGATTTGCTTGGTGTACAACCTGATGGTGGGCTCCTTCATTGGCCCCCACGTTGATCGCAAAAGAGCAGAAAGGCTTCCTGGAAATGGACATAGCACAAAACACATCAGGCTGATGCAGATTCAATCGCAAGAGTCAGGGAAACAAAGTGAGGTGACGGGGTTTTTCAAAATGTTTATTCATTTTGGGGGAGGGGGTGCGGGGAAGAATCCCAAGCAGGCTCCACGCTGTCAGTGCAGAGCTGACTTGGGGCTTGAATGTGCATACCGTGAGATTGTGACCTGAGCGGAAATCAAGAGTTGGACGCTTCACCGACTGAGCTGCCCTGGCACAGTGACAGTCCCGCTGCGCCCTGGCTAAGTGCCACGTCTTTCCTCCCTTTGTGGCCTGTTTCCCAGCTGTGTGAGCAGTGTAGCCAGAGAAGGGATGGGAGATGGAGGGTGAGCGGGAACCCCCGGGGCCCCTGAAACTCGGCGGGGCTCCCTATGCGTGTAGCTCTGTTGGCCTGCACAGGGTGAGGAGAGGAGCGTAGCAAGCACCGTGGACATGAGAGGGCCGCCCCCCGCCGGACCTTCAGCCTGGGTCAAAGCCACACTGTATACCTTGCCGGGAAATCACAGGTGGACAGGACCAGAATGAGGGGCCATTCAAGGAGATAGGGACGGGGATCAGAGGAGGCCGGGGCTGCCCACCCCCACGGGTAGAAGCCCTCAGGGCCAGGACTGCCTTAACGTCCCTCCAGCTCCCGCCTCAATTATACTGAACACTGAACATTTGGGCCAAAAGAAGACAATTCTGAGCATCTGGCTCAGAGGTTATTGCACAGGCATCAGCCCGCCTCAGCCTGACACCTTGCTCAGTGCTGGAGGAACCTTGCCACGTGCCTCGGTTTCTCCATCTGTAAAAGGGTATGTGCACATCTATCTTGAATTCTGCTACATCCTTAAACCTCGCCCTTGGGATATCAAATAATGTAAACAGCAGTGACATATTTTCTGCTAGACTATGAGCAACGAGGAAGAACAAACTATTTTATCCTTATTGTGACCTTCAAAATCTAGCCCACTGCCTGGCTCTTCATATACACATTTAGGATCTTAATATAACAGGAGGCTCTTAATAATTACTGGTTAAATGAATGAATACAGGTTCTAACTGAAGTTTTAGTGTTTGTATTCAGGTAAGAATTATCATTATTTTTTATTTTAGTTATTTTAGAGAGCAAGAAGGAGTATGCAAATGGGGGAGAGGGGCAAAGGGGGAGGCAGAGGGGGAGAGGGAGGGAAGGAGAGAGACAGAGAATATCTTAAGCATGGTCCACATTCAGAGCAGAGAGCCTGACATGGGGCTTGATCCCATGGGATCATGACCTAAGCTGAAATCAAGAGTTGGACGCTCAACTGACTGAGCCACCAGGCGCCACAATTTTATTTATTTATTTATTTATTTATTTATTTATTTATTTATTTAAATGCACACTTACTGAGTTCTTGCTTTAAAAGCTTTAAAATGGTGCCAGGCAGAAACCAAGAGCTCAGTAAGTGTGCATTTAAAAAAAAATCATAATAAAATTGGGGCGCCTAGGTGGCTCAGTTGGTTGAGCGTCCAGCTTCAGCTCAGGTCATGATCTCATGGTTTGTGGGTTCGAGCCCCATGTCAGGTTCTGTGCTGACAGCTCAGAGCCTGGAGCCTGTCTTTGGATTCTATATCTCCCTCTCTCTCTGACCCTCCCCTGCTCATGCTGTCTCTCTCTCTCTCTCTCAAAAATAAAAAACATTAGAAAAATTTTTTAAAAAATAAAAGCTTTACTTACACTATCTCATTTAATCCATCCAACAACCCACTGAGCTGGGGTCATTATTGCTCCAGTAATTATTACTACTCCAATCATTATGGTAATTATTGTTACTTCAATTTTATTTTTTATTTATTTATTTTTTTGTTTTTTTACGGGGGGCGTGCGATCGGCCCGAGGTTATCTAGAGTCACCAAAACCGCCGGCGCACGCCCCCCAGCCGGTCAATTTTATTTTTTAAAGGCAGTCTATTTTTTTAAGTTTTATTTATTTTTAAGAGAGACAAGGGGAGGGAGGGAGGGAAGAAGAGAAGAGAAAGAGAAAGAGAAAGAGAAAGAGAAAGAGAAAGAGAAAGAAAGAGAAAGAGAAAGAGAAGAGGGAATCCCAAGCAGGCTCCACATTTTCAGCACTGAACCTGAAGCAGGGCTCCCACTCACAAACCACGAGATCATGACCTGAGCCGACATTGGACACTTAACCAACTGAGCCACCAAGGCACCCCTATGACTCTGACTTTACAGTTCACTTATTCAATCAGAAAACTGAGGGGGGCACAGAGGTGAAGAATTTGTCTAAGGTCATACAGCCTGCAGGTGGAGGGACCAATTCAAACTAGATGCTCTGGGCTCCAGATCAGAGGAACTCTTCCTCGGCACGATCCTGCCTGCCTTTGGGGGATTCTATGGATAAAGCACTGATGTCTGATTTCATAGGAAACATGTTATTTTGCAGTGTCATTTTTAAGATCTCTGTCCCTCATCTCCCAACCATCTTTAAATTCCCACACTGTGCAAGCTTCAAGGCTGGAGACTGTGCTTTACTTCATCTGTCTCCGGCGCTCAGCCCAGCGCCTGGCCCTCAGTAGATCCTCAATGAATATTTGATGATTGAATTAAACCAGCACTAGACTATTTATGTGACACTGGAAAGTGTGTATCCAACTCCTCTGAGAAATGAATGTTCTCCCACATCTAAATGACACGTCCACCGCTTTTTAAGTGGCAAGATGGATAATGATGTTCATACTGTTTCCATCAATGATTTTCAGAGCCCAACACCAGAATCCTAGTGATGACTCACCCCCAGGCACTCGCTCCATAAATATCTTAATGTAGCCGTCCTCGAAGACAGAACCCAGGTACTGAACGATATTGCGGTGCTTGAGGTACTTATGCAGGGCTATCTCGTCCTGCAGCAGCTGCAAGTCCCTGGTAAGAAAAACAAAGCCCGCATCACCTGCCAGCTCCTCGGGGCCACGTGGCACTGCAGTGCAGGTGGTGCTGCTGGCTGTGCCTTCTTCCTGCAAATGTTCTCTCCCCTGGCTCCCATGAGCATACCCAGCTTCCTATAATACTATTGGCCGCACAGGGCCACCGTGGTGTCCAGATCCCCAGGTAGCCAACGGAGTGCCCGGTGATGGTATATGGTAGGCACGCAATGAATGAATGCTATTGCTAGGGTCCACACTCTCCAACGAACCATTGCCTCTCTGAGCAGGTCCTCTTCCCCTGTCTCTCATGAAGAGTGGTGGCATTCCAGAAGGTTCTCTCCTCAGTTGCCCTCCAGTCTCATTCCACAGATTCACTTTACACCAGAGCAACGGCTACCAAGCAGACCTCCTAACCCAGCGTCTGGCTTCTTTAGTCTATTCACCTCTGGTTACCATATTTTCTCTCCCTAAAATGCATACCTCATCATATCACGTCTCGTCACGAAATCCACATAAAAACCATATTAACATGGCACATGAGGAATTCAAACCCAAGTCAGACTACGACTATATCTTTTAAAATTTTTGCCTCATCGCGAGAGCCCTCCACCCCCATCCTACATTCAAGTCACTCTGTGCTTTGACAGCTCTGTTCCTCCCTCAGCATAGAATGCTCTGGGCTTCCTCTCTCCTGCCAGAGGAGTTCCTACTCATCCTTCAAAGACCACAACTCACCCAGGAAAAGTAATCGATTCCTCTTGTATTCTACAAACATTGTGCGTGCGCCTCTGTGATGGCACTTGCTGCTCTTACCCCCAGGCAAGGGTCGACACCATAAGTTCTGCTATAAATTTAGGGAACGGGACAAAACCAGTGTCTAAAATTCTTTCTAGCTCTAAAATTCCAGGAAAAACTATCGGCAGTGAAAAGCTTAATGCTGTGAGCAGTCAAAGGAGGTGGTATGTGCGGGCCATTTCCCTGTGACACAATGGTGGTACCTTATCCAGCATGACCCTAAGAGACAGAGCACTGGACAAGGAATTCAAAACATGAGATCCTAGCCTCCTCACATGCTGGGGAAGTCATTTAATCTTCCTTGGCCTTAGAAGAAGCTAGAGGAGTTCATTTCAGGACTGGCCTTTTAACTCAAATATGAGAACACGCAATCCTGTGAGAAAAGAAAGGACCGATGAGTGTATGTGTGAATAAATGGACAAATGAACGATGAAGGGTCTTAGAGCTGCTAGAAGGCACTTATGACCCTTCCCTGATGATCCTGTGATCACCAGGATGGAGGGGTGTTTGTACGTGTCCCTCGGTGTCCAGCACGCAAAGCAACATGCAGATGTCATGTGACCACATGGCAGCCATTACTGTGTATGAAGTTTCTCCACAAAAACACTCAACAGTTAATGCTGCGACATTCTTTAGAATTGGAGGGGAGTGTGAATTTAAAAAGGCATAAATATTTAATGACACTCTAAACAACATTGAAGAAATACAATAGTAGTTGTGGTGGTTTAAAAAAAATAGCCCCGAATCTTTGAGGGTGAGATTCAAGGGCAGGGTATTAAAAAGAGCCTGTATTGCAAAAAGCTAATATTCTTCTTGCCGCATTTAATTTTCCATAATGATGCATCTGAATCAATAACAGCCATCTACAATTATGACAAGGTGAAGTAAAGCAGAGCCACATTTTTTTTAAATGTGCCAAAGTCTGTCTATGTAAAAATGTAAAATTTCAGACCTAGGTGACAAGTGGAAATAAAACCAGTTTTCCTTTATGATAGGACTCTTGGCATTCCACATGCCTCCAAGTAAAGTTATTCCATTTTCTCCATCTATTTATAAGACGCAAAGAACAAAAGCAAATCACCATTACTGCAAGAGAACGTTAAATTCTTTTGATGACATGACCTTGTTCTTCAGTCCCCTGTGCCAGCAGTGGTGGCCCCAGGGTCTGGGTGTGCAGGTGGCAAATGACCACAAGGATGGCCTGTCCCAACTTGCCTGCTGTCTCGCTCTGGGATTTCCTTGATGGCTATTCGCACATGGTTGCTCAGGTCTCTTCCAGCATACACGGTCCCATACGAGCCTTTCCCCAGCACGACCCTGTCGCCGTTGGCATTGTGGTCATACTCATACTGAAGAAGGCAAAGCAAGAGGACCAAAAAACACACAATTTCTGTTGGAGCCCCATAAAAACCTAAACATCGTCCCACAATTTTTCATTTATAAATAATGTTATCAAAGTCCTGGGCAGGTCATGTTCCTTAGGTTATGTAACTTTCACGAAGTAATGGCTTTAAAAGAGTAAAATTCTCACTCATATATTCACAACATGATTTCATGAAATGGAATCCAAGAAGTTAAAAACTCATAGGTAACTTCTTGGGCTCAGTGTTCAAAGATTCGGCCCCACTTTAATGCTGCAATTTAAAAAGTCTTCTAAGCACGCCAAGTACCCCAAACAGGTACTTTTGCTGCACGAGCCCTTAATGGCTTCTCCGGTAACCAATCCCTTTCTATAGCCCATAGAAGAGCTGACGGTCAATCAAACCAAAATTGTCTTAATACAAAGCACATAGGCAGGACCTTCCGCCTTCTAGAAGAACAGACCTACTATCAAACTTACCACACACATTCCACCTATAATCGCCATTACCATTTGTGCCCCCAATCTCGTGACCAAAAGCTATTGTACAGCTGCATTCTAGTTGGTTCTTTTCGATGATTAAAACAAATGTATCTCTAGGCTGAGCCATACTTGCTCCTGTTATTTCCTGCGATGCGCTGTGCATGCTTACAGAAGGGCACAGGACGCGTGTGGGCTCCTCCCCACGTAACTCTGAAAGATGCTCACAACAGGTAAGATCACTAACAGGCTCCCAGCAGGTCTGATTTTACCAGACATCAGCCTGCTCCACAGAAGCCTTCTCTCACACTGTTTTCGGCCCCCATAGCTGTTACCTCCAAAGTGCATCACTCAGTCCATTTCCACAACCAACTTTGATTCTAAACTAAGAATTCAAGTACCTGAGTCAATGATTAAAATGAATCCTTTTGATATTTTCTGAAAGAAACCTCAAATAATAAATTTCAAATTAACTTGATAGTAAAATATCATTGAATTATAATCAATGGAAGGACCTGATTTAGTGGCCAACGTGAATAACTGTGCAATATTTAAACAAAAGTGTAACACAGTAGTGGCCATGGACGAGAGCTGTGTTGTCCAAAAGAATTTTGGGTTCTCACACCTGTCAGACTGGCAATCATCAAAAAGGTAAGAAATAAGTGTTGTCGAGGATGTGGAAAAAAGGAACCCTAGTGCACTGCTGGGAATGCAAACTGGTGCAGATACTGTGGAAAACAGCATGGAGGTTCCTCAAAAAACATGGGCACCTGGGTGGCTCAGTCAGTCAAGCATCTGACTCTTGATTTTGGCTCAGGTCATGATCTCACGGTTCGTGAGTTCAAGCCCCGCATCAGGCTCTGCACTTACAGCATGGAGCCTGCTTGGGATTCTAGCTCCTCTCTGCCCCTCCCCTACTTGTGTGCTTGCTCTCGCTCTTTCTCTCTCTCTCAAAATAAATAAATACACTTAAAAAAAAGTAAAATTAGAACTACCACAGGATCCAGCAATTCCAATGCTGGGTATGTACCCAAAGAAAACGACAACACCAATTCAAAGAAATCTATGCACGTCTATGTTTACTGCAGTATTTATAGCAGCCAAGATATGAAAGCAACCTAACGTCCACCCATAGATGAACGGTACAATGAGCTGGCCAACTATTTCTCTTGGAGTCTCACAAACATTATTAATTAGCACAGAAAAATGTATCCCTATGTTGCACGCACAAAAAGGTTTACTTTAGTCAGTGCTAAATTTTTCTTAATTCTTCCGGCTGAGAAGATCCCATGGTGATGAGGTTCTTCCACACATACATTTGACTTAGTCTCAGAAAGTCACAGATAGTGATGGCTGGCTCATTCATTAAAGAGTATTTTTTACACAGGAAGGATTTTCACACAAAAAATGGGATGTTTTCTTGCAGCATCAAAGACACAGTATTTTTTCCATGTTCTAGATCTTCTGTGACTCACCTCTAAGGTGTCCCCATCGCTTTCCCCCTCCAGCTCCACTGTACTACCCATCGTGTTGCTTATCATCTCTTTGACCAAAGAGCAAAACCTAGAAGAGCAAACGTCACAAAGATGCTAATTATTATCACTCATGCTCCCTACCTTTAACTTAGCCTTATTACATTAAACTGTGATTACATAAAGCAAGTTTATACAAGTCCATGGAATGATCAATCTACTCCTTCGTTTGACATAGTACTTCAGTGGTTTTCTAATCTAGTTCAAATACTCACATGATACTTGAGTCCCCTCTATACAGCAGCCCCACCAACTGGTTGGCCAACTAAGACCTGAACGGTTCCAGGGACAGAGAACTCATTACCTCACAAGTTCACCTATTCTGGGGACAACCCAATGAGAAAAGTTTTACTTATATTGGGCTCAGATGCCTTTTATGTGGGTCTCATCCAGACTGCTTAGAATTAATCCCCTTTCTATGTAACAGCCCATTAGAAATGTGCAGGGGGGCGCCTGGGTGGCTCAGTCTGTTAATCGTCCGACTTTGGCTTAGGTCATGATCTCATGATCTCATGGATTTGAGCCCCATGTCGGGCTCTGTGCTGACAGCTCAGAGCCTAGAGTCTGCTTTGGATTGTGTCTCCCTGTCTCTCTCTCTGCCCCTCCCCTGTGCACAGTCTGTCTCTCTTCCTTTCTTACAAAATAAACGTTAAAATTTTTTTTTTAAAAAAGAAATGTACATAATTTTATTAAATCCCTGTAAACCTTTCCTCCTTGTTTCCTCAATGTTTCCTCCAGGATTTGTTTTGAAGTCACTCCACTAACGGGTAATTCTTCAAAGATGTGCCTGCATTTCCCTTCTATTCTGGCCCTAAGACAAGTGTTCCAGAGGTGATCTAATCAGTGCTAAGGCTACTGGGGTCATCACCCCTCCAGCTGTAGACACCCCAGCTCTTTGTAAAAAATAAGGTCTTAAGGAGAGGGGTGAGGAGGAAGTGTGGAAGATGGCCTCATTATTCTCTTCACACAGATTAAGCTTAGTATCAACTATTACCCATAGGCCTTTCTCACATACGCTCCTGGGCCACAGCAGCCACTTGCAAGATTTGCGTAGTTGTTGATTTACACACAGGTGATTTGACTCACAAAATTTTTATTCATTATTTTCTCATAAGATATCGTACACGTCAAGATAATTTCCACGGAATGTTAAAATGCCATGTTCTGCAGCTAACCCATCCCACTTTTGCTTCTTCTAGTCTCTGAAAGCTGGGAAAAGCAATCATGAGACTTCTTAGAAGACATGTGATATGAACTCACCAGAATAACAGAATATAAAAGACATGAGCATTTGTTAGTAAGAATGTGGAGCACACACAATTCCCAGAGGCTGCTGGTAGAAATCAGTGAGAAGCGATGCAGACATTGTGGAAAGCATCAACCAAAGCTGAATATACACCCACCAGGTATCCCAGTAATTCCAGCTTCTAGGTATATACTCAACAGAAACCAGGGTGTATGTTCACCAAAAGACACATACAGGAAAGGTCACAGTAATTTTATTCATAATAGCGCCAAACTAGAAGCAATCTAAATGTTCACCACTAGAATAGATCGCTGTATATTCATACAAAGCACTACTATACAGCAATAAAAAGGATGAAATGATACATAAATCATGGCTAAATCTAATGGATTTTATTTTAAAAGATCTAAGTGAGTTAGACTACTTCATGGTTCTATTTATTTGAAGGTCAAGAACAGGCACACTAACCACTGGTGACAGAAATCAAAACAGTCACCACTGGAGGGGGAGTTAATGACTGGAAAGGGGCACGAAGCACCTTCTGGGGGTGCTGACATACCTAAGTGCACTTCACACGCTCCACTTCCAAGAAGCATACATCTCAGTTTGAAAATGATTTAAATGTGGAGCGCCTGGGTGGCTCAGTCGGTTAAGTGTCTGACTCTGGATTTCAGCTCATGTCATGGTCCTATGGCTTGTGGGTTCGAGCCTCGCGTCAGATTCTGTGCTGACAGCACGGAGCCTTCTTGGGATTCTCTCTCTCTCTCTCTGTCTCTCCCCTCATTCTCTCACACATGCTCTCTCAAAATAAATAAATAAAGTTAAAAAAAAAAAAGAAAAAAGAAAAACCTGCCAAGGACATGATGCTTGCCAGTAGAAGGCTGGATGGATGCTTGCCCCCTAATATCAGGCACAAGCCAGGACAGCTGCTCTTGCCACTTCTACTCAACAGCGCAGTGGCCGGACAATTAGGTGAGAAAAAGAAATTAAGGCATCCAGGGTGGGAAGGAAGAAGTTTATCTCTATCTGCAGCAGACATGATCTTGTATACAGAGAATCTTAAGAAATACAATAAAAGCTATGAGAAGTGGAGTGCCTGGCTGGCTCAGTTGGTAGAGCATGTGACTCTTGATCTCGGCATTGTGTGAACCCTACACTGGGTGTTGAGATAATTAAAAAAATAAAATCTCAGGGGCACTTTGGTTAAGCGTCTGACTTCAGCTCAGGTCATGACTTTGCAGTTTGTAAGTGTGAGCCTCATGTTGGGCTCTGTGCTGAGAGCTCAGAGCCGGAGCCTGCATGGGATTCTCTGTCTCCCTCCCTCCTTCCCCCTCCTCTGCTCGCACTGTCTCTCTCTCCTTCAGAATAAACACACATTAAAAAATTTTTAAATAAAATCTTAAAAATAAAAATATTACAACTACTAAATGAGTTCAGCAAGTATGTTTCCATATACTAGCAATGGACACTCCAAAAAAAATTAAGAAAACTCCATTTACAATAGCATCAAAAAAACTAAAATACTTAGGTGTATGTTTAACTAAAGAAGTATGAAACTTGTACACTGAAACTACAAAAAACTGTCCAAGGAAATGAAAGACCTAAACAAATGCAAAGATACAGCAGAGCGTGCTCATGGAACAGAACGCTTACTGTGATGTGATTAGAATGGCAATACTTTCCAAATGGGTATACGTATCCATTGCAGTCCCTGTCGAAATCACAGATGCCTTTTTGGCAGAAATTAACAAACTGATTCTATAATGCACATGGAAATGCAGGCACCCACAATACCCAAAGCAATTACTAAAAACAAGAACAAAGTTGGGGCGACTCACATTTCCTGATTTCTAACTTACTACAAAGCTACAGCAAGAAAGAAAGTGTGGTGCTGGCCTAGGAACAGATACACAGATCAGTGGGATAGAAGTGCAAGTCCAGAAATCAACTTTTACAGTATGGTCAATTGCTTATCTTTTAAAAAAAACCTTTTATCTGTTTTGAGAGCAAGTGAGCAAGCACACGCACAAGCAGGGGAGAAGCAGAGAGAGGAGGAGAGAGAATTCCAAGCAGGCTCCATGCTGTCAGCACAGAGCCCGATGTGGGGCTCGACCTCATGAACTGTGAGATCATGACCTCAGCTGAAATCAAGAATCCGATGCTTAACTGACTGAGCCATTGAGGTGACCCTGGTCAATTGATTTTCTGAGCGTGCCAAGATCGTGCAGTGGGTCAAAGAATAGTCTTTTCAACAAATGTGCTGGATCAACCACACATCCACATGCAAAAGCATGAAGCTGGACACTACCTCACACCATGTACAAAAATGAGCTCAAAATCGACCACAGACCTAAATATAAGCACTAAAACTCTTAGAAGAAAACAAGCACCATTAAAAACCGTGGGTTAGGCAAAACCTTAAGTGATACCAAACACACAAATGACAAAATAAAATAAACAAATTAAACTGCATCAAAATTAAGAACTTTTGCACTGCAGAGACCATCATCAACAGTGAAGAAAACCACCCACAGGATGGGGGCAGGGAAGTTATTTGCATATCACATATCTGATAAAGGGCTTGTATCCAGAACATATAAAGAATCCTTAAAACCATAACAAAAGTACAAATAACTAAATTAAAAATGGGCAGTTGGGAAAAGCCTGGCAAACACCACTTTTCACCAGGTAAGCCAAGTTATTGTCACCAGTAACGAGATCAAGATATTTCTGTGATGTTCCTCCCCAAAATGCACGAAGCTTATGTAATTGTGAGGAAACAACAAAGCAACCCCAATGAAAGGCTGCCCAAGATATGTTGCCTGGACTTTTCAAAAGCATTAAGAAAGACAAGGAAGCACTGATGAAGAGCGACAGGGACTACACAGATATGACTATTAAATGTAACATGATTCTGCATTGGATCTCATGGAGCCGAGAAAAAAATCATTTGTTTTGCTGTGAGACATTAGTTGGACACTAAGTAATATCTGAATAAGGTGTGTAGGTTACAGAACCTTATCCATCTTAATTTCCTGATTAGATAACTGTGCTGTGATTATACAAGTGAATGTTGTTTTTAGGAAATATGCACTCACGTAGCGAGAGATGCTAAAGCATTATGTCTACGAGTTACTCCTCAGCACGTCAGAACAAAAACAATCCTGTGCATTTGGAGAGATGGTAAAACAAATGTGGTAAAGGGGTAACACTCGAGAATTCTGGGTGAAACATACGTGGAAATTCTCTGTACTGTTTTTCTGAAACTTTCTTTTTTAAAATTTATTAAAAAAATTTTTTAAGTAGGTTCTGCACCCAATGTAGGGCTTGAACTCACGACCCTGACATTAAGAGCCCAATACTCTACCAACTAAGCCAGCCAGGTACCCCTTCCGAAACTTCGTTGTAGCTCTGAACGTTGCCCCACAATAAAAAGTTTAAAACATTCTTTTAATTGGGTGAAGGATTTGAGCAGAAAGTTCTCCAAAGAAGATATATAAGTGGTCAGTAAGCTCAAGAAAAGATGCTGTCACCAGTCATTAGGGAAATGCAAATCAAAACCACAACCAGATTCTACCTAACGCCCACTAGGGTGGCTATAATCAACAGGACAGACAAAACAAGTATAGCAAGATGTGGAGAAACCAGAAGCTGCTGATGACAAAGTCAAGTGGGCAAACAGTCTGGCAGCTCCCCAAAGGTTAAACATAGTTACCTAAGACCCAGTAACTTAGCTCCAAGAGAAACGAAAACACAGGTCCACACAAAAACTTGCACGTTAAGGTTCACAGTAGCAATACTCGCAAGAGCCAACAAGAGTAAACAGCCCAAACACCTTCCAAATGAATACATAAATCAAATATATGCATACAATGGAACACTGATCAGCCACAAAAAGAATGAAGTATCCGTACAAGCTACAACACAGATGAACCTTGGGAACATTTTAATAAGTAAAAAAGGTTAGACACAAAAGACCACATATTATATGATTACATTTATAGGAAATGTCAAGAAAAGGCAAATCCAGATAGACGGAAAGTAGATTCGTTTTTGCATAAGGCGGGGGCTGGGAGGGTTACGGGGAGGGAAAATGCAGAGTAACTGTTAACGGACACCGGGATTCTTTTGGGGGTCATGAAAAAATTCTAAAATTAGAATGTGGTGATGGTTGCAAAACTGGGAATATACTTTAAAAAAAGACTAAACTGTACACTTTCAATGGGTGGATTGCATGGTATGTGATTCAAACCTCAATGAAGCTGTAAAAGTAACTTTTTTAAAAGTGAAATTTCAGGAAAGGCAAATATTTTTCACAGCAAAGACCCTTTAAAACTGATTTGCATACATATGGGGTGCCTGGGTGGCTCGGTTAAGCATCTGATTCTTGATTTTGGCTCAGGTCATGATCTCAGTCGTGAGATTGAGCCCCACATCGGGCTCTCTGCTGGGTGTGCAGCCTGCTTAAGATTCTCTCTTTGCCTCTCTCTCTCTGCCCCACCCCTGCTCACACGTTCTCCCACCTCCCCCCAAAAAAGTGAATTGCCATGATTACTTTGCCAACACCTGAATCAGCTGTAACTCACCTACTACACTGTTCTTCAGTGGAGAAGTAGATTTGAAAGTCATCAGAATTATCATGGACATAAAGAAAACAACACCGTTCATCAAACTTGGATATGCTGTAAAATTGGAAAAACATAAAAATGCTTATTACATGTAAGCTATGATACCCCTTTTAAATTTTTCAGAAAACTCTAGTCACAGGTTTTCTTCCATTTTGCAAATTTGCAAGATTCATTGATGTTTTAACAGATACCCCGAAATTTGACCTCTATTTCACTATGAAATTTAAATAGCAGGGACATTTGTCCTGCCTGTTTGCTTTGCATTCTTGAGAACTTACTATACATGCAGGGCTAGGCAGGGCACAGAGCAGCAAGAGAGGGAAATACGTGTGATCTCTGGCCTCAAAAGTTTATAATTTCACACAAAAGACAGGAAGCTTATTTGTGAAATAACGTATTATGTTACCAAAGGAATGTCTAGACATGAAAAACTTCAGGACACAGCATGTGTGGCCACACAAGGGAAGTAGAAATAAACAGGGCATCTTAGCTTAAGAAAGGTGCTGTTACTGGTCTATTTCCATCTAAGGTTGAGATTGGACTCCACAGCGCCGTAGTCGATATCCAGCTTTCCTGGACATACCCAGTGACAGAAAACCCCCACACTCCATCTCCTGATGGATTTCACTTCTAGAAAGTTTTATACCTACACTGGGCCAAAGTCTACACAATGGCCTTCATTTTGCCAGGTGGCACTATGGAAAAGCCTAAATTCTCTTCAAATGATGCCACTTTATCTTGCCCTAAGTTATCTCTTCCTGAGATCCACAGCTTCTTTAGCCATTCTTCTTGTGTTCAGGGATTACGTGACAAATACTGAGCTGAAACAGCAAGCATACAGGGAGATTTAAAAATAATTAAGACTAGGTTATACATAAGTTTTGGAAACCAATTTGTAAAGGAACTACCACAGTTAGTTGGGTAGCACTGGGAACATTCAACACATGTTCTTTAGATCACCTTGGTTCCGGAGTCTGATTGTCACCCCAGGCCCTTTGCACATCCTCGTCGATGACTGAATGGCAGCAAAAGAGACCTCCACGAGAAGGCACAAACAAAAGGTTCTAAAGTATATGTTCTCTTACCACTTAGTTTCTGGAGAACTAAGCATTTCAAAATGTTCAACACTTTCTGAATTTTATTTTTGGAGCAGCATTACCCAAATACACTACCTGTTCTTAAATTATGTCCCCTCCCTTTCAAGTGCCAAAAACATTCTCATCTAAACAGTGATATATCTGGGATAGGATCATACCATATCCGGAGGTAACAGGGGGCTCATTCAGTGGCCTGTGGTCTTACAATCAGAGAAAAGACATGCAGTTATACACTGACCCCTTCACTTAATGGAAACTATGAAGAAACAGAGTCCTAGACAGGTTAAGGGACTTTGCCAAGGTCCAATAGTGAAAGAGGGATCAGAATTCACATCTGTTTTGGAGCAGGTCCTACCCTTGGTTGGGCTGGCAGGGTGAGGCTCAGAGTGCAGCCACAGGGTCTGGTCCAAAGCGCAAGCACCACACCCCTCCTTGGACTCCACCACCTCTCCCCCAGCTGAGAGTAACAATGCCCTGGCTCCGTGACTCTGCTAGGAGACCGCAGCCAAGTGTCATTACCGAGTAAGACCTTTTGCTAATATAATTCCTTTCTAGGTTTCTGGGTTTTCCTGAGAATCTGAACATCAATGACTTAAAGAAGAACCACTGTCTCTTTCTAAAGATATAACTTCATTTTTTAGGAAAAGTTCGACACAAGAGAGTTGTAGTTTATGGACACCAAAAAAATAAAAAGAGCTACTCTGTTACAATGAGCTAAGAATCCCTCACTAGCAACACTGGAACAAGTGCAGGCAGGGTTACAAAAGAGATAATAGTCTATTTTGGATTCTGTTAAAAATGAGAATATCACATATTGTAGATAAGTGGAAATGTTAAACTAACAAAATGCTGTCATTATTACTTGTATTAAAACAGTAATTGCATTTTCCCTTATGTTCATTCTTACCTTATTCCCCTAATGGAAGAAGCTGTAAAATTCCATTCATGAGTTTCTTTCTGTAGGTTTTAAAGACAAAAGTCAGTAGAGTTTGATTTTTTCCATGCAAAGAAATTTTGGGTTTCATTTTCTGGTCACTTCTGCTATTTTACTTTCAATAGAGATTTACAAGTTAGAGCCATATATTTTATATAACTTGGGAAGACTTGAAACACTTTCTAAGGTGTCTTAAAAATTCATTTGCATCTCTAATCCAGTTTAGAGCAGAAGATCTAATATTTTTAATGTTTATTTATTTTTGAGAGAGAGAAAGAGAGCACAAGCAGGGGAGGGGCACAGAGAGGGAGACACAGAATCTGAAGCCGGCTCCAGGATCCATGCTGTCAACACAGAGCCGGACGTGGGTCTCGAACTCACGAGTTGTGAGATCATGACCTGAGCCGAAGTTGGACGCTTAACCGACAGCCACCCAGGCACCCCCAATGATCTAAACTTGAGACAGTATAAGCACAGAGTAAGTATGCACTGAAAGAACTTTCATCATCTGTCGACACACCAGGAAAACTTGAAAATGAGCTTGGGAACAGCCCAGCTCAGTCAAGTGCCCTGTGAAAATGCTTGCAGAAGCAAGACTGTGGCAGACTCCAATCAGTGTTCTCCAATCTTTCTTTTGCTCCCTGGGCACACAGCTGGAATACATATCCCAGCCTCCCCTGCAGCCACGAGGGGCCACATGATGGAGGTCTGACCAATGGGGTGTAAGGAGGAATGATGGGCACCTCCCGCAGGCCAGGCTCCTTAAAACCTCCCCAGCCACCCTCTATAGGAAATCTGCCAACCTAGATGTGACACAAGGCACAGATAAGCCTTTATCATGTTAAGACACTGAAATTTCGGGGCTGTTTCAGCAGAGAGCTTATAATAACTAACACAAAGCCTAACTAGGATTCCAATCTGTACACGATAGATTTTTTAAAATAATTGTTCCCTCCCTCCACCTCCATTCCCTGCACTTAATAAACTTTGCACAAAGCTAAGCCTCAGAAGAAATATCTGAAATCCTTTTCAGAAGAGCCATCGGCTACAATACCAATACATCACAATAACAGACAATCATTTAAAATAAAATACGTTTGGGTGGCCTGAACAATGTCATAAATAGCCAGCTAAGCCCCTAAGAGAAGTGTGAGAGCCCCGTGACTGAGCGTCCGGCTTAGGAGAATATCCATGAGCAGCAGAGTGACAAGTTTCCTGACATCCTGGAGAAACAACAACAGGAATGACTGGAAGGATGGCCCTCAATGGGAGAAGATCCAGTCACATGTGTTGATTAAGCACCTACTATGTGCTGGGCAAGCACGGTGGACATCACAGAGAACAAAGCCCCTGCCCTCATGGGGCTTACATTTAAGTGAGGAGAGAACAACAATAAACTAAGTAGTAACTTAACAGCATGACAGGACAAAAAGCACCACAATGCCAAATAGAGCTGGGAAGAACGTCACGGTGGGGTAGGAGTCATGATGTTAAACTGGACGTTCCGGGACGGTGTCTCTGATGCCGTCTGAGCAGAAGGCTAAAGCAGGTGAAGGACTGAACCATGTGGATATTTGGAGGGAAAGAATAGTCCCAGGCACAGGGCACAGCAAGCACAAAGGTCCTCAGGCAGCATGAACTGGCATGTTTGGGGAGTAGCCAAGAACGGAGTGTGCCTAGAGTGAGGGAGGTAGGGGCGCAGGTGAGGAGGCTGAAGAGCTCACGAGGAAGATCCACGCGGGGCCTAGGAGGCCGGCATCAGGACCTCAGCTTCTACTCTGTAGAAGACGGGAACCACTGAGCGCTGGGAAAGATGAAAGCATACGCTAACAGGAACCCAGCACACTGGACCCGACCATGGAGAGAGACTGAGCGTATTTCAGAGAACCTCCATTCAAAGTCACTGGAAGAAGGCAGCTGTGGAGAGCAGGAGCCTGCCTTTGGATTTGGGTGCAGAAATATGAACCAACCAGGAAAGATCCAAGAGAGCCTTGTCCACCCCACCTATGCCTGAAAGAGGCTGCATGTGCATAAAAAGCTCAGCCACAGGGGTGCCCAGGTGGCTCAGTTAGCTGAGTGTCTGTCTGACTTCAGCTCTGGTCGTTATCTCACGGTTCGTGAGTTCAAGCCCCACATCGGGCTTGCTGCTGTCCACACACAGCCAGCTTCAGAGCCTCTGTCCCCCTCTCTCTCCACCCCTCTCCGGATGGTTTTATTTCAAACATAAACAAACATTAAAAAAAACAAAAGTTCAGCCACAGGAGTTTTCAAAGCTTTCCCAGAGGGTAAGGTTACTCTAGGGTAGCTTTATGGAGCTTCGTGATTTGGGAGGAAGATTTGCTGGTTAAGAAGTAAACAACGCCCGCTGCTCTCTTTCCCTTTATATCCTAAAGGCATTTGGGGGACACCCACTTTGTAGACACTACGGATATAAAAGCCCAGCACTTGGGGAGACATTCTCAAAAACTCACCAATGAGCAATGGGAAATCCAGTGGCCATGGTACAGGCAAGAAGGTAACCTGTGTTCAGTGAAAGGGGTGGGAGGGTGGAGACAGTGGCCTCGGGGAAGTTAGAATGGGGATCACTGGAAGGAGGAGTTACATGGACTAAGGATGATGAAAGTACAGAAAGTACATGCGTGACCCCTGTGGGGCCGGCTCACAGGACAAGGAGAGGGCAGGACGACATAGGGGCTTGACACTCAGTAAGAGAGTGTGAGTTTTGATCTGGAAAGCCATGGGATCCAGTAGTGGTTGGGGCCAGTACTGGGGCTTTAAAACGATTCTGAAGCTTCTGAATGGAAATACACCATCCATTCAGAAAAGGGCACGGTGATCCTCACAGTCCATTTTCACAAAATGAGTCCTTGCTGTAACCAGCATCTAAATCAAGAGGCAGGGGGCACTGGGTGGCTCGATCGGTTGAGCATCTGACTATTGATTTCAGCTCAGGTCATGATCCCAGGATCACGGGATTGCCCCTGCAGTCAGGCTCCGTGCTGTGTGAAGCCTACCGTAGGCTTCTCTCTCTCTCTCCCTCTCTCTCTCCCTCTCTCTCTCTCTCTCTCTCTCTCTCTCTCTCTCTCTCTCTCTCTCTCTCTCTCCCCTCCCCTCAGCTCCTCCCCCACACAGTGCACTCCCTCACGCTCTAAAAATCAATCAAGAAACAGAACATGAGCAACAGCCCAGAAATTTCCCTCCTAACCACCATACCCCCAGTCATCCAAGGGTGGAAACAGCAAGTCCTGCCACCACGGGGAGTTTTGCCTGTTCTAGAACGTGATGTAAATGAAATCGTGAGGCCTGCACTCTCTTGTATGTGCCAAGCAGGGTTTCTCATGAAGCACCTGGTGGTGGAAGTCAGGGGGCTGCACGGTCTCTAACCCAATGTCCTGGTGGGTCACCAGGCACAGAGCGCTCACTCCATCACGAACATAGGGGAGGTTTCCTCTCATCCCGGTCTTACCACTCAGCAGCGTCCTTGGCCTTCCTGAGAGGGTATTTTACCACATCTAAATCATGAGGAAATGGACTCGAGACTAGAGCTTTCCATGTCAGGGTCAGAAGCTCCCAGTAAGAGTATCCTGGGAGCAAGAGCCAGGGTGGGCTATGGAGAAACGGGCCAGGCAGCCAGAGGTGGGTGGTCTCTGGGTTCCCCCCACCCTGGGCGCCTCAGCACCTGCCCTCCTGGTCCCAGAATGCAGATCTCTGGAGGAGGAACCTTGGACACCTGCAACAGTTTTATGGACTTTTGATGTGTCGATCCTGTGGCTAGGTGGCCATGACGATGATGACGACAACGACAGACCTTTCCCCAACAAGCAGCCCTACTAAGTGCCTGGTGGTGACTCTGGGGCATGAGAACTTTTGGGGGAGGGGCGCAATGCTGCATTTGTCCCCCCTCTGGGCAGCCTACTTGCACAGTCCCACTGGGTGCCACCACTGCTGGCCTGGGAAGGCCACCTGTGCTCCTCCCAACCCCACATCTGTGGACTCCTTGGATGTTGCTGAAAGTGGCCACAGTTGGAGTAGTTACACCACAGAAGCCACCAAGCACCACAACTCAGCCCTCCACTCCCGTGTCCCCTGGAGAGCTCCTTGTGAAACATTTGCCAGCAGAACTTTCCGAATTCTTGGCTAATGACCCAGAACTGAATGTCGCTCACAGCTCACTGCACACCCTGTGATCTCCCGCCACTGGGCACAGCCCACCAGGACGAAGTGCAACCCCGTGGAGAAATGTCACCCTGACTCCAGGCGAATCTGCTGGCTTTTCCAATCGGCAGGGTTTCAAAAATGCAAATGGAAGCAAAAGCAAAAGCTTCCTCTCAAAGACAAAAAGGCAATTTATATTTCCCTCAGACGTTTGTTCTGACAACTGCAAGCACTTGTGCAAAACATTTCATCAGTCAGAGAAAACTGGCATTTGCTGCTTATATAGTTCTTTTCCATTTCTTGTTATGGACTATATACAAAGTAAAACATTTACAACTAGGGAGGCAGTATATGTACCCCTGGAAATTTCCATTAAGGGTCAGCAACGATTATAGGATCCAAATAAAATGGGCAAAATGTGTAGAATTCCAAGGGGCCAAAAACATTTGACTCTCAAAGTCTGAGGAGTCACTTGAATAGCACGGGGTTTTTGTTTTGTTTTTTTTACTCCAAGTACCTGTCAGAATAGGAGGTGTTTTTTTACGTACAGCGATGGAACAGTGAGGTCACAGATCAGAATTTTGAAAACCCTCTAGTATCGCATCAGTGTCAATGACATGAAGCAAATAAGCAAGGCTTGTCTCTAGAACAAGAACTCCGACATCGAAAGCAGGGTGCTTCATGGGGGTGCAAACAGGAGCGGGGCACAGAGTGGGCATAAGCTGGGCTTTGGGGCTGAGGTGGGGCTGCTCAGGTTCTCTTCCTCAGCCACTCTGGCTACCTAGGTGTGTGCACTTGGCAAAAAATCCATCAAACTGCACATTTACGACTGATGCACTTTTCCGTGCATATGTTATACTTCAAGAAAAGGTTAAAAGCCCAAGAGACAAATTTAATAGAAAACATCTGCATTCTTCAAAGGACATCTAGCTGTTTGAACACCAGGTGTGGATTTATTATGGCAATGAAATATTTAAATTACTACACACAGTGGAGCAAAACAAAGAAACCAACAACCGCAAGCACATCAGGGCAGCTCAGGTCCCCTGATGGCTACGGATTCTGACGGATGAGAAGGTTGCTACGCTGTTAAATCTTAGACAAGCTACTGGCTCACACTTGTGTGCTGGACTGAATGTGTATCTTTCTGCAAAGCAGCGGTGGAAGCCTAAGCCGCAGCAACAACGGCACTAGGAGGTGGGACCTCGGGGAGGTCATGAGGGTGGAGCCTTCATGATGGGAGGAGTACTGCTATTTAAGGACACACAGGGACACACTTCTTCACCATCTGAGGACACACCAAGAAGAGGGCCTTCCCCAGAACCGGACCACATGGGCACCCTGGCCTCGGACTCCCAGCCCTCAGAACTAGGAGAAGTGAATGTTCTTCAGACCCCCAGCCCACGCTGTGCTGCTACAGCCTGTCAAGGGTACTAAGGCAACTTGAGATTTTGTGTCTGTTTCTTTTTTTATATATATACATCTTCATTGAGGTATAATAATAGACAAAGTACACATATTCGATGTGCATAATTTGATGAGTTTGAACATACTCAAACACTCATGGTACCATCACCATGCTCAAGGTAATGGCCAACGTCCAACAACCCCCAAGGTGTCTCTGTGTCCCTTGGTTTTAGTTTCGTGTGTGTGTGACGGGAGTGGGGGGTAAGGACACACGAGAATCACTCTTAAACTGTGGAGCACACACGCCAGGCTGTTCACCGCGGGTGCCAAGATGTGCAGCACGTGTGCAACGTCTCCTCCCGCAAGGGCTGACTGTACACCCGTGGAGCCCTGGGGAGGTGCTGGGTCATGTCCATTTCTGGTAAGGAATTCCTGAGACGATTTTGAGCCTCCGCTTACTCTTCCATGCTGCATTTCAGTTTTGAGGACACTGTTTCTTTTTACCTGACAAAGACCTAATCGCTCAAGCTCTTATTTCCAGGAGAAAAATCGCTTTCTGCCTAGTTAATGGCAGACATCTCCCCACACTCCATGAAAACCTATACATGGTGAACAGACCCACATAATGAGTGCAATTGTCAAAGGTGCTAGATATTTTCAGGACTAAAATACTTCATTCAAGAAAAGAGCTGAAGAAGTACGTTAGATGCACAGAGACGACAACATGGCTACTATCACAACATCAGGCCTGGCCCAGGATTTCTGTGATCTCTTTAGTGGCAAGTGAAATATTCCCTCTCCTGTATCACTGGTGTGAATGTAAATTAAAATGGGGCAAATATGCCAGGGGCTCTCGAAATTTAAACATATTAAAAATAAATAAATAAATAAATAAACAGAAAAAAAAATAAAGAAATTTAAACATATGGTCTTTAAATCCAGTAGGTCCGTTTCTGGAACCATCTACAGGAGTGTGTAGGCTGAAACCGCCCAGATGTGTGCCGACTGGCTACCACCAGTTACCATGCACAGGTGAGGCCGAAACGTGCGCTGTGGGAGAGCAGGAAAGCAGTTTATGGCTCATGTGTGCTCAGAATGGACCCCCGTGATATGGGAATATGGGAAATATTACATTTAACAACATCAGGGATCAATGTGTGCTCTGTGGAAATACTGTCTATGATGTATGAATCAGTTAAAAAAGAATAAGTTGCAAAATAATAAATATATGCTGTATGATCTCACTTTAATGAAAATACTCCTACACACACACAACGTATGCACGTAGAGGGATGCCTAAGTGGCTCAGTTGGCTAAGCTTCTGACTTTGGCACACGTCATGCTCTCACGGCTTGTGAGTTCGAGCCTCACATTGGGCTCTCTGCTGTCAGCACAGAGCCCGTTTCAGTTCCTGTCTCCCTCTCTCTCTGTCCTTCTCCCTCTCTGTCCTTCCCTAGCTCATGCTTTGTTTCAAAAATAAAAACATCAAAAAAATTAAAACAAAAAATATATGCACATATAATACTCACACTTACACATACATAAGGCAGTTCAGAGAATGGTACAGATGCCTATCCACCAGGTCACTGGGGATGGGAATGGGGACAAGGTCTGGGGGATTTGGAGGGATTTTCCCATCACTCCTTATCTGCTTCCTCATGGTGTGACTTCTTTGTTCAATAAGCCCGTATTCATTCACATAAATATACACACATTCGTACTCACACGCATGTACAAACACAGAAATACATTCGCCATGGAAAAGCCAGCGTCCCCTCTCCCATCTGTGATGATTCCCTCTCGCACTCCCACATCTTACCAGTTAGGCACAGGGGCTAGTCTTGCAAGGGCTCTCCTAGTTTCAGATTAAAAAGCACAGAAGCAGGAGACGGCTGCGTAGGGGTTTCTTCTTACCATTTCTGTGGGTGAGACATGCCACAGGGAAACCGTCTTCTCCTCAGCTTCACTGTTTACAGAGACATACGAAGGCTGGTAGGCTTTGGTCGGTTCTATCAGCAGCACCTGCAGGAACAGACCGCCGTGACGCACAGGAATGTCCCAGACGGGTCACTCTGGCCAGTGAGCAAGTGGGAAGCGCCGTCCGTCCTCCACAAACACTTGAAGACCCACTGTGTGTCAATACTGCTCTAGGGCCCTGGGAATACCATGATCACGACAGTAGTCCCCTCCTGACGTTGGGGGAAGAGTCTATGCTCTGAAGGGGCACATAAGAAACAAACACGTAGGGACATGGAATATGGTCACCTACACAGCTCTGAAGCAAGTGCGACAGAAGAAAGGTGGGGGACACTTTAGACAGAGTGGCCAAGAAAGGTCTGCCCAAGAAGGTGGCAGAGCAGAAACCAAGAGGCTACAGTTTTTGAGAGAAATGAAGCAAACTGGATGATCTGCAGGTAGGTGCCCAAGTCCATGAACAGCCCAAGGGGATGAAAAGTGAGGTGACATTCCATTAGTAATGTTTTATTGCTGGGGGAGAGGGAGGGAAGGAGAGGGCGGAGATGGGGAGAAAGGAGAGAGGGAGTGGGGAGAGGGGAGAGAGAAAGGATTTCCAAAGCAAATAAAGCAACTTAATTAAGATCGCTAAATCTGGGTAGAGACTACGTAAGTGTCTTTTTCTGTTATTTTTTTGTACCTTTCAATAGGTTGGAAATATTTCATAATTAAAATAAGATTTTAAAACTTATTGCCCAAGAACATCATTATCATAATCATTTCAAACAACTTAATCTCTATTAGCAGTTTAATGAAATTCCTTAACATGGCATGTTCACAAAACCTCATGGCATAAATACGAAATACAGTCATGTAAAGTTCAATATCTAGGATGCTTACCTATCTTATATACGACTCCTTATAAGACGGTCATAACATTGAAACAGAAACTTCATGAAAAGTTAATAGCCATTCTGCTTTCCAGTAACATTTTAAACCTTAATTAGTGGCACTGGAGGCAGACCAAAGCTTAAGGGGAAATAGCATCAAATTCTAAATTTTCACTCTTAGTTTTGGACTCATTTAGAAGAGGGTTTCTGCACCTCGGCACCGCTGAGACTTGGGGTAGACAATTCTGTGTTGGCGAAGGGGCTGTCCTATGCACAGTGGGATGTCTGGAGGCATCCCTGGCCTTCACCCCCCCTAGGTGCCAGTAGCAACACCTGCCTCGCAGTTGTGACAACCAAAGATGTCCCCAGATAGTGCCAAATGTCCCCTGGGAGACAAAATGATCCTCAGTTGAGAACCACTATTTTAAAGGGCAGAGCCCACTTTTTCTAGTGAGCTGATCTATCCCCGGCTGGTTCTACCAAAGACGGACAGATGTCTTAACATTTTCAGTTACTCGAAGGTTTTCTACCTTTCAGAGCATTCAATAATTAGAGAGCACCAATCCCCTGTTTCTTTGGCTCAATCTGAGAGAAATGGATTTAGCATGACTTACTGGAAATCTGAGTCCATTGGTAACTTCATTTGTTGCCTCAAATATTATATCTAACCAGAAGTTAAGGCGTTCTTGCCTGGGTGGATGTTCAATAATGGGTTTCCTGAAGTGCTGAATTAACAACAAGTTCTGAACTAACGATCGGAGGTACCTGGAAAAATCACAAGCACCAATAAATTAGAACCTTCAAGAATGGAATTCAATTCTACTCCCTTCAAAAAAGGTTTCCCAAGGGTGCCTGGCTGGCTCAGTCAGTTAAGCATCCGGCTTTGGCTCAGGTCATGATCTCACAGTTCGTGGGTTCGAGCCCCGCGTCGGGCTCTGTGCTGACAGCTAGCTCAGAGCCTGGAGCCTGCTTCAGATTCTGTATCTCCCCCTCTCTCTGACCCTCCCCTGCTCGCGCTGTCGCTCTCTGTCTCTCAAAAAAAAAAATAAATAAAAAGTATTTTAAAAAAAACTAAAAAAAAGAAAGAGGTTTCCCAAAAGGTTAATTTACTTAAATTCATAGTGTATACTGAGTGCTTCTTAATCATTTGGCAGCCACCCACTTCATTAAAAGAAGCCCAAGCAGCGGGCAAAATAAGTTTGTCCAGCAAAGTCATATGATATGGCTTTTTACCAACTTTGGGCTAATGGTATTCATAGTTTTTTTTTAATGTTCTTTATTTATTTTTAAGAGACAGAGAGAGACAGCGCGAGCAGGAGAGGGTCAGAGAGTGAGCGAGATACAGAATCCGAAGCAGGCTCCAGTGCTCTGAGCTAGCTGTCAGCACAGAGCCCGCAGGGCTTGAACCCACAAACCGTGAGATCCCAGAACCGTGAGATCCTGACCTGAGCCAAAGCCTGAGGCTTAACGACTGAGCCACCCAGGCACCCCTGGGCTAATGGTATTCAAAGTGTAAACACTGGCAAGCGTTTGCTAACAACTGTCTTAATAACAAAAGCATGTAGCTTGAAATTCAAAGCAACTGCAAAATGACAAAATTTCAAACCCACAGTCTTTTTTAAATTAACCTTTTTATTTTCAGGTAATTGTAGATTTATGTACAGTTGTAAGAAATAATACAGAAGTTCCCACATAGCCTTGGCCTGGTTAATGCCAACGATGACGGCTTATAAAATTCGAGAACAAGATCACAAGCAGAATATCAACACAGGTACAGTTAAGATAGAAAACATATTCACTGTCACAAGGGTCCCCCATGTAACACGCCAGCCTCCTCCTATCCCTCTCTTCTCCTCCTCGGGCCCAGACGGTCACAAATGTGAAACTCATCGTATTTTTTTTATTAGATCTGACCAGGTAGATTTTGAAGTTATCAGCTCTGTGATCTCCCCACCTCTTTACGGTCTTCAGGCTAATTCAAGTTCACTGGCAGTGAGCGGGGATGGGGCAGCTGAAAGCCCTGCGGTATTATTTTGCTCTCTGAGGACAAAGTCTGGTGCTGTTCCGTGAAGCACATCGGCTAGACTCAGACTGACTTGCGTGGCTACGATACAGTGAAGGACCAATTTTGTAGGCCTGGGTCCTCCAAACAAAGCTCTGGCCCTGGGCTGGCTTCTGTGACATCACCTCTAAGCCCTTGGGACATCCAGCCTGATAAGACTGTTTTTGGTGACCTGGGGCCTTGGGCCATGCTGTACCAGTGCCATCTCTACAGAAGCTGGGGACTCAGTGACTAAGGTCAACTACATGGGGTGTGGCATGCCTACATGACTGACACCCTCCATAAGACCCTGGATACCAAGACCTGGTGAGCTTCCCTGGCTGTCAGTACTCGGTGTGTGTCGCCATGCATTGTTGCTAGAAGCACTGTCCAGGCCACTCCACCGGGCAAGGACAACCAGAAGCTTGGATCTCCTCTCTCCTGGACTCTGTCTATCCTATGTGACTTCAGCCTTTGCTGATTTCTATCTGTATAGTTTTATAATAAACCTTAGCCATGAGTACAACAGCTTTTCTGAGTTCTGTGAGTTTTTCTAGTGAATCATGAACCTCAGGGTGGTGTCAGACCTACAAAATCAGGTCGCAACACCCTAAGTTGGTGTAGGTGCTAATGTAATTAGAATGTGTTCGAGGCGTGGCTGTTGCCTCCCTGGAGTCAGCTCTGTCTAGCTGGGGTGCAGCAAAGCGCCTTAAAAATAGAATTCTGGAAACAACAGCCACTCCAGGAAGGCTGGAGACTCCACCTTACTATCTACCGGCTCAGCCTGAGAAAAATTTCAAGAGGGTGAGACAGTTTGGGGATCAAATTTAGTTCCTTCAGATTGGGAAGAAATAAGGCCTAACTAAACATATCTGAAGAGATTCCGACCCCTGGGAGTCCAGATTGGCCCAGTGAGCGGGGAAATAACGAGGCAGATGAACATGGACAATTAAAAGTAAAAAATTTTAAATTATGTGTGTAATCCAAACGCATTTTAGACAAATCAGGGAAAGAGAGAAGTTAAAAGAAAAACAAAAGATTAAAAACTTCTTATAAGGCTTCTTCCCTGAGATCGCCGCTGTTGATATTTTACGGGAAAATCCATCATACACGTTAATTACACAAATATCTAACGAGCAATCTATTTTGAGACCACAGGAGTCAATGACAATGACAATTCTTTTTTTTTTTTTAACATTTATTTTTGAGAGACAGAGAGAGACAGAGCTTGAGCAGGAGAGGAGCAGAGAGAGAAAGAGAGACAAACACAGAATCTGAAACAGGCTCCAGGCACTGAGCTGTCCATACAGAGCCCAACGCAGGGCTCGAACTCACGGACCATGAGATCATGACCTGAGCCAAAGTAGGACGATTAACCAGCTGAGCCGCCCAGGGGCCTGACATAATGGTGATTCTAATGGAGTTTCATGTCTATTGGCAAGTTAGCTACTGCCCCTCTCTCACAGACGTTGCTCTGAGTCACATATGAAACACAGATTAACTAAAAGACCACACAGAACAGTGGTTCTCAGACCAGCAGTATCAGACTCAATTGCAAATGCAAATTCTCAGGCCCCACCCTAGACCTTTGGAACCAGCTATCCTAAGGGCTGTCTGTCCCAGCTGTCTGTGTTGTAAACAACAGAGCTGATTCTGATACACACTGAAGTTTGAGAACCACTGAGAGAGGAAAGTATACCCTGCGACTGGCTTTTCTGATTCTACCATAAACCGATAAAGCACGAGCACACGTCCACGCCTCCCAGCGGTCTCTCTTGCCGTTGTCATGGTTACATGATGGGCTAAGCTAGGGCCACTGCTGTGCCACCATCTTCTTGACCGTATCTTGGTCATTTACTTCCACTTTTCATGTGTGATACTTATCACTTTCTGGGCATGCTTTTAGCTTTACTACCTGCTTTCTCACAACTAGGTTTTGTTCCTGGAGACCGAGATGACGACCCAAAGAAATTAGTAAGATTGAGAGTGTCCTCTTGGAGAGAGTGTGTAGAGATATATTCTGTGCATGTATGTGCCTGTCTGTCCTTCCTCCCGTCACACAAAACCAAGTGAGCCTTTAGAGCTGTTCTTGCTGCCCTAACTTTGCTGTACTGAAGAAGTCAGGAGGGGAAGCATAGCCATTGTGACTGTCTGTCGGGAGCCGCCAAGTTTTCTGGCTGCCTCAGGAAAGGATTATCACTCTCCGAGGAGTGAACCAGTAAACAAGATTTGCATCTGGAGGCTGGAGATTGCCATTTCCTGGTCAAAATAATTTTTGGCTACTGTCTTGCTGTGCCAGACGTGGATTTGGCCAAGGTGCACAAAAGATCAAAACCACATTCGGGAATGCAGCTAAGCTTCCCCTCTCCAACGTTGCAGACGCAACTCTGCGTGCTTCCCTTTGAAGCTGTGTCTGGAGTTTGCAGTTTCGGTTTTTCCTTTTCTCTAATATTCATGTGACTCTGTTTACCTGGTAACCGATCTGGGTCAGTTCCCCGCCCCAAAATTCTATATAAGAGGAATTATTTTCTTAATAGAGGAGGAAGAATAAAGGAGAGAGAGGCTTGATCGGAAACCGTGTGCTGTCTTCACTCTCTGTGTCTCCCTCCTGCCCTGTTTTTCTCTCCCTCCCTCAGGAGAAGGACCTGCGACGGAGGCGCACTCAAAGCCGGGGACAGCGCACCTGGACCTGGCGAGCTAGCGCACCGTGGCACCTACAAGTGCCGCTCCAACCTGGGGTGGAAGCGGACGGGTGGACGAGCAGCCCTGGGCCCCAGGATAAGACAACTGTCTTGTGCATTTATCTCACGCTTCCCTGGAGAAAAGCCCTGAGAACAAGATCAGATACTGAGAGAAGCGATGGCCCCACCAGACAGGACTCACCAGACAGGAGGTTTCAGTCTGAATAGCCTCTCCGCTGCCTGGACGGCCTTGCCGACATTGCTGGCCAACATGCTGACAACGAAGAAGTGACCCACGTCCCAGTAACTGTTCATTTTCTCCAAGCTCCCTTTTCTTCCCAACAAACTGTTCAGCTGGACACCTTAAGAATTAGAAATTTAGATGAAGTTAGGAAAAACATTTCCAGTTTCTATCATATTATGCACACCTTTAGATAGAGGAAAGAGCATGCATTTTATCTTGGCTACCATCTCAGGCATGCTATCCGAGAGTAACTGTTCCTTTTGAACCAAAACGCTAGTTATTTGAAGATAATTTTTAACGCTGAATTTGTGTTACCAAAGCACATCAACATCTGTGATCAAAAATAACTTCACTTACAAGGCGCCTGGGTGGCTCAGTCAGTTAAGTGTCTAACTTCATCTCAGGTCATGATTTCATGGTGTGTGAGTTCAAGCCCAGCGTCGGGTTCTGTGCTGACAGTTCAGAGCCTGGAGCCTGCTTCGGATTCTGTGTCTGCCCCTCTCTCTGCCCCTCCCACGCTTATGCTCTATCTCTGTCTCTCAATAATAAAAACATTAAAAAAAATAAAAGAATAACTTTACCTATTTTCCTTAGTTCCATGGAAGTTTCAAACTGCTGTCCCGCAACTACCAGCAAAATTGCCAGGTTAATTCCTGAATACAGGGATGGCTGGAGCTCAAATCCTCTGCGATACCTGCCGGCACAGAACCGCCCGATTCTTACTCTTATAAAAAAAAAATGAGAAATAACGGTACAAGCCCCCCTTCTCATGCATTCCACACAAGCACTCAAAGAGCTTCATAAAAATGTCATAATATTAACACTAAGGAGTTAAAAAAGATTCTTCATCACTTTTATACTTTCTGACGAAAAAATAAGGAAACCCTATCCCCCAAAGCAGACCACAGTTGGATGTCCCAAACACATTTTAAAAGTTAAACTCCATTTGTATCCGGAGCATTTTTTACTCTTGAAATTCTGTCAATTGTAGGCCATTGCTCTGCAGGCTATTTGCTTCTTTCACAAAAGGGAGTCATCTTTTTCACGTACAAAGCAGGACTGGCAGGATCCTGGCCCCCAGACTGCTCGGAGGGTGGTGGCACAGCGTGACAGAGGAGCAGGGGTCTGTCACACTGGGGTACAGAACAACATCCAAAGCAGATAACACCATTTTTACACCTGAAGTTTAAAGAGTGCCATTTTAATTCTTACTCTGTTTTTTCCCTGTACATAAGAAGCTTCTTTCCCTTCCATGAGCAAGTGGAAATATCACGGTTGGGACAAAAGAATTTGATCAATGAAGTAATGACACTAAAACATCCTGAAGTGGCACAGTTCATACCAAAGACTTGTAAACCAGGAGGAATTCGATCACTCGTGTGACAACAATGGAATTAAACACCAACAAAATATCAATTGTGGAAGGGAGAACCTATCATTTAAGTCTGTTGAAATTCAGGTTTATGAACTTTGGGGCATAATACATGTACGCTCAGATGAACCAGAAGACACTAAGGAAGCCATTCCAACCCTACCCAATAAAATTCCAATAAAACTGCAAAACCTTCCCCTTCACTTTCTTTTACTATGAAAGGTTATCTAGGAAGAGGGAAGAGAGGGTGACTTCTCTATGCGTCTTATCCATAAATCAAACAGGCCCAGCTTAGGAGGAGACCAAACAAACTTGGAGTCAGGACTACAGTCCCAGGTTTGCCTCTTACCAGACCCTGCCTCCCGGTGCCCTTGTTCCACGTTAGGACCTGAGGCCCTGAGTTAGAGGATCCCAGGTCTCACCGCACCAGAGACTAGGCTTCATTTGTCCCTGTATCCACTGCCTTCTGAAGTGGATGGAGAAGGGCTCCTAGGACTTTCGTGAAGGAGCCAGAGGCAGTCATTTCCTTACCTGAGGGCCGAATTCTTGGCCACTGTGGTGGCAACACAGCTTTCTATTTCAGCTCTACCCAACATTACTTGGCCCTTAACACCCTGAGCGACTCCTGTCTGTCATACAGCATATCAGGTACCACCGGGGATTAACTAAGAATAAGACAAGGCCCCTGCCCTTCAAGAAACTCTACTATGGTAAAGGTAGTAAGATCCACACACGACTAGTGCAATTAGGGAAAACACAGGCGCGAGTGTGGTAAGTATCCCAAAACTACACAAATCCAAGTGTAGAGGAACTCACAGAAGATAAGTGGGGTCACCCCTAGAAGCTTGAGATATGGCACAAACATGGAAAGATGTTTGGAAAGGAAACCTCCAACACAGCAAATGGCAGGAACAGAGATGGGAGTCTGAACCCCTAAGAAACTTCAGTTGAGTTGGCCATATATCAGGTAGTGGGCGATGGGGCTCAGGGTGAGTTGGAGAAAGTTTGCAGAGCACCTAGATTGGTGATCTAAGCAGTTTGAATTTTTATTTAATAGGGATTGGAGAGCCATGGTGGGTCTCTGAGCTATAGGAGACATAGTGGTTCAATCTACAAGGATAGACTTCCGACACACCAAGTACAGAGCCTACTTGGAATACGGTTAGAACATTCCTGGCAAGAAAGTGAAAAACAAACAAACAAAAGGCACTGACTGGGGTGGTAGCGACAAGCGAAGACTGGCAGGGAGTGAGGGCAGATGAGTTGGTGGAGAGAGGAGGGGAGATGACGGGGCTGGCAACGTGTATGGAAGGAGAACAGGGAAGGGGAGGGGGAGAGGGTGAGGGGAAGCAGCTAGAACTAGAAACGGAGCAGCAAGAGTTCTTGTGACAAACTGGTGAGGTAAGCTGTTGGCTCCCCCTGGAAACTATGTCCAGGTTCTGACATTGCCTCAGTTTCATCACCACCACTTGGGCTCAGGCCACCATCAGCTCTTCCCTGATTTACTGCAGGGGTCTCCTGTTCCCTACTTCTGCTCTTGCCTCTCTGGTAGATAATTTAATAGCCACAAATCCCTTCCTTCCCACTACACGTGTGCCTTTGTCACTTCTCCCACCCACAGCTGGAGTCTATCTCTCTGCCCCCTCGAATTTGGGCTAACCATGTGATTTGCTTACGATGTGACCAACACTGCCCACCAAGCTGGTCTGCCAGGATTAGAACCACAAGCAGAGAAAGGAGGTGAACTACGAAGACCCAGGACCAGTTGCCAAACGTGTATGAGGCCATCTTGGACCTTCCAGCCCTGTGCCTCCAGCTGAGCTCATTTTTAAGAGTGAGGCCAGCACTTTAGGAGTGGAGGCAGCAGAGTGGCTTCCTGGCCAAGCCACAGAATCATGAAAAATCATAGATCGCTGTTTTAAGCCCCAACTTTTGGATTTGTTTGTTATGCAGCTGATGACAGCTGATACACCCATGAAATACCTTCGCAAAACAGTGAGAATACGCGCTAAAAAAGCACGTAGGATCTCGTCTCTGCTCTGTGCTGAGTGCTCTGATGTTATTTCATCTCACTCACGATAAAAGGGGCTTCTGTCCCATTTCTTGTCACTCTCCCCCTGCTCATGCCTCACTGTCCTTGAGCATGTGAAGCAAGCTTCCTCCTTGTCTCTGCCTTTGCTGGCCCTTCCCCCCCGAACGCTTTCTGCACAATTCTCTGCAAGGCTCTTCTCCCAACCCTCACATCTTTACTCACCTTCACTGATGACCCTACCTGAAACTGCCACCAACTCCTCCCAAGTCTCTGCCAGCGCCCTGATGAATTTGTCCCTAGAGCCCTCATCAGCAGGTGACATCCTGTTTTTCTGTCTTTTTTTTGTCTGACTTCCCTTACCAGCAATGCAAGGTCCACAAAGGCGGGAACTCGTGTCTATGTCTGCTGTGTCTTTATCCCCACCATCTAGGAGAGTTTCTGGCATACAATAAACCCTCAATAAACTTTTGTTAATGAACAAAGGAAGGCAGGCGCAGGCAGGAAGGGCTCACTGAGAAGATAATGCACTGATGGCAGTGGAACACAGTTCTGGAAGGAGTGGCTGGGAAGGAGCATGTTGAGCTTCCTTCGTGCCCTTATAAATGAGTCGACTTGTGGGAATAATGTCACCAGTACAAAGCCCACTGTCTATTGGTTTCCTTTTAGGAAAACACATCTGGACAATTCCCAAACCACATGTACAACCTTGTGTTTCTCCCCACTGCTAGGAAGCAGGCAGGCAGGTGCGCGCACGTGCGCACGCGCGCACGCACACACACACACACACACACACACACACACACACACAGAAAAGACCTGGATCCTTAGCCTCTGCAGATCTGTTCTTTGCAGAGATGCATGCGCTATGCCTAGGATGGAGGGCTTACCACTCAATGGCACAGTCTCGGCTGGTGCCATCCTTGCACTCCGAATCCAAGAAGATGTCCTTGTAGATCCTCCCACACAGGCAGAACATGTCAGGAGCTGGGTGGTCACAGCTCTGCAGAACCTGGAGCATGACCTGCAGAGCCTTCTCCTGGTCGCTGGCACTGTTCCTCCTGAAAGAGTTGTGTGGTGAGATCACTCAGGGCTGCAGCAAGACATGGGAGTGCACGGGCGCTCGTCCTGGCAAGGGCTGGCGTGAGGACCCTGCGCTTTAGCAGGAAACCAAAGACCAAAGCTAAACAGCAATTCATTCTCTCATGTTCAAACGTAACAAGTGCTTCACACCCACACCAGTAAATCTCACACTGTCACAGTCCCTGCTCGGCCCCTTCTCTCACTGACTCCCAGACTGTGGATGAGAGCAGATGCAGACCATTGTGTTTGCAAAGACAGAAAAAATAACATGGCAGAGGCTCCTGTAGCTGAATGAACAGCAAGGACTTGGGAAGCTACTCCTAAGTCATGAGGATGACGTGCTTTGACCAAAGGTTCTTCTGGAAAAACGGCACATTTCTACCCCCCCCCCGCCCCCGCCCCGTCCAGTTCAGAAAGCCAAGAGAAATTTAGAAATCTGTTTTCATGCGTCTCGACCTTGCCATCCTCAACCAGGAAAAGATCCCAGCAATTCCTGTTCTCCTGTTTCACATTCCATCCACTGGAAAATAAAATTTAGAAAACAGTTTCTATATTCATAAATCACAGTCTTCTCTCTTATTAACTTATACAGTAAAAATTTCATTTCATACACAGGTAATGGATTCCTTCAATCGTTGTTAAAATAATCTTTGCCACAAAATAACCCAAGTTTGTGGCTGTGAAATATTAAGTGCTCTTGTGAAGAAGGAAACGCCCTTAACCCTGAGCAGGTTTGGAAGGAAATGCCATCGGTCGTGGAGCCTGGTTAAGTCAACTCTGCCTGATCATGTTCATATTCATATTATGATATAGTAAACATCTATAGAAAGAAACAATTTCTATGTAATACTGCTATGAAGTAGTCTCTAGAATATAGTGTCAAGACCAGAAAGCAAGGCATTGAGTACTATGCACAGAGGGCTACCTTTTTATTGAAGCAAAATGTGAATATTTATGTGCTTTTATTTCTTCAAAATGGAAGGATAAACCAAAAGGTAATGAAAGTGGCTACCATTAGGTGGAGGGAGAAAACATGATGAAGAGGACAGGAGTCCAAATTCACTTCTTGGAATATGACTTGGAAGCTCTAAGGTGTTTTTTTTTTTACTGAATTATAAAATAAAATGAGTTTAAAAAATTTTAAATTGTTCCCTAAAAACATCATTTGCCAATAAACACCATCTGAATTTGTGGCTGGAGGCAAACAAAACCAATGACCCTATGCACACAGTTGGTGGCTTACCTACAAAAGACAAACTGATTCACGTGATTTTTTAAAGCACAGCACTTTGTACTTTCCTAAGAGGATATAACTTGTGGAAAAAAATATAAAGGAAAGAAATTTTAAAACAGTTTCTGGTAATCATATTGTTAGCAAAAGTACAGGAACTGGTATTTTGAAAATATTATGTATTACTATAGAATGCAAGAAATAACGATGTCAGTATCATTAGAAACCAGATTTTTCAGGATAAGAGATACAAACACAAAATGAAAGGAATTCAGTAAAAAAATCCTACAGTTCTAAATTTGCAACCAACATCAGTATGCAGTCATCCAGGGGTTTTCCTCGCTCCATCTACCAATGAGCAACTCAGTAGCAAGGAGAACCTCCAAACCCTGATGGGGGCAAATACTACCTCTCACTACAAGAAATGAGGACTCTGTGCAGGAATGGTGGATTCCAGATACGTCTAAGATGATCCTGGAATATCTGAATATAAAGACACAAACCACAAAGTTCATATCAAAAAGACTCTGGAACAACCAATAATCAGTTTTTGGCCAAAGAAGGGACAATATGAGCATTAAGAAGAATAGTAACTATAAAAAAAGATTGAAACATACCAACTGTAATAAAATGAGGATCATAATTATCTTACACAACTTCAGGGGTCACCCATGGAGAACGCTAGGGAACCATCTCATTATTTTTGAAAATTATGATAAGCAAAAAATTTCTTAATATTTTTCATTAAAATTTTTTTAATGTTTATTTATTTTTGAGAGACAGAGAGACAGAGCATGAGCAGGGGAAGGGCAGAGAGAGAAGAACACACAGAATCTGAAGCAAACTCCAGGCTCTGAGCTGTCAGCACAGAGCCCGACGCGGGGCTTAAACCCACGAACTGCGAGATCATGTCCTCTGTGAAGTTGGCCACCTAACCAACTGAGACACCCAGGTGTCCCTCAAAGCAAAAATTAAACATACAGTCTCCTTTTCCCAGATGAACTGTATCCTGGGGGTCACCAAATCACTGATGAGAGAAAATGTCCCTTTACAAAGTATTTGTGCTAATAACTCAGGAATTAATTATAAAATTCAAATATCACTATTTTGTAACCCCTGATGAAACAATGGATGTAGGCAATGATTGTCAAGGGCCATTTGCATCACAGAAAAAGAAAAAACAAATAAAGTACATAATCAACTATGCACTATTCTTTCCAGAAAAAAAAGTGAAACCAGAATCCTAAATAAGCCTCCCAATCTAACTACCAAGTTACAAAGAGAAAAAGGGACAGAGGAACTTAATAAATCCCACCACAGAGGTACTCTCTAAAGGAGATCTGCATTCCCACGTTCACTGCAGCATTGTTTACGATAGCCAAGACCTAGAAGCAACCTAAGTGTCCACCGATGGGTGCATGGATAAACAGAATGTGGTATACACACACAATGGAATATTAATCAGTCATAAAAAGGAATCTTGCCATTTGCAACAGCATGGATAGACCTTGAGAGCACTGTGCTGAATGAAACAAGTCAGAGAAAGACAAACACTGTGATCTCACTTATATGTGGAATCTGAAAAAGCAACCAAACCAAGCCCAACCAAGCTCACAGATACAGAGGACAGACAGATTGGTTGCTGCCAGAGGTGGGGGGGGGGTGCGGAGGTGGGTGAAATGGGTGAAGAGGGTCAAAAGGTATAAACTTTCAGTTACAAAATACATGCGTCTTGGGGATGTAATATACAGCATGGTAACTGTAGTTAATGTGGTATTGTATATCTGAAAGTTCCTGTGGCGCCTGGATGGCTCAGTCGATTAAATGCCTGACTTTGGCTCAGGTCATGATCTCACCGTATGTGAGTTTGAGCCCTACATTGGGGTCCGTGCTGACAGCTCAGAGCCTGGAGCTTTAATTCTGTGTCGCCCTCTCTCTCTGGCCCTCACCAGCTCATGCTGTCTCTCTCAGTCTCTCAGAAATAAATAAATGTTAAAAAAATTTTAATATAAAAATTAAAAAAAAAAGAAAGTTCCTAAGAGAGATCTTAAAAGTTCTCCTCACAAGTGTCTGTAATTATGGGTGGTGATGCATGTCAATGAGACGCCCTATGGTGATCAGTACATAAACTGTACACACATCAAATCATTATGTCAATCAACTGAAACTAATATGCTATCTATATAGCAATTATCTCACAATGAAAAACAATGAAACACCCTTCCAGGGGCTCTCATCTCAGAGGCAATGCCGATTTTCTTTCATTGGGTACAGGATTCTGTAAGACCTGGCTCCCGGTTATTTCACTTTTCACCCCCCACGCCTACTCTGCTCCAAGCTGCACGAGCATCCCTGCTATTCCACGTGCTGATCCCTCTGCCTGGAATGTTCTTCCCCAATATATTTATGTGGTATGTTCCCTCATCTCTCTTTTTTCCATGTCACTCTCTAGTAAGTCATGTTTCCTCTGAGCACTCAGCTTCTGATTGTAACCTGCCCCGCCAGCCTCCCTGTCACCCTAACCTGTTTCTAATAATTTTACTTAGTTTGTATGGTCTCTCCCCATTTAAAAACGTAAGCTCCAAGAGAAGAGGTTTTTCTGTCTGGTTTGTTTACTGCTATGTCCCAAGGCTTAGAACTCGATCTAGCACATAGTAGATGCTCAATAAATATCTGTTAAATGGATGACAAACTGAGAACTAAATGTACTGACATGAAAAGATTGCCATCCACTGACTGTTAAGTGAACAAAGAAAATGACAGGGGCGCTTGAGTGATTTGGTCAGTGAAGCCTCTGACCTTGGCTCAGGTCACCATCTCATGGTTCATGAGCTCGAGGCCCACATAGGGCTCTCTGCTGTCAGTGCAGATCCTGCTTTGGATCCTCTGTTCCCATCTCTCTCTGGCCCTCCCTCCCAAAAATCAACATTAAAAACAATTACAAAGTATGTCCTGTATTGTAAAAACCCTGCAGTATGACATTGAATAGTATGTAAACGCGTAGAACTGAAAGGATATACACCAAATTGAAGAGACAGATTACTTCTGGAACATGAGTGGGACAAGAGATCAGAATTATAAGGGACAACTGCTTTTAAATGTTTTTCCCCAGGTCCTCCCAAAAGTATATAAATGTATTTCTTATTTATGCAATAAAGTACACAGAATAAAAATAGAACACTGGACTGGGGAATCCTATACAGCTAGATTCTGGTTCTTTTCATATCATTTACTACCCATCTGAATTTTGAGCAAATTGCTCACCCTTCCTGGGCCTCAGTTGTTCATGTGCAAAGTATGTTTGACTTCACCTAACTCACCAGGCAACTGTCACCTACAGGTCTGCCGGAGCTGTGATCAGTCACTAAGCATCCTGCCTGCTCGTCTATTTTTTCCATCCTTTTTGTCTTTAAGAGAAAGCTCATAGGCTCAGAGACAGAGTTCCAAAAAATCTTTTTTCTACAGGAACACTCAGAATTAATAAGCCAAACATCTCACTAGACCAGTATCCTTTCCAGGACTACCTCGGTCTTGGGCTGCCCACCAAAAACCTCTGAAGAGATTCCTGCTTCCAATTAGAAGTATAAGACTATGAAAGACCTTCCAGTCTCACAGTAACAATAAAAACCTGGACAATACACAAACTCTACTGAAGAGGAGGAAGAACTTCCTTGATAAATTCTGTAGGAAAACGATGCTTTCGGAGCTGAGCGAAGAGCCACGAAAGCCTCCTTACTGGGGTGCCTGCTGTAGGGACAGACAAACGGAAGAGGGAGCCTTTGGTAGAGAAACTTCACAGGGACAAAGAATATCAGCAAAGTTTTGGGCGACAGCACAGGCTGATGGCAAAGAATGGAATCTGGAAGGGTGCCCAGGCAAAAACAAATCACTTAATGAAAGAACTCTCTTGCAGCACACTCACCCCCTAAACTTTGCCAAGAAAGCTGAGATGAAGGGGAGGCTCAAAGTAGAAAGAGATCACACGCATTATCACAGCACTCCCATGTGGGTCCCTGCGAACTGAAGCCCAAGACTATAGAAACAGCAATTTGAAATCCTCCCTGCTCAAATACTGACAAGATCAGAAAGGTCACAGACAGACGAGAGGTAGGGGTTGGCTTAACCACAACTAAACTGATTAAAATTGAGTTCAGTCCCAACCCACCCATTCCTTAGGAGAAATATATTAAAAAAATTAGTCATATATGCTAATTGCCAGACCTAAGTAAGGGCTCAGATATTCAAGGTAACAAACAAAACAAACTGAAATTATACTTCAGTCTCCAGTTTTCCCCTCCACTGTTCTTTTAGATGAAATGTCTAGGATAAAATTATGAAATGTGCCCCAAATCAAGATAAAATATAATAGAACCAGACCCAGAAATTACTGTTACTAAAATTGACAGTAATTTTACAACTATTATAGACATGGGCACCTGCAAGGCTCAGTTGGCTAAGTGTGTGACTCTTGATTTCGGCTCAGGATCGCACCATTTGTGAGACTGAGCCCCGCGTCAGGCGGGCAGTGCAGAGGCTGCTTCGATTCTCTTTCCTTCTCCCTCTGCCCCTCCTCCACTCATGTGCTTTCTCAAAATAAACTTAAAAAACTATTATAAAGTGTTTAATTAAATAAGTAAATATTCATATATATAATGCATAAGTGTGAAGAAATTAAGATATTTTGTGAGAGAAATGGAAACTCTCATAAAACAAATGAATACCTCTTACACTGTTGGTGGGAATGCAAACTGGGGCAGCCACTCTGGAAGACAGTGTGGAGGTTCCTCAAAATATTCACAAAAGAACTCCCCTATGACCCAGCAATAGCACTGCTGGGGATCTACCCAAGGAATACCGGAGTGCTGATGCATAGGAGCACATGTACCCCGATGTTCACAGCAGCACTTTCTACAATGGCCAAATCATGGAAAGAGCCTACATGTCCATCATTTGATGAATGGATCAAGAAGATGTGGTGTAAATATACAATGGAGTACTACATGGCAATGAGAAAGAATGAAATATGGCCATTTGTAGGAAAGTGGATGGACCTCGAGGGTGTCATGCTAAGCGAAATAAGTCAGGCAGAGAAGGACAGATACCATATGTTTGCACTCATACACGGATCTTGAAAAACTTAATAGAAGATCATGAGGGAAGGGAAGGGGAAAAAATAATAGTTACAAACAGAGGGAGGGAGGCAAACCTTAAGAGACTCTCAAAGACTGAGAACAAAGTGAGGGCTGATGGGGGTTGGTGGAGAGGGGAAAGTGGTGATGGGCACTGAGGAGAGCACTTGTTGGGATGAGTAATGACTGTTATATGGAAACCAAGTTGATAATAAATTATATTAAAAAAATAAAATATTAAAAAAATACAAAACAAATGACTAGAAGTCCTAAAACTTAAAAGTTAAAAAAAAAAAAAAAAAGCACCGAATGAACATAGTATCAGATGTGGACACGGACAAGATGGGGCGCATTCAGGGTGGTATGGCCAGAGACCAGATCTGGACCCTCTGAAACAAAGGATCGGTGACTTGGAATATGGGCCAAGTGCCATTATCTAAATGGGGATGGCTGGGCATGGGAGGAGAGTTGATAAGGGAAAAAGGAAACTTAGGGGGATAAAACCTTCTGTCCCTTGATCATGACGGTAGTTACAGGAGAATATTTATTTGGCTAAAGTCATCAAACTGTGCACTTGAAATGGGTGCACTTCATTGTACAGAAGTTCTACTTTATACCTTAATGAAGTTGGCTCTAAAAATACATAGAAACCAATCAATGTCTCTGAAAGTTAAGTGTCCCGTTGGGCCAATCACCAGTCTCTTTGCCATCAGACACATCCATCCCTCTTTCACCTGCTCTGCTCTGTGTCACGGGGGAGGGGCTCCCCCAGGCTGCCTCTGGGCTTCCGGGGTAGTTGATCACCAGCCATGAGCAGCCAGCGGAAGACAATGGTGGACAAGTACCTGGAGGAGGGGAAGAATGAAGTAGCCAGAGCACCTTCTCCCATTTTTGTGTGTGTTTCCCATGGAGCCTCTAGAAACAGCTGCATTTCTTTTCTAGATTTAGCTCCCAACAGGCTGGCTCAGAATGGTTTCAAGTGACCCTGGCTCCTACATTCTGATCACATCACCTCTTTCCTATGTCACTCCAGCCAAAGGGGTGGGGGTAGCAGCTTCCTGCTCATGTTAATTTCTGAATGGCCTCGGTTCCCTGCTTGGCTTCTCAGCTCTTCCATCACCTGTGTAACCAATTCCATGTATTAAATTTCCTCCCAATTCCATGTATTAAATTTCCTCTACTTTAAATACTTAGAGATTTGTTTCCCGATTGGATCTTGACAGATATACATCTGCCACAAGAAAGCAGGTGCCGTAGTCTGGCCAGATGCCTCATATTTACCTATGGAGAAGGGAACGGTGAGAGTGCGAATAATGCCCAGAAGCAAAGTGATGCATGAACCAGAATGGTTGTCTTCCTACTCTGCAAACAGGACCTGGGTATGCATCAGGGCAGAATCACTATTAAGTCATCCTGTCCTTGCCCCCCTTGTCGCCACCTTTTCCAGTTCCCTGGGACTACCAAGCAAAATCTATAAAGGCTGGGCTTGGGGTGCCTGGGTGACTCCATTTGTTAAGTGTCTGACTCTAGATTTTGCCTCAGGTCATGATCTAATGGTTTGTGAGATCGGGCCCCACGTCGGGTTCTGCAGTATCAGTGTGGAGCCTGCTTGGCATTCTCTCTCTCCCTGCCCATTCCCTGCTTGCACACATGTGTACTCTCTCTTAAAGTTTATTTTGAGAGACACAGAGACAGTGTGATTAGGGGAGGGGTAGAGAGAGAGGGAAACAGAGAATCCCAGGCAGGCTCCATGCTGTCAGTGCAGAGCCCGATGTGGGGCTCAAACCCACAAACCCATGAGATCATGACCTGAGCTGAAACCAAAAGTCAGAAGCTTACCTGAGCCACCCAGACGCTCCTCAAAAGAAGCGTTTTTAAGAAGACCATTTTTACAGTGGACTGGCAGGCCATCGTGTCAAGCAGGGTACCTTCTGAGGCTGGCTGTCCCACCTTCACAAAAGCGACAGAAGGTGGAGAATATTCTTGCTGTGCTCTTGGTTCTGCTGACAGACTCTCAGCGACGTCCACATGGATGCATCCAGTCAAACTCTCCTTCTTACTTCCAAGCTGCAGCAGAAACTAGGATGTGTTCCCTAAAACCCTTTTTTCCCCCTGGGCCCACAGCCAGACCACATTTCCCAACTTCTCTTGCAGTTAGGCTGGGCTAGGAGACTGAATTTTGGCCAGACACATGCTAACAAGTAACGAACATCACTTCCTGGCCAGGCTCACACAAACCTCCCTGGTACAGTCAAAAGTGGAAACGACCTCATGTCCATCGACTGATAAATGAACAGATAAAATGGGGTCTAACAGGACAACAGAGTATATTATTCAGCCACGGAAACTAATTTGCTACTGCTAGATGCTACAACACGAATGAACCTTGACAACATTATGCTAAGTGAAAAAGCCACCCAGAAAAGATCACGTATTATATGATTCTGTTTCTATCTAAGTGTCCAGAATAGGCAAATCCAGAGAGACAAAAAACTAGATGAGTGGTTTTCTCGGACGAGCAGCTGTAGCGGGGAATACGGAGTGACTGCTAATGGATTGCCAAACTCGAACAGTGGCAGTTTCAGGCTGGGGAGGGGAGTTAGGGGGAAAGGGTGGTGGCGGCTGGTGACAGTTTCAGGATTTTGGGGGGACAAGTGATGAAAATATTACTGTGATAGTTGCACGACTTGGTGAATATACTAAAAACCCCTGGCTTGTACTCTTTAAATGGGTGAATTGTAGAGAATGCAAATTACATCTCAGGAAAGCTGTTACAACATACCCACGCCTCACACAAAACATCCCTGGCAGTTGAGCATGGTCTCCCTCATCATCTGAAAGGAGAGCTGAGGATCGAAGTCAGGGCAGAGCATCAAGATGGAAGGAGACTGGAGTTTCAATCACCCGGAGAAGAGATTGCACAACCAGGATCCATCCTCACTGCAATGACTCACAAGTGAAAATAAACTTTCATTATGTTAAGACTGAAATTGATGTGCTATTTGTTACATCAGTTACCCTACCCTGAACAACACACAAGCCGCCAACACTAAGAAGCCACAGGTTTCCTTCATGGTAAAGATCAATTCCCCTCTGAGTCTCCATCAAATCCTACTTTCACGGACACCCTGGGTCCCGCTCCAGGAAAACTTCCGTTGCAGCTGACCCTGACCGAGTCTATGCAGTCCTTCATGTTTCTGGGATACTCTGCTCTGGACCGTGCCCTACTTTAAGGGTGGCATTACCAGTAATTCTGCTTTTACATTCTTCTGTGTACACTGAACATGTATGGCTTACATATGTTTAGTTTCACACATGTACAGAAAAGTTCAAAAGACCTGCCTTCTACTACACCAAGCCCTTCACTGTAGCACTCGGTTATCACCATATGGATCTCCTGCAACTATAGGCCACAGCGGATCACGGAGTCATTCATTCACTCACCCATTCAACAAATACGTACAGAGCACCTACTGTGTGGGTGGCACAATGCTACTAGGCACGGGGGAGACAATGGCCCAGTGCGCTGTGGCTCCTGCCCCCCTCGGATTCTGTCTAGCAGGAGGGAGGATAAATATTAACAAGTAAACACAGAAATGTGCGAGCTGCGAAGGAGGAGAGCAGGTGCTATGAGAATGACTAACAGCAGGGACACTGTTTTTAGATACAGTACTCTTTGCAACACCAACCTTTGAGAAAGGGACATTTAACTAGACCCCAAAGGGTCATCAGATTCAGTCAGGCGAGCAATGAGCATTCTGGACAGAGGAAGCACCCACGAGGAGAAGAGCCTGCCTCTCTTACAAACTGAAGGCAGGGGAGGGTGGGGACAGGGCAGTGAACCCACAATGGGACAGGAGGCAAGGCAGGACCCAGGTCACGCAGGACCATTTCCATAACTCTTAGACGAAGTTTCTCCCTCAATGACTCCTGCTTGCAAGGACTCAGAAGCTATTCACTACATTTCACATTTTACTCCAAATGGCCTTCTAGATTTTAGCTCTTCTTTTTTTAAATGTGTATTTATTTTTGAGAGAGAAAGACAGAGACAGAGATAGAGTGTGAACAAGGAAGGGGCAGAGAGAGAGAGGCGCAGAATCTGAAACAGGCTCCAGGCTCTGAGCTGTCAGCACAGAGCCCAACCTGGGGCTTAAACTCATGAACTGTGAGATCATGACCTGAGCCGGATGCTTAACCAACTGAGCCACCCAGGTGCCCCCTAGATTTTAGCTCTTCTTAAGAAGCCTTCCTCAAATACCATCACTGAAGATACCAGAACACCAGTGTTTGGGATTCTGTCAGCCAACAGAAGGGCAATTCACATTCGCTCAGCATCTTCTATGTGCCAGGCACTGTGCTAAGTTTTTAAAGATACTGTTATTTAATGGGCGCCTAGGTGGCTCAGTAAGTTGAGCATCCAACTCTTGATTTCAGCTCAGATCATGATCCCTGGGTCATGAGATCCAGCCCTATGCATGGAGCCTACTTGGAATGCTCTCACTCTCTCTCTCTCTTTCCCTCTCTCCCTCTGCCTCTTCCTTTCTCTTAAAAAAATATTCTTCTTTAATTCTTAAAAGCATCTCATTTCACATGTGAGTGACATCACACAGTATTTGTCTGTCTCTCACTTATTTCACTTGGATTTATACTCTCTAGATCCATCCATGTCATTGTCTAGATCCATCCATGTCATTGTAAATGACGAGATTTCATTCTTTGTTATGGCTGTGTAATATTCCACTGTACAGATATATTACGTTTGTTTACCCATTCATCTACCGATGGACACTTGGGCTGCTTCCATAATTCAGCTAATGAGCAAAGAAAAAAAACCAGAGAGGCAACCAAGTAAGAAATGGACTCTTAACTATGGGGAATACTCTGTTGTGTGTGTGTGTGTGTGTGTGTGTGTGTGTGTGTGTGTGTGTATAATATATACACACATGTGACTGTATTTTCCAACACTCGTTAACTGTATACACCCCTCACAAGTGGTCTCCTCCTTTAGTACAAGAGCCTCCCCCAACAGAGAAGTCAGTCAAGGGGAGAGGGCGGGGAGACAAAAGGCAGGAAACCAAAGCAGGAACTGGACAGAAAAGGAAGACACCTTAGGCCCCAAGAGGCCCGGGGGAGGGCTGATGGAGGTCGTGTAAGTCCTCCAGGTAAATATTTTCAAAAGGAAAATGTGCAAGGGCACCTGGGTGGCTCAGTCATATAAGCACCTAACTTCGGCTCAGGGCATGATCTCGTGGTTCATGAGTTCAAGCCCCACATCGGGTTCAGGTCATGATCTTGTGGGTTTTTGAGTTCCACCCCCACACTGGGCTCTCTGCTATCAGCAAACACCCCACTTAGGATTCTCTGGCCCCACCCCTGCCCCTCTCCCTCTCTCATGCACTCTGCCTCTGTCAAAAATCGACAAACATTAGGAAAAAAAAAAACAAAAGGAAAACATGTATTACTGGCAAGGCCACTACTCAGAACATGAGGGGATGGGACACTTCTCAGGAAAAACAATGCAACTGGTCTTTTGGTATAAAACGTACGTATTAGGCAAGTGGCTACCATCTAATGCTGTCATCATAGACGACAAAGCAGAACATATGAAAGGATGGCTCTACAGCTCCCAGAAGCCCAGGGTTTCTTTTGGCTGTCCCCCAGGCAAACGAAAAAGAAGAGAAAGCTTTCTGGGCAGAGTTTCATGGATTACGCCAGGACATTATTAAATGAGTGTATCCAGGGGCACCTGGGCGGATCAGTTGGTTAAGTGTCTGACTTCGGCTCAGGTCACGATCTCACGGTTTGTGGGTTCAAGCCCTGCATCGGTTTCTGTGCTAACAGCTTCGGATTCTGTGTTTCCCTCTCTCTCCGCCCCTCCCCCACTCATGCTCTGCTACTGTGCCTCTAAAAATTAAACATTTAAAAAAATTATTTTAAACCTAGTGGATCCAGAGCACTTTGCTAAAACTGAGAAGTTCTGGCCCCAGATCTCTCACTGGCCAGCTGTTATATTCTGGGCCCTGGCCTGACTTTCTTTCTTCCTCCTCCCTGAAACAAAGAGTTTGGACCAGATGACTCCTAGTCAGTTCACAGGATTCATGCTTCTCTTCCCCTCCAGGGAAATCATTACTACAAAAATGTACCCTTATTTTGCAACATGCTTTTAGGTCATCATTTTCCTACTTTTGACAAACACCAAATAAAGAATGGCTATAAAGGGGGCGCCTCAGTCAGTTAAGCATCTGACTCTTGATTTCGGCTCAGGTCATGATCTCACGGTTTGTGAGTTTGAACCCGTCATCAGGCTCTGTGCAGACTGTGCAGAGTCTGCTTGGGATCCTCTCTCCCTCTCTTTCTGCCCCTCCCCTGCTTGCAAGGTCTCTCTCTCAACTTAAATAAATAAACTTTAAAGAATGACTACATAAATATATAAATTATTTTTGGTAAGATCAAACAGTGAGCTTAAATAGAAGGGACAAAGAAAAGGATGCTAATGATTATGGCAGAGACGAGGAACCCACACCGCCCTCCAGGGACATGGGTCCCGCCACCCGAGCAGTAACAGAGCTGGACAGCCCAGGGGCTGAGGACGAGGTGACTGCTTTGGCTCTGGAACAAGCTTGCGGCCTCGCTGGCACAAGCTGGATTTCATCACATCCGTTTACTAGCTCCCCTGCACACATTTCCAGGCCCCACGCAGTGCCTTCCTCTATCACTCCCCTTAACTTATTTATAGAAGGACACATCAGATATTCTCATAAATGTGCCATGCATTCGCTTCCCTTCCACTAGGTGAGGAATTCAAGGAGTTAAATTTTGCTGGACTTAGTGGTCTTGACCCAAAGATGCAGAGAGTAGAAAATGAGAACACTCACACCTACTTTGTGACAGTTAAGTTCTGTTGTTCCTAACCTAGGGCTTTGATGCTATTAGTAAGTATTCTTCCAGACCAGCTTTCTGCCTATTGCTTGGATGCCTGGTCAGGCTCTTCTGGCTGCATTAACATATCCAATAAAGTCCTGTCAGCAAAAACAATGGCAAATAAAAGTTGCTCATGAAGGATTCCTGGCCACTAGGTGGCAAGCAGTTTAACTGACCAATGGAAACTTGAAGCAGCTTTGAATGAGCTTCTGAACAGCTCAAGTGCAAGCTATCAGCGAAGGCTGGCTGGGTCAGGCCGCCTTTCCTAAGGACAGGGATGCCTTGCCCTCTGAGGGTCAAACCTCATCCACTGCCCCCAAACTTTGGCAACTAACTCATGGTCGGGACTGGCTCCACTTCCTAGGAGTTACAGGTCAACTGTAATGCAGGAAGGTTATCTGTCCATCACTGTCTTCCCCTTTACAGACACAGGGTATCGCCATCAAGTTTCTCAAAACTGTGCACAGTACCGAATTCTACCGTGAATATGCTGACAGCTGGCCAAGTTCTGCCTAATAAAGCCAAAGTGCCAAATTCAGGATCAGACTGCAGGCACACCGGAAGCAAATACTGCAATATTACAGAAAATCCCTTGTAGGCTAGAAAAAAAGGGGTTCTTGGCTTTGAGGACCTTGCCTGGCCTATCAGACAGTTCCACCAGATAAGGGGACTAGAAGCAAACAGCCATCACCGGAGAGCACGGTGGGCCAGTGGCACGTGGTCCCAGTCCTCCTGCTTCCAAACCGGATGCATGTTCGCCCGGATCACTTCAGCCCGGCGCACCCATTTCTCTGAGGTACTGAGTTTCCATTTCAGAATCTGTTTTTCTTTTTTAGTGCTCTGGATCGACAGCAATCAGCCTGCCTTGTTCTGTCCGACAAGAGTGACCTCTACTCCATCTGGGAGAAGACATGGTGGTGAGTGACTTACACAGACCTTTTAGCTTTGATTTAACACCATTTTTTTTAGAGTACTTACAGTGTGCCAGGCATTCTTCCAGGAACTTCTTCAGTGCTAACTCATTTAATCATTATAAATCAAGGGTTAATCAAGTACAATCAAGTATGAATGAAAGTGGCACATGCTACTTTGATGTAACAGAGTTACAAGACTTTTTTTTCTCCAGGCTTAATGAAGATGCCCTTCCCAACATTCCCTGCCTTGGGATGCTGAGTTCAAAGACCAGGAGGGGCTCCTGGGTGGCTCTGTAGGTTAAGTGTCTGATTCTTGATCTCAGCTCAGGTCCTGATCTAATGGTTTGTGAGATCAGGCTCTATGCTGACAGTGCAGAGCCTGGTCACGAGTCTCTCTGTCCCTCTCTTTCTCTGTCCCTCCCTCCATTGAAATAAATAAACTTAAAAAAAAAAGAAGACTAGTGGGGAGAGAGCAGGCACATTTTCACAGAGATCATGAACTCCCCTTCCAAAAGGAATAAAATCCTATCGCCATTGGCCACTGTCTCCTCTAGCAGGACATGCGTGCAGGCTGTGCACCCAACAGAATCATGCCACCAGCATACAGAAATCAGGCACAGGAACATTCATGGCAGCACTGTTCTTAGCGCCCCAAAAGGAAAACAACCTAAAGGTTTATCGGCAATAAAACAGATAAATCAATTGTGGTATATCCGCACAATGGATTACTCTCCAGCAACAAGAATCAGTGAGTTCGGCATAGATCCAACAACACGGATGAATCTCACAAATGTGATGCCAACTGACGGCAACAGACCCAATGGAATACACACTGTGTCATTCCATTTATATGAGGTTCAAGGACAGGAGAAATTGACCTATTGACAGATGTTACAACAGTGGTTGCCTATGAAGGGTTGGGAACTGCCGGCAAAGGAACACAAAGGAACTTTCTGAGGGGATGGAAATGGCTTATATTTTGATAAGGGTGTTGTGTGCAGTGTGTGTCCATTTATCAAAATCCATCCAATTGTACACTTAAGATCTATGCATTTCACTGCATGCACACTGGACTTCAACATAAACCACAGATGTGACGTCACGTGAGTTCTAAGACTCCTGAAGCCATCCATGGGCTTCCGAACTCATCTACTGTCCTGTGGACACTGCCGGTAGCAAACCCACAATGTGTAGCCTAATCCAGCTGCTGAAGCCAAGCCAAGCCTGAGAAACCAGACACAGGAGTCCTCTAACCCAGGTCACCTCCTAAACTCACTTTACTCATTCCCCATGGAAGATGTTGGCCACAGAAGGTTGATAAGGAGGTGCCAAAACTCTTTGGCTCTCAGGCTGAGTGGGAATACCCTCCCAAAGGTTTCTGCTTTACAATTCGGTATGACTGATTTCTGGCCCCAGCAGAAGGCAGGTCCCGCAGTAAGTAGATCTGGGCACGGCTCTCACCATATGCACCTAATGAGGCTCCCCTTCCTGTATCTCACCCAGGGAAAAAGGGAAAATGCAGGACTTAGACATTTAGGCATCTAGAATTTGGGAGGGCTGAACTGGGCAAACTCACAGTTAATCCTCCAAACCCATAGGAGCCAAGTGTGAAGGAGCACATGGCCGACCTGGCAGAGACTGCATTTCCCAAGTGCCCCCAGGGCTAGATGGACCCCTGTGCCTATGCCCTCAACAGAGGAACATGAATACGTGAGTATGAGTGTCCTGTGCAAATTCTACTTGCTTTAAAGGAAACTATCCTGACCTTCCACTCATTCCCCACTTTGCACAGGCTGGAACACAGAGGAGCAGCAACCTGTCATCAAGCAGAAGACCACACTTTTGCCAAGTGAAGTGAAGAGCTACAAAGTGGTCTGAAACCAGGTCCCTGAAGAGTTCCTGGAGCACTGCTGTGCCACCGGTCTGGCCCAGGCACCACTGGACTACTATGTGAAGGAGAAACTGTGATCTTACTTCAGTCCTTTCATGTGGGGTGTCTTTGTTACTGCATCTGAACTAACACCCCCAGCACACAAGCTTTAGAGGCTCATGGTCTCCAGGCAGGAGTTTCCAAGTCTGACATACTCTAAGTAGCTCAGTGATTTGAACTCCAACGCTCTGAGTACCCTAGTGCATGAAGACAGCACCTACTCTTCCTGTCATACAACGTCATTCTGTTGCTTCAACTACTCCCTCACCATCTACAAGCTGCTATCAACTCCTCGTTCATGTGTACAAGGGCCTCTGAAGACACAGTCCTACCGTCCACACTCAGCCTCGTGGCATGTGCTTGCCTCGTGTGTGTCCCGTGTTCGTTCGAGTCGCCCTGGGTGCTCCGAGGGCACGCCACACATGGAGCACACTAAGTTCCCATTTCTGTTCTGGCCCAGCAGAGTGGCCTTTGTGTCATCCCCACCCCATGCTCTCTTGTGCCCACAAAGTTATTCTTACTACGAATTCCAAACCCAGCCCCATAGACCCCAGGGGAGCTTCTTCAAAACCTCCAAGCAGAGGGGCGCCTGGGTGGCTCAGTCGGTTAAGCATCTGACTTCCGATTTCAGTTCAGGTCATGATCTCCTGGTCATAAGATCAAGCTTCGGGCTGGGCTCCACGCTGGGCATGGAGCCTACTTGAGATATTCTCTCTCTTTCTCTCTCCCTGCCACCCCACACTGCCCAACCCAACCCCCTACTGCCTCACTCATGCTCTCAAAAGGAAAAAGAAAACCCTCCAAGGAGAATAACCTCATCCCTCTGGTATGCTTCCATAGCATTTTGGGCAAACCTTCATTAAGGCATTTATTACTCTGAGCTGTTAGGGCTTTATATATGTGTGTGACCTCACAGCCGCAACATATGTCCAAAGACAAAATCCCCGAAAACCAAGACCTAGACCATACGCCTTGCCCATTTTCATAACCTTGGCATTTAGCACATGATCTGGCTCAGATCTCTCACCTCAGTGAGAGGTGAATGAAAGAAGAAGAACTGAGGGTGCCTCGGCGGCTCAGTCACTTAAGCATCTGACTTTTGGTATCAGCTCAGGTCATGATCTCACGGTTTGTGGGTTTGAGCCCCGCATCAGGCTCTGCTGACAGCGCAGAGCCTACTTAGGATTCTCTCCCTCTCCCTCTCCCTCTCAAAAATAAATAAACAAACATTAAGAAAAAGAACTGAACAGGAAGCAGGTTTCAAAATTCTATACATACACTATCACTCTTACCTGTTCAGTGCAAATGCATAATGGAATTTAATATTATGCTGATCGGCCAAGTCACACGTAGGCAGCATTTTTAGTGTTTCTACCAGCTTCACCATAGCGTCATAGTCCTGTTGGCAAGAAGTCCCATGGTGAGAAGCAGACAAAACACCCAGCTCTTCACAGATTTTTCTGAACAGTTATAAACATGACTGCCACGGCATTTAAATATCAGCTTTCCCTGACACACAGCATTTAGTGAAGTTACTTACAGCCCATGAGAGAACAGAAACAAGATTTTTTTCAAACCCAAAATGGATGAGAGAGAAGACAGACAAAAATATCCCTGCTACCAGAGGCTACAAGAAGATCAAGGGAAAGAAGTGTAAAGGCAACAAAAGCAAGCAAATGAGTCCAGCAGCCCCCAAAAATCTACCACGCTTTGAGTGCAGGAAAGTTAACACTGAGAGCACCGCTGTGGGGTAAGATGAGCCCCATAGATGAGACAGAAACATCCACAAAATCCTATGGTCACTTACCGTGTTCAGAGAGGAAACATGCCAGATCCTTCTTATTTCGTCAGAAATAAGTGAATTCATCTAAACTAGGGTTTCTCAACCTATATTTTAGGGGCTAGATGATTCTTTGCTGTGGGGGATCTCCTGTGCATTCTGGAATATTATGCAGCATCCATGGCTTTGACCTCTAAGATGTCAGTAGCACCTCCCCCTAACCTCCAAGTTATAAAACCCAAAAATGTCTCCAGACACTGTCACATGTCCCCTTGTGGAGAACCATGGCTCTAAAGTGTCTGGTTTTCCAGGGGAAAATTGCTATTGTGTTTGTCTCAGCTGGGTCCCCTCTGAGCTATGCCATCTGTGACCCTTTCAGCCAGGCTTCAAATCCCGGGGCCTGGCCAACTTGCTGACAGCCAGCTACAGTGAGCTGAAGAAGTCCCACGTCTGTCATGTGGCTCTGCACCTTGTGGCTGCCGCTAGGGAGGAGGCGGTGTGTTCCCAGAAGCTTCTGGCTTACCTTTGAGCCTCACAGTCCTACCGAATGGAAAGTTATGAAAAGAAGAGATGTGTGAAGGCAAGGACAGAAGGAAGCCAGCAGCTCAATGGAAGAAAGACTCCATCAAGGTCACTCTCATTCTCTTGTCCTCAAGGCCATGATCTAATCATTGTCAAGATCCCTAATAGCATCTGCTATTAAAGTCAATTAGATGCATCTGTTTGTCGCCAGGGCCGACACTCCTTAGCGGTTGGCCCTTCTCGGTCTGGGCCATAAATGGATGCCTCTCCCGCTTGGATTTAAAGGCCCATTGTCAAGGAGCTCTGACACGGCTCTGCAGAGCTCTGCAGGGAAGGCGCACTACCCCGTGTGCCCCCAGAGGGACGGGAGTCAAGACAGCCGTCCAAATGGCTCAAAAGCATTGAACTTGGAGGGAGGAAACCACTTCCTTCATGGCACCGCATCCCATAAACTCTTTCTCAAGGACTCTCCGCAAGTCTTGATGCTTGTTTTAGAATAAATATCTGCATTCCCTGGGTCCTGGATGTGCTTCGGCTACTCCTGCTGTGTCACTCATGGGTGGTGGGAAACAAAGAAGGAAGTGACAAAGGCCTAAAGAAAGAGGCGGTGCAGAGGAGTTAACAGCAAGGACAAAGGAGCCAGCTGCCTCAGTATGAATCGTGACTTTGCCAACTGCTGTGTGACCCTTGGACCATCTACTTGACTTCTCTGTGTCTATTTCCTCATTTGTAAAATGGGGATAATCAGAGTATACATCCCATAAACATATGAAGAGAATCAAACAAATTAGTATTTGACAAAAGCTGGGAACAGTGCCTGGCATAAAGTGCACTGAAACCGTGAAACTCTACGCTCCTTTTATTAGGCAGTACTCTGTATGGGATTTTGCTGGAGTGGCCATCTGGTCCCACAAAACCTCCAATGTTAGGACCACAAAAGATATGCTAGGTGACCTGTGTCCTAACCACATAACTATTTAGTCTACAAAACAAACACCTACCCATATACCTGGTATAAGCATACTTCCTATGAGGAGTTAATTCCTTATGCCAAAGGAGAACTACATGTGCGCTAGCCGCCATTAAAGTACTCATACCTGGATGTCGCGGTAAGACAGCAGTAAATTAATGATGATGTCTGGGGTCAGAACCTCAGTGTCGTCCATGCGGAGCTTGATCCGAGCCAGCTCCTTGGCCAGTTCATCACCTTGGTATTTCTCTCGGGCTCTCCGGATGTCATTTAATAAGGTTTCTTTGTAATAAGCACTGGAGAGGGAAATATGAAAACCCCCAGATACGTCTACGCGCATCTGGGACTCTGTTTCCTTCAGCAGCTCAAACTAGATTCTCATACCCATGACTTGGGTTAACACACGGGGACCTCTCCCAGACCTAAGCCTCCCTGCACCGGAAGAGACAGGAGACATGTCCTACTTGCTAGTCCCATCCTGTAGCAAGTAACCACTTGACCAAAACAAAGAAATTCAGTTCATTATGACCTTGAAAATATTTTCAAAGTTGACCTCCATCTGTATTTGGATGACGCAGGGACTTGCTACCCACACCCCCTCTGACATTTTCAAACACAAAGAGAGCAAGAGGTTACCTTACTTGAATCGTTATTTCCCCTGCTAGGAACACATTATCACAAAGCCAAATACAACTCCCCAAGCCGTGAACCACAGTACAATGAGAACGTTGTTCAAATCTGTCTATCAGGTATCTCTGCTCATAACAATCCCAAAGCTTTTTCTGGTTGGCCAAGGGCCAGAAACTGGATGTGCCCACGAGCAATCCAAGAAGCTGTGCCTGGAAGCTTAGGAGCAATGTCTGCCTTTCACTCCCCTGGCCACGTGCAACTGCCAGAATGCTCTTCTGACGTGCCGCTCAGCTTCCTTCGCGGCAGAGTGGATAAATAATAGAGATGCGTGTAAGCATCTCTAGCGGTTCAAATCCACACTGGAATCTTTCACCACAGCCTCTCAAAGAACCAATGCCAGTACCTGGTACTTGGTTTAAAACCTTTCAAAATGATCCAATTTGCTGTATAGAGGCCAACTTACAATGACTGTAGATTTAAATATGTTGTCTCCTTTCCAAGTAATGTTTTCATGGAGACTGGGAAAAGCCAACCAGTAATATACTCTCATCCCACTAAGTGGCTAAGATGATTTCACCATAGAAAAACTAGGCTGTTCATTACAAAAAGGAGCTGACTCAATCTAACAGTCTTCAGAGAAAGAGACATACAACACATAAGAATAAGAATATTACTTATTTTTCATAATCATAAAACTATGCCAAATAAATGTGAATACAGTACAAGGGCTAGTCCAATGATTAAATAGGACCTCGATTACCATTTCAAGAATGAGGTGATGCCCCACAGAAAATTATCAGTGCACTGGTTTTTCTTTTATTTGTCTACTGCTTATCATCCCAATGAGCAAATTAGCAGATTCTACCAGTGTTTAAAATTCTGTCATTACTCAAACAAGTCATTAAGTTGGGTGACAGCCACCGTCCATTTGGCGGACTATAAAGGCATCAATGACATTCAACTGTTATTAGTTTACCCTGACAAGCACAAAGTTATACTTTAGTCTTGTTTGCAGGCTAATTCTGAAAAATAGTCTTAATAAACTAAGAAACCTCAGAAGAGCCATACCCTGTAAGTAAATAAACAAAACACAGAGTCGGGTATGGCTCAGGGACCTCTCTATGTAATACACAAGCAGCCATTTCTTCCTGTGGCAATGAGCCAAGATGCTGCTGATCAATGGGAACTTGGAAATGGCTTCAAACCACTTCTCAGCACAAGGCCACAGGCAGCCTTCATTGATCTATCCAAGCTGATACCTATGCCAGAAGCGTATCTGCCATCCCTCTTACACAGTTTTTGTACCATAAGCACCATGTACCCTCCCACCAACCCACCAAGGGGTGGAAGTGACCAACAGGCATTTCAAGTCCTCTGAAATGATACCTAATCTAGAGGTGCTTTCCTCTGATACACACACTTGGTGAAAAACAAACTCGGTCGACTTCCTGCAGGACCTTTCTCATCTGGCAGACTTAAGCTGGCCTATTTCCTTATCTGATATCTGAAGAGCTTTCTCTCTAAACATCACTAAAATGTTCACTGCGCAGCAACGGGCAACTGAGTCAGGCTCTGCAGGACTGTGCCACAAATGGAACTCCATTTGCCATCTGCATTGGCATTTGGTCACATACGTCTGGGTTTCTAGTCTTATTTTCCCATTAAAGTGGAAGGAACCCTGTGTCCAATTAAGAGATGACAGGACAGAAAAAGAACTGACTGTGAGCAAGTGTGTGCCTCACGCCACCGTCCCAACAGTAACATGTCACAGTCTGGGAGCTGCTACCTGAGCCAAAGTGGGACGTGCGGTCCTTTCTATTTCATTGTAGGTCAGTTCTGCCTGGCTTTGAATATTTGTTTTGCAAGGACAAATCCTTCTTGCGACATAACTTACAGCAGTAAATCCTTTAAATGGGCTGCAAGCAAAATCACTGGAGCCACATTTAGTGGATAATGTTTGGCCTCCCACTTCGAGCGTGAGAGCATGTTAAGGGAAGGTTCCTTGAGCACGGAGGCTGACAGGTGAGCTGCCGTTTACAAGGCTGCAAAGGGCAGGGTCGCCTGAGCCGGGACTCAAAGCCACACCTGCCCACCTCTGAATGAGTACTCCACACCTTCTCCAATGTAAAGCTATGAAGAACACATCCCCAGACGCCCTGATGTCAGGATGGCTGTGGCTTGACTCAAAGCATCCGACTTTATAGCACAAGAACTTATGATCTGAATGACCTTGCTGAGCCATTTTAACAATCCCAACATGGGGTTGGGGGTAGGGGGAGGTGAAATCATGCTCAGAACTGATCTTAAAGCAAGGAATCTCAGGCTTGAAAGAGCATGAAAAAAAAACCCCAGTGACTTAACTTCCTTCTTTTCTAGATGAGAAAATGGCTACAGAGATTTATCGAAGTCACATGGGGAGTTGGAGGCAGACAGAGGCTGACCCTTCATCTCCTAACTCCAGTTCTATTCTCTTTTGGTTACATCCCAATAGCCCACTTTAGTGAGGTAGCAAGGAAGAATAAAGGATTCCAGAGGATCTAAGAAAAGACCAGCAGGGGTTTCCCGCTCTCTGGGCATTATGATCTCCTAAGGGTCTACCACCCCCATGAATGTGAAGGGAAATTTTTGGCAAAGCTCCCAGGGCTGCGGACAGTGAGTGGGCATTACCATGAGGTCACGTGGATGTCCTTGAGGAGGCTGATCAACCTGTCCACCAGGGGCACGCACAGCGGGCCCAGGACGGTGTCCCAGTTGGGCTGCATGTATTCAGAGGCACGCATCTGGGCGTCGCTCTCGCAGTAGAAATAATCAGCACACGATGTCACGATGTATGGGATGAAATAATAATTTCCACTAGATGCCTGGAAGAAAGAAACAAAATGCGTTTCACAAAGTAATTGATGCAGAAGCCTAGCCACGGATTCGGGCAGGGAGGCATGGCAGGTCAGGGAAGGAGAAAGTACCTGAGAATGACTGACTAGGGGTGCGACAGGGGTGTGACAGGACAATGCATCTGTCAGACACACAACTAGAAACCACTCGATTCCACAAGCTTGACCACAAAAATCTGGTTTCAGAGGCTGGACTGATCTGTGTAGGGCTCTGACCTTCACTGGCAGAGCTCTCAGGGTTTCAGGTCTTAGAGACTCCATCAGTTCACTACGTGCCCATCCCCAACCCCCTCCCCCACCCGATCAGGGTGAGCTTGGGACCCACTGATGACCAAGAATTGCAATGTAAAGGCAGGTACTTTTTTTTTCAGCATGGATGGAAAAGCCTCATTACTTGAAAATTTAACTACAGCTGAACTGTTCTAAACTCTATTGAGTAAAAACTGTTTGGCAGGAAGCTGGTATCAATAACTATGACAAGTCTTAGAGATATTTTGGAAGAGGATGTTAAAGAGTTTTATATTGTCAAATACTACTCAGGTAAAACAGTATCTTTTTTTCTAAGAAATAATGGTGCAATTTTGATGGGCAGAAACCATATGTTTGCACTCATAGGTCTAGCAGGAAAACAAGAGAGACCTAATGGAGAACCAGGGGGAACGGAGGAGGGAGAGAGAGTTGGGGAGAGAGAGGGATGCAGAACTTGAGAGACTATTGAATGCTGAGAATGAACTGAGGGTTGGGGGGGAGGGGGAAGGGGGGGAAGACAGGTGGTGGTGATGGTGGAGGGCACTTGTGGGGAAGAGCACTGGGTGTTGTATGGAAACCAATTTGACAATAAAATATTATGAAAAAAAAAGAAATAATTACAATTTGACTATGAATCATGATCCTTTGTAAAGAATAAACACTACCTCTAAAACGCCTTAGATATTGCTCAATTTTTTTAGTACATTTGAGACTAAAATACATTCTTACACGACCTTCTTCTGTCACAGTCAACCTTTTGTCTACATGGTCATAAAAAGCAACTAGCTTGGGGGCGCCTGGGTGTCTCGGTCGGTTAAGCGTCTGACTTCAGCTCAGGTCATTATCTCGTGGTTGCTGAGTCCGAGCCCCACGTCAGGCTCTGTGCTGACAGCTCAGAGTGTAGACCCTGCTTTGGATTCTGTATCTCCCCCTCTCTCTCTGCCCCTTCTCCACTCGGCACTGTCTCTCTCTCAAAAGTAAATAAAAACATAAATAAACTTAAAATTTAAAAAAAGCAACAAGCTTAAAATTCCAGACTCTTTAATCCCCATCTCTTCACTTAGTTTTAAAGAATGTATACAGTACCAGAAACAATTCATCTGATTTTCACTCCTGAATTTTTTACACTAAACTAATGGAATTATTCAAGCATTTTAGAATAATACAGACATAACCTTGGGAAGCACACTTTCTCCAAGAGCAAGAAACTAAATAAGCCATATAGCTTCTTCCAAATTAGAAAGAAATTCATTAATTACAGAAAAAACATGTTTAGAACACTACCATCTCAAACAGAAGCCGTGGGAAAACTGACTGCGTTGAACTAATTTCAAATACCCACATGACATACATTTTCAAGTCCTCCTTTTGAGTAAGACCTGCTTACACAAGAACAGGCAGCTTTCTTGTTTCCACCTGAAGCCCAACTCTAATTACTTGTCTTGAGACTCTCTCTCTCCTTTGTATCTTGAAGGGCGTCTCTAAGTCCTACTTGGTGGTGTTTTTGGCCCTATGTATTTTGTCAAGAAAAAATTACCAGTGCTGCTCCATTCAAATACATCTTACACTGCATCAGTAAACCTGTTCTGGCAAAGGCCACGTGGTAAAGATTCTTGATTTGGGGGGCCAGTGTCTCCTGCAGGCCCCCACCTTTTGCTACTGCGGCCTGAGAGCAACTGGAGATGGCACAGAAACACACAAGCACAATTATGTCCCAATAAAATTTCATTTATGGGCACCCATCTGAATTTCGTATCCTCACATGTCCTGAAATACTTCTCCCCTTCTGCCATATTCCGATCACTTAGAAATGTAAAAACCCTTCCTAGCTGACAGGTGACACAAAGGCAGGTGGCGGGCTGGCCCTGTCTTACGTGAAGCTCCTGGATGTCCCATTATTCCTGAAAATCGGATTTTCTCAGAACGCTTACCCTGCTGCACAATAGCAGCCTAAGACTGTCCCCGTGGGCACCAGATAGGGACACCAGTGTGTCACAAACAGAGGTAGCAAAAATCCAGGGGTGTGGGTGACAACTGGGGAACAGGGAGAAGACAACTCAAGCTACTTCCTGGCAATCACTGGGAAGCACCTGTCCAAGGGGAACGAAGACTCCTCTGGCCCTGGTTAAGATCTTCACGTTCTCAACGAGAGACCAGTACTGTCCAGCCAGGTGAGGTTGTGGCGGGGTGGACCCCGATGTCTCCCTCATCTCTGACAAAATGCCACGTTGTTGAAGTAAGGTGAAAGCCATTTATACAGTCAGAAGCTTAAACTCGTTCTTCTACCTGCAAGTGGCTGAGTTTACGGTAAAAAGCCTTCTGATTTCAGACAGAGGGAGAAAAGGGCTGTGGGGATCAGTGAGGTCTAGAAGGTAAAATATCTGTGAAGAAGCAGAGTTTTTTCTTTCCCCAAAAATGTTAGAGCTGGAAAGCGAGGGGGCAGGGGGCAGTGAGAAGCTTCTCAGATTAGCTCCTCAGAAAAACAGCCCTAATGGATAAAAAATTAAAATAAAAACATTGTAAGTCTCTATGAATTGTGTGAAGAGCATATACCAATGGGGAAACATTTATTCAAGAAAAGCAACTAATCTTGGTAAGAAGAGTGAGACTCCAGCTTTTGAGCTATGACCCCTTCCTCCCTGGTCCTCCAGCCCAGCAGGACAGCATACCCTGAGTAGGTACGGCAAGAAGATGGGGCTCCCTGGCACCCCACCACCTCTCCTCAGGAAGGCCAGGCTGCCAGCATTCCCACCCACCCCAGCCCTGTGCTGGAGCCACGCTGGCAACAGGCCCAGGGCGCCGGTAGGAGCCTGCCTCCCTCAGAAGGGTCCCCTGCTTTCTAGTGGCGTGCTGAGCAAGGTAGGCAGCCCCTCATCTCCCCAGCCTGGCCTATTTCACCAAGAAAAGTGGACTCTGATGGTCTCAGTCCCAGATCACAGAGGACGAGGGTCCCATGTCAGGAAAGGCAAGCTGCGAAGCTGTGGGGCTGTTGCCCCCGCTCAGTACCCTGCTGTAAAGCAGGGGACCGTTCTGAGAGCGGCAGGCCGCCCCCGCCCCCAGCTCCGGAGCAGCAGGGTGCAGGTGCTGGGCGAAGGCAGCGGTGTGCAGCGTGGACTGCCAGCACGCAGAACGCAGCACGGCCAAGTCCAAACTTAAGGGCACTACTGAAACCGACGGAGATTTTTGAGGCAGGAAATGAAGAGGAGGTTGGTAGTTCCAGGATAGCAATAGGGGAAAGGCAGACCAGCTCATTTACCACAGAGAAACAGGGAAGAGAGAGCTAAGAAGAGCCTTCATGAGGTCAGAGTAAACCTTGAAGACAGGCTTTAAGGACCGCCCCAGCAGAGGTGCCCAACGTTAATGGTATCTGACTACGGCACACTTAGGTCTCGGGCCTTGTCAAAAACTCAGCAGAATATTACTCGGCAATCACGAAGGATGAAATCTTGCCATGTGCAACTATGTGTATGGACAAGAGGGTATTATGCTAAGTGAAATTAGCCAGTCAGAGAAAGACAAATATCATAGCACTTCACTCTTATGCGGAATTTAAGATCCAAAACAGATGAACATAAAGGAGGGGAAGCAAAAATAATATAAAACACAAGAAGGGGGACAAAAGGTAAGAGACTCTAAAATATAGACAACAAACAGAGGGTTGCTGGAGGGGGATAAGCTAACCGGGGTAACGGGCATCAAGGAAAATACTTGTTGGGATGAGCACTGGGTGTTCTGTGTAGGAGACGAAGCACTGGAATCTCCTCCTGAAATCATGATTGTACTACATGCTATCTAACTTGGGTATAAATTAAAAATAAACAGGGGCGCCTGGGTGGTTGAATGTCCAGCTTCGGCTCAGGTCGTGATCTCACAGTTTGTGGGTTTAAGCCCCACATCAGGCTCTGTGTTGACAGCTCAGAGCCTGGAGCCTGCTTCGGATTCTTTGTCTCCCTCTCTCTCTGACCCTCCCCTGCTCATGCTGTTGCCCTCTCTCTCAAAAATAAATAAAACATTAAAAATTTTTTAAATATAAAATTAAAAATAAATTAAAAATAAATTATTTAAAAAACCACAGTCATCAGGTAACAATGAGGGTGTATTCTCAATACAAGAAGAACTTAAGGAAATCGAGAGGAGATACAGTCCAGGAGAGCCCAGGTGTAACCACGGTCAGCCCTGGCTGGGGGTGGGAGGGTCAGAGTAGCTGCGTGCAGACCAAGGTGACAGCCTCCAGAGAGTGTCACAGCGCAGGGGCACGCTGTGAGGCATAGGGACTTCGTGGAACTAGTCTAGTAAAATCATTAAACAAACAAACCAACAAACAACAAAAATAAGCTCCAGAGATAGAAAGATCAATGTCTAGCGGTGCTATAATGCATTATCTGAAATACCCAGTTTTCAACAGAAAAGAAACAAAACATGCCAACCAACAGGCCAGTGTTACCCATGCACAGGAAAACCAGCAGGCCATAGTAGCTGCCTTTGGAAAGGCCCACATACTGGACCTAGGGAGACAAAGACTTGAAAGTAGATATTATAAAGAACTTCTAAGAACTAAAAGAAACCATGCTGAAAAGAATGAAAAGTATGATGGCAATGTCGCATCTAATAGATGTCAGTGAAGCGACAGAAATTACAAAAAATGAAAATAAAAAACAGCAAATGGAATCTCTGGAGTTTAGAAGTACAGTGACCAAAATTAAAAAGTCACTGAAGGGGTCCGACAGGAAATCCGAGGGGAAGAAACAATCAGCAAACTCGCAGACAGATCACCAGATTATGCAATCTGAGGAACAGAGAGAAAAAAGAATGGAGAAAAATCAACAGAGCCTCAAAAAAAAAAAAGGGGGCCACCATCCAGTGAACCAACATACATGGCACGCTGCAGGGGTCCCGGAAGGAGAGCAGAGAAAGGAGCAGAAAATTATCCAAAGAAATAATTCTGAGAACTTCATAAATGTGATTAAATCAATCTACATATCCAAGAAACAGAATGAACTTCATGTTGGATAAACTCAGAGATCCATACCCAGGTATATCACAGCCAACATTTAAAAAAAAAAAGAAAATTAAAAAAAATTTTTTATTTTTAATTTATTGTCAAATTGGTTTCCAAACAACACCCAGTGCTCATCCCAACAAGGGTCTTCCTCCATGCCCATCACCCATTTCTCCCTCTCCCCCACCCACCATCAACCCTCAGTTTGTTCTCAGTATTTAAGAGTCGCTTAAAAGTTTACCTCCATCCCTCTCTATAAGGTTTTTTTTTATACCCCTTCCCCTTCCCCAAAAAGAAAACCTTGAAAGGTAAAAGGGTTTGGTCACGTACATGGGAACTCCGATGAAATCAACATCTGACTTTTCACTGGAAATAACAGGAGCCACAAGGCAGGAGGGGGACATACTCAAAGGGGAGAAAGAAAGAGTCAGTCAGCCACAATCTTCTACCTAACAAACCTAGATTTTCAGAATGAAGGGAAAATAAAGACATTTTCAGATCAACAAGTGAGATAATCAGTTTCCAGAAAAACCATCTTACAAAAACTACTAAAGCAAGTTCTTTGGGCTGAAAATGAGTGACAGCAGACACTAATTCTAATTGACTTAATAAAAACAAAGCACACAAGGAAAGGTAAATAGTTAACGATAACAGATGGTATGACTGTGGGTGCCTGGGTGGCTCAGTTAGTTAAGCGTCTGACTCTTGGCTTCAGCTCAGGTCACGATCTCATGGTTTGTGGGATTGAGCCCCGTGTCAGGCTCTGCACTGATGCTGAGGAGCCTGCTTGGGATTCTCTGTCTCTCTCTGCACCCCCCACCAAAAGAAATAAATAAACTTAAAAAAAAAGACTTTCTTTGCTATGCCAAGTTGAGGTGTTTGGAATTTATTTTTTAAAAAATGATGATACAGAAAAATGAACCTGGACCACTTTCTTACACCATACACAAAAATAAACTCAAAATGGATGAAAGACCTAAATAAGACAGGAAGCCATCAAAATCCTAGAGGAGAAAGCAGGCAAGAACCTCTTTGGCCTTGGTCACAGCAACTTCTTACTCAACATGTCTCCAGAGACAAGGGAAATCAAAGCAAACATGAACTTTTGGGACCTCATCAAAATAAAAAGCTTCTGCACGGTGAAGGAAACAATCTGCAAAACTAAAAGGTAACTGACGGAACGGGAAAAGATATTGGCAAACGACATATCAGATAAAGGGTTGGTATCCAAAATCTATAAAGAACTTACCAAACTCAACACCCAAAAAACAAATAATCCAGTGAAGAAATGGGCAAAAGACATGAATAGACACTTCAAAGAAGGCATCCAGATGGCCAACAGACACATGAAATGATGCTCAGTGTCACTCATCATCAGGGAAATACACATCAAAAGCAAACTAAGACACCACCTCACACCTGTCAGAATGGCTCACATTAAAACGCAGCCAAAGACAGATGTTGGCGAGGATGTGGAGAAAGAGGATCTCTTCTGCACTGCTGGTGGGAATGCAAGCTGGTGCAGCCATTCTGGAAAATAGTATGGTGGTTCCTCAAAAACTTAAAAATAGAACTAACCTATGACCCAGCAATTGCACTACTAGGTATTTATCCAAGGAATACAGGTGTGCTGTTTCGAAGGGACACATGCAGTCCAGTGTTTATATCAACAATAGTCCAAGTATGGAAAGAGCCCAAATGTCCATTGATGGAAGAATGGATAAAGAAGATGTGGCATATATATACAATGGGGTATTACTCAGCAATCAAAAAGAATGAGGTCTTGCCATTTGCAACTACATGGATGGAACTAGAGGGTATTATGCTAAGCATAATTAGTCAGAGAAATACAAATATCATGTGACTTCACTCATATGAGGACTTTAAGATACAAAACAGATGAACATAAGGGAATGGAAGCAAAAATAATATAAAAACAGGGATGGGGACAAAAACATAAGAGACTCTTAAATATGGAGAATAGAGGGTTGCTGGAGGGGTTGTGGGAGGGCAGATGGGCCAACTGGGTGAGGAGCACGAAGGTATCTACTTCTGAAATCAGTGTTGCACCATATGCTAACTTAGGTGGAAATTAAACAAACAAAAATTAAAATAATACTAAAAAATAAAAATATGAAAAAAAAGAGGCTATGTGGGCAATTTCCTCTTTCTTAACTGATTCAAGAGACAATCACACTGGCATGCCTGGGAGCCTCAGTCAGTTGAACGTCCAACTATTGGTTTCAGCTCAGGTCATGATCCCAGGGTCATGTGATCGAGCCGGGCATCGGGCTCTGTGCTGAGTGTGGAGCCTGCTTGGAATGCATGCTCTCCCCACCTCTGCCCCTCCCACTCACTCTCACTGTAACAATATAAAGACAATTGCATCAAATGACATATATAATGATAGAATCTGTATGTAACATACAGAAATGGGATTTACTGGACAGTAAATGTAAAAAAGATGCAGATGGAAACTAACGCAGTACTGACTTAAGGAAACAGCACCGTTTCTCAACTGCAAGCCACAAAAACCAACAAAAAGTACCAGAAATGGTCAACAAATAAGTTAGTATCACTCTCTAAATATATACATTTCTTTCTTTCCTTCTCTCAGCTTCTTTAAAACACATCATACAGAGTAATAATTTTAACAAAAATATTTACCAACTTTACAACTACATCACGCCGAGTGTCCGTAACTGAAGGTGCAAGAATGCCACCTGTGTGGATACAAGTACTGCAGCTTAGAGCTATTTCCCCAGCAAACATTTCTGCTGAAATCAGCAAGCCCACAGCACAAAAGTAAACTGTCCCCATCCTACTCAAGTCCTCAGTAACGAGGTGTGACAAAACAGGACCTCGGCAAACAAACACTACGTGCCAAGTGGGCAGGGCAGCGGCAGCGCGCATCACCCAGGCCTGCCCGCAGCCAGGCGGGGATGTGATCCTTCAGGCAGATGTTCAGCCACAGAGAAAACTGTGGAGAAAGAGAGGGAAGATGTGACCTCTGACAACTGAGCGAGCTGAATGAACGGGATTGAGCGGACAGCAGGAATCTGCAGCCTTGGCAAAGTAAAAATACGCCCTTTGAGAAAATCGCTCATGAAGTGAATAAAAGTTGAAGAAATTTTACAGAAACCAATTGGGACTAATGGTTACATTTACAAAACCGATTCAAAAACTTCCAAATGAAAGCCCAGGCTTCTGAGTGCAGTACTTCTGTTCTGACAAAGACGAAGAATAGGCCCAAACATCTTCAAATGCTGGAGTGCATTCAGACTTGTGCTGGTGGGGAAACCAGAAATTATAAAGAAAAACATTGATTAGCATAACACATGTCCAATAGGGAACCAAGCTTCTATATTTGTAATGGTTACATTTATAAACGGAAACATCTCAAGAATCCAGCTTATTAAAACACATTCAACAAAGGCAGCTTAGTTTTCTACAATAAAGGGGCATTAGAACCAGTTGCTAGGCACATTAATATGTGAACCCTTACTCCAAACACTCTTCAAAGCTCTCTCAAAGAAAGACTCTGATATAGTAAGTGGGGTCAGAGAGCAGAGGAAAAGCCACTGGTCTCAGACACCGGGACATTTGGGAGTGGAGGAATCTGTCCTTTGAAAGTTTCTAGTCCCTACCTTAGCAATGGAGATTTCTAGAACTACTGCCATGTATGGATTTACCACCATGAACAGACTGTCCTATAGCATCACTAGGTTAAAGAAAAGGTGCTTTTTAAAAAGCTCACATTATAAGTTTGCTTATATAGTCTCAAAGGCCATACTTTTTTCCTCTGCCAGCCACCATTTTTTGTTTAATTTTAACTCCAGGTCATTAACATACAGTGTTACATTCGTTTCAGGCATACAATACACTGATTCAACACTTCCATACTCAAATGTCCTAATTTCTAATGCCTAATACTCCATGTGGTCACCATTTACCATGCACTTAACCATTCTCCTATTGTTTACCTTCATTCTGAAAATGTTCTGACTATACATGGAGATGAACACCTTTGCAACTTCCTACTGTGGTCTTTTCCCAAGAATGACATGACTAGGGGAAGTTTAAGGTTCTTGGTACGTGCTGCTGTCACAGAGGAAAGAGCAGACACATTTCCTTTTCATCATCTCAGCAGAGCTGGGTAGCAGGGTGGTTTTCCCCCATGTTTGCTAAGTGAGGGGAGAAAGAAATACCTTATTAATACTGAAATAGGAAGTATCACTTCATCTCTGCTCAAGCACAGCAAGATGGCGGAGGACTGACTGGGAGGGCCATGGATTGGACCCCAGCTCCATTCCATCCTAGGTGAATGGCCTTGGACAATGCACTTCCCCATCCAAATCTGAGTGGTAGCATCTTTAACATGGGGACAAATCGTACTGTCAACTTCATTAGGTGACAGAGGCTTAAATATGCCCACAGTATGGAATGGGCATATAATGAGTATTAGGTGTGCTCAACAGTTCTAAGCCAGCCCAGGAGTTGTGAAGCTGGGGTCTGTTAATCCTTGGGAGTCTGTGAACGTGAATGAAAAGAAAATTACATCTTGGTCACCATTTGCCTTTAAATGAATTGTAAAGCTGCCTTCAATTAGGAACAGAGGTAACACATCTTAGTTTAAGCAGGACCTGGGACTCTGTCACTAATAGAAATCCTAGAATTTTTCATATCACAGGATACTTCTGGCAGAGACCTCAAAATAATCTTTATACCCACTACCACTCCAAATGTGATATTTTTCAGACCTGCTGTTTGATCTTATTATGAGACATTAATAAAGAGGTACCTAGATTATAATGCGCAACTTTAAAAAATATTTTAATAACCAGGCTTCAGTATAATTGGTCTCCTTTGCAATCCTTTGTGTTTACTTAAGCATTTTAAGTATGCTCTCAGAAGAGGTCCAGAGGCTCCTCCAGATGGACATAGGGGTCCCAACGCCCCCCAAAATCTAAGAGCGTCTGCCCCAGACTCCTCAGCAGATCTTTCACATAGAACATCTGACCTGCAGCCCTAAAACCAAAGTGTTTCTCCAGGGGACTTCACATACGAAGACCTTTATGGGTAAGAGCCTGATTCCCATCCATGAACAGGTCTGGATTCTCTGGGGCAGCCCAGGAGAGCAGAGCGGGCCGGACTCTTCACTTCACGGTTCATGGGTTTCAGTAACGGCCAAGGACGCTCAGAGTGCTCCTCTCAGCTGGCTCCTTGCAAGAAGGCCAAGGGTCCAAGGCAGCTGAGACAGAAACCCAAGTGAAGGGGCCTTGCTACACCAGCACATATTTTTATTTATGGCTAGCAGCAGGTGGCAACGTTGGTCATTAACAACGCAAGTGTTATTAATTAATTCTTTGGTGCAAATAAAATGTGTAAGATCCTGTCCAGACTTCCTAATGAGACTTTCAAGCTCAGTGTTCTATAAGAACATTTTTTTATCACGACACAAACATTTCATCACTCAACAAATGACCCAGTCAGAAGAGAGGGGGGAAATCTAAGGCAGATTGAAGGTGGTTTAACATTACCCAACATAAAATGATTTCTGAGCACTTGGGCAAGAATGCCTATCTTGAATGCTGGCAGAACGTAGTACTTTGGAGCCTATATCTTGTAATGCAAAAGGGTTGCAAATCCTTCATGCAAACAAAAACTAGAAAAGCATGGCAAAGTGTTACCAAGATGATTTACAAAGCAGATTGAACAAACATGAGACGGTAACTTTTCAAAAGTTATTTAACATGAGCATGCATGAAAAAGTCCATTTATTAAGAAAGAGACTCCAAGTCGGGCTCCTCAAAAAAAAAAATGATTACAAGGTTTAAGCCTGATAGATATAATTCTTTGTCTAGTCAGTTACAGGAGAATTTTCAAAATCCCACACATTCACATCAGGGGAATGCAGGTGGTTTTTTGGTTTGTTTGTTTGTTTTAAGACCAATGTTCTACTTTTCTCTATTTGGTCAGGATAGGAACTAATAATACACAGAAGCTAAATAACAATTTCAACTGAATCATCAGGCTGTTGTGACAGTTAAAAGGTAAATGAAGGTCTCCCTGCTGGAAACATGCCGTGCAGCGTCACGTGAACTACAGCGAGGGCTCACCTGCTTTGCTCAGACAACGTAATGGCTCTAGATTACGTCAGAGCTGGCAGGAACTTCAGTAATCACCTGATTAATCACCTTATTTTATACAGCAGGAAACCGAGACCCAGAAAAGTTAACCAACTGGCCCACAGCGGACCAGAGAGCCAGACAAACCTCGGGTCCTTCCCCTTCCTCCCCAGGATTCTTGTAACTGCCATTGTGGCTTAATTCTGAAACACCCTTAAGTAAAGCAAGCCACATTACACAAAACACCCAACACAAACGGATGAGTGAATGGTGAGCTGTATGGGATATGAATCGTATCACAATTTAAAACAAATAAATGGGCATCTTCAGACACCAAAGACTTATCCAGCTGGGAGGCAGAATCAGGTATTGCTGTTTTGGTTCTGTCATTGGCCCTGTGAAATGGGACATCACTCCTGTGACCTTCAAGAGGAACAGGCAAAAGCTTTAGTGGTTTGCACTTGCAGAATGCTCCAATTTGAAAGAGAACACAAGACCACAGGCACGTGGAGAGGGGAAGACATCAACACTAGAGAAAAGAGAATTTAAGATAAGGAAGAAACACTAGGGACTCCTGGGTAGCTCAGTTAATTAAGTGTCTGACTTCAGCTCGGGTCGTAATCTCTCAGTTCATGAGTTTGAGCCCCTTATCCGGCGCCACACCGGAAGTGCAGAGCCTGCTTGCGATTCTCCTCCCTCCTCGCTCTCTCACCACCCCCACCCCCCGCCACTCGTGCTCTCTCTCAAAGTAATTAAAAAAAAAAAGATGAGGTAGAAATACTAAAAAAATAGCTATACAAATGAGACAAATGTTCAAAGGACAGAGATTTTTTACATAAATCATATTCTATGTGTAAAATAAAATTCTGCCTCTTCATTTACTAGGAGACATAGCCTTCTTGCTGGAAATTGGTTCTTCACTAATCAAAGTGGTAGAAATTCTGATCTGAATTCAGAAAACCCAGAGGATATCTAAAGGAGAAAGGAAATTTACCTGTCTTTTTATCAAAGCGTCCCTAAGCAAATCTATATCATCTGTGATAGTGTTGGATCCAAGTCACAGCAAACTGAAAAGTGAGGAGCCCAGGCAGGAAAGACCAAGAGAAATTCTGTTACAGCGAACTCAAGTACTAAATTTGCTCGTAAGCCAAGTCAAAGACTTTCAATATTGTAGAAAACATACCCAATATTGCCAATATCTGTTTCTCAAAGAATTTCCAATTTACTTGGATTAGAGAGGTAACTATTTCAATGGGAACAAGGAGTTTCTCTTAAATCTCACTGGCTTTGCAGGAAAAAACCCCACTTAAAAAACCTTAGAGATACAGTCCTTAGCCTCAGAGTTTACAGGACTTGTAAATTTCTCAAATAAAATGATTATAATGTGGTGGTGGATACTCAGGTACACAGACACCACCGCCCACTGTCAAGGCAGGATGTGTGATCCCAGCTGCTGCGGGCACTGCGGCCATCGGCCCCTACGGTTAGCTCCTGCCACCCCGAACTGCCTGGGTGGCCGACAGGACCTCACCCAAGGCCACACACCTTCCCGGGAGGGCTGGCCATCTCACCACGACTCAGAAAGGCCATTCCAGCTCCAGAGCATCCCACGGGGTCAGCCAAGGCTGTCACTGAGCCTGCCTCCCGGCTTCATCTCCTGCTGCCTGGTCCTGCTTCCCTCCCTCGGCTTCCTCAGCCTGGACCCCAAGGGCACCCTGACTCAGTCTCTAGCATGCTCAACTCAGTCTCAGAGTGCACTTCCAGGGGCAGACTAGCATACAAAACATACCATGATGTCGAAGGTATGATTATTTTTTGTAATGGAAAAACAGTTCAAGAATACCTGTGGACCGTGTACACATGTAACAAACCACCAGGAAGTTTCAAGGTTTAACAGATCAAGGAGTCTCTCAGGGTTGGCTAGCATGTCCACTCTTGTTCCCACAGAGGCTCAACCTTCATCTTTCACCATACAAACAGGTTTTCTGAAGCGATAGAATGCTGAAAATGGCTCTCTTTGGTATCCGAAAAGCAGTATAAAATAGCTTAAGAAGGAAAATATAGAGAAGTAATTTTATGGAACGTGGATCCAAAGCTGAATCACACAGAGGGATGGGTGACACAGGGAAGGAGATTAAGCGTACGCTTAGTATGACTGAGCACTAAGCAGAACTGTGGAGGCAGTATATTGTACACCTCAAACTATACAAATACCCTGTTAACGACACTGAAATTGAAATTAAAAAGTTAATTTAAAAAACCTGAATTATGGGGCATCTGGGTGGCTCAATTGGTTAAAGTGTCCAACTTCAGCTCAGGTCATGATCTCAGGGTTTGTGAATTTGAGCTCCTCATTGGGCTCTGTATGGTAGCACAGAGCCTTCTTGGGATTTCTGTCTCTCTGCCCCTCCCCTACTAGCGTCCTCTCTCTCAAAATAAACTTAAAAAAAAAACCAGAATTACATTTTTAACTCAAACACTGAATTAAGTAAAATGTGTTGAGTGTTAAAAAATTTTATACAAAGGATTTTAATAGATTTTTTAATATTTTAGTTTTTGAGAGTAAGTACATTCGTGCACATGAGCAGGGGAGGGCACAGAGTGAGGAGGATAGGAAGCAGGCTCCCTGCTGATCTCAAGGTCGTGAGTTCAAGCCCCATGTTGGGTGCAGAGCTTATTTAAAATAAAAACCCTTACTTAAAATCCATCCTGAAAAGGAAACTAAAAATGATTTTAGGGGTCCCTGGGTGGCTCAGTTGGTTAAGTATCTCACTTCGGCTCAGGTCATGATCTCACTGCTGGTGGGTTCGAGCCTCATACTGGGCTCTGTGCTGACAGCTCAGAGCCTGGAGTGTGCTTCAGATTCTGTATCTCCCTCTCTCTCTGTCTCCCCTGCTCATACTCGCTCTCTCACTCTCTCAAAAATAAATATTAAAAAAAATTTTAATGATTTTAATTGGGGGCACCTGGGTGGCTCAGTTACCCATTAGACTCTTAGTTTTGGCTCAGGTCATGATTTCACAGTTCATAGGATAGAGCCCTGCATCAAGCTCCACACTGCAGCATGAAACCTGCTTGGGATTCTTTCTCCTTCTCTCTCTGTCCCTCCCCCACCTCCCTCCCTCTCTCTCTCTCTCTCTCTCAAAAATAAATAAGTGAACTTAAAAAAAGAAAATGATTTTATTTACAAGAGCATGCAAAAGAATAAAATATCCAGGAATTAATTTAACCAAGAAGGTGGAAAGCCTTGTACACTGAAGACTATAAAAACAATGCTGAAATAGCTTAAAGAGGATTGAGATGACTGGAAAGACGTGCCTTGTTGTTGGGTTGGAAGGCAAACGTGTCAACAATGTCAATACCATTCAAGCGATACACAGACACAATGTAATCCGTATCGAAATTCCAATGGCCTTTTTTGTTCCAACGCAAAAGCCAACTCTAATTCATAAAGAATTGCAAGTGGCCCCAGAAGGTGATAATGACATTGAGAAAGAACAAAGTTGGAAAACGAGATTTCCTATTTTCCAAACTTACTACAAAACTACCGTAATCACAAGAGCACAACACTGGCGTAAGGGTCAATATACAGGCCAATAGAACAGAATCTGAAGCCCAGAAGCAAATCTTTACATTTACGGTCAGTTGATTTTGATAAGGGTGCCAAGTCAATTCACGTGGGAAAGAAGAGTCTTCTTTAAGACGCGGTTTTCAGATGGAGCGCGTGGATGGCTCAGGTCATGATCCTGAGGTCCTTTAGCTCGAGTCCCACAGGAGGCTCTGTGCTGACAGCTCGCAGAGCCCGGAGCCTGCTTCCGATTCTGTGTCTCCCTCTCTCTCTGCCATTCCCCTACTCATGCTCTTTGTCTCTGTCTCCTTTGAAAATAAACATTTTAAAAAATTTAAAAAAAAGAAAAACGGTGTTGGGACAACTGCATCTCCACGTGCCAGAGAAAGAAGGTGGACCCCGATCTCACCAGCTACAAAAAGTGACTCAAAATTCACCAGAGACATCAATGTAGGTGCCAAAACCATAAAACTTTTCATTTTTTAAATCATTTTCTTTAAAAATGTTTTTGTTTTTTAAATTCCAGTATGATTAACAATGTTACATTAGTTTCAGGTGTGTGTGTGTATACTTAAAATGAGCTTTAATTTTTTAATGTTTATTTTCAGAGAGGGAGAGGGAAAGAGTGGGGGGGCTGTGAAGAAACTAGACCTTTATTGCTGGTAGAAATGTAAAAATGGCACACCTACTTTGGGTATCATTTCTTTAAAAGTTAAGCATATATTTACCTTATAATCTAGCAATTCCACTTGTGGCTATTTACCCAAGAGGAATGAAGACCTATTTTCATGTAAAAATCTGTACTTGGATGTTGAAAAGAACACTATTCATAATAACCAACAAGTGGAAACAATCCAAATGCCCATCAACTTTTTTTACTGCTTACTAGTATTCTTTTGAATTTTTAATGTTTATTTTTGAGAGAGAGAGTACACATGCATGAGAGAGAGCGAAAGCAAGAGCGAGAGCAACCAGGGCAGAGTCAGAGACTGAAGGAGACACACAATCTGAAGACTCCAGGTGCTGAGCTGTCAGCACAGAGCCCAATGCGGGGCTCGAACCCACCAGCTCTGAGGTCACGACCTGAGCCTATTAGAAACCACCCTAACCAGGGAACTAGGACAATAGACAGCCGGAGGTGAGGCAATGAAAATTTTCCATTATTTGTGAACCCTAGCAATAACAAGAAGCTAGCAAAAGGGAAAAAGAAATGTAACAACTTTGTGACCTTAGGTCTTGAACAAACAAGACTAGCACATCGTCTTTGCAATCTGCTAACTGTAATTTCTGCTCCTGTATATGCTTGCTTGCTTGCTTTTCCAGATTTGCTTTGCAGGACTCCGCATCAGGTAACCACTCCCCTTTTATTGCTAAACTTCTTGCTTCTGTAAAACCGCTTGCTCCTCTCTCCCCCTGTGCTGTGATTGGTCATTTCAAACCTCACTGGAGACAAAGAATTCTAAAACCAATAGGTTCCCACCTAAAATAATGTATGTGTATAAGGATACTATTGGTTACTATAAGGTGCTATGACCTGTAATTGGCTGACTAATAAATGATGTGCTCAAAAAACCCTTAAACACCCCATGTTCCAGCCAGGCGGGGCGCTCCCTGAGTACTTCCCACCACTCGGGAGGAGCCGTTCGGCCGAAGTAAAATAATCTGTAATAAGGCTCCCTAAAATTCCCTATCAGACTGTTGCCTGAGTGAGTTCGATCTTGTTGGGTTACAACAAGCCGTAGCTGCAGGCTTAGCCGAAGGAGCCATCCAGGCGCCCCTGCATACTAGCATTCTAGAATCCCACATCTTCTCTAGATTAGCCTTTGTGTAGCTACTCAGGAAAACAAACTGTCCAACACCCACAGAAAGAGCCCTACTTGGCTTACAAAGGAACTACTGAGGCAGGCTACCGCGTGGATGAACTGCAAAGCCGTCACGCTAAGTGAGAGAAACTAGACATGAAAGACCGCATTATTGTAGGGTCCCATTTACAGGAAAAATCATGGAAAGGCAGACCTTTAAGACGTAAAGCAAAGGAGGGGCTGCTTGGAGCTGCGGAGTGGCAACAGGGATTGTCTGCAAACAGGAATTTTGGAGGTGATGAAAATGCTCTCAAACTGGATTGTGGTGACAGCGGCACAACTGTCTAATTTATTCAAAAGCACTCCTTAGGGGCGCCTGGGTGGCTCAGTCGGTTAAGCCTCCGACTTCGGCTCAGGTCAGATCTCACGTTTGTGCGTTCGAGCCCCGCGTCAGGCTCTGTGCTGACAGCTAGCTCAGAGCCTGGAACCTGCTTCCAGTTCTGTGTCTCCTTCTCTCTCTCTGCCCCTCCCCCTCTCATGCTCTGTCTCTATCAAAATAAAACATTTTAAAAAATTTTTAAAAAACAAACAAAAGCACTCCTTCATGTGCACAGGTGCGCCTCGCAATATGCAGACTATGCCTGATTACAGCATGAAAGAAACCCTCGAGGGGCGGCCGGGTGGCTCAGTCAGTTAAGTGTCCTTGGCTCTGGTATGTCATGATCTCACAGGTGGTGAGTTCGAGCCCCACGTCAAGCTCTGTGCTGACAGCCCAGAGCCTGGAGCCTGTCTTGGATTCTGTGTCTCCCCTTCTCTCTGCCCCTTCCCTGCTCATGCTCTGGCTCTGTCTCTCTCAAAAATAAACAAACATTTAAAAACAGAACCTGGAACATGAGAATATGAGCATGGTATGAAAAATAGCTGTGTACAAAAGGTGACACTGTGTTTCCAGAGAGCCCAGAATGGCTGCGGGTGTGGTCCAGCCTGAGGCCTAGAAACTGGCTTCCCATCCTCTACAACCCTACCAAACAACAATCCCTAGAAATGAAAGCAAGTGTGCCTCCCTGTGATGGTTAATGTCATGTGTCACCCTGACTGGCCTTGGGGCATCCAGACTCAACATTAGGACCGGGAGTGGCTGTGAGGGGCTTCCAGTGGAGAGGAGCACTGGACTCCGTGTGGGTGGGCATCCCCCAGCCCACTGGGCTTGGACAGAAGCTGAGAAAGAGAGGCATTTGCCCCTCTTGCCACCTTGCTGCTTGAGCTGGGACGGTCCTCTCTGATTCTGGGATTAACATTTACACCGTTGGCTCCCCTAATTCTAAGGCCTCAGGACTTGGGCCTTCATTACACCAACGGCTTTCTTGGGTGTCTGGCTTGCAGATGGCCGACGGCAGGAATTCTCAGCTCCCATAATTAGGCGAGGGGATTCCTCATGGTAAACCTCTCCCTCTCCCCTGATCCGCTGTTGGCCCTGCTGGCCTGGAGCCCTGACTGGCGCGCCAGCCTGGACCAGGGATCTCAGAGCCTCTAGGTCTGCGTCTCCTCACAGAGCACTTCGAGCATTCAGCGGCGTGTTCAGTTGGGGCCATTTAATCCGTACACCTGCCTCACACGACCTCCCAATTCACTGCTTAGGACTATGTCATGCTGCTTTTTTAAGTTGTCCAATTATTACAGACCCCAAATTTCCTCAGATTCTTCCCCCAAACCTCTACAGTCAGACAAGTCAGACCCCTGTTTCTAAACTGCATTAGCTCTTTGCATGCGTGAAAAAAAAATAAACTGCATTAGCTCAATCTATACTGAGGGCGCAATTGAGTAAACTCTCCTTAAAAGTCACCTGATTTACTGTGACTTTCTTTTTCGACGTTTAATCACTATTAGCCATGAGATGACCATTCTGCTGATCTCAACTTTTTTTTTTATGTTTATTTTTTTGTGTGTGTGGGAAGTGTGCACATGAGTGGGGCAGGGGCGAAGAGGGAGGGAGGGAGGGAGGATATGAATGAATCCCAGAGTGCGACAAGGGGCTCAATCCCACAAACCATGAGATCATGACCTGAGCTGAGATCAAGAGTGACGCTCAACTGACTGAGCCCCCCAGGGGCCTCACGACCTTAATTCTGAGTTTGCACTTCTCTGCCACCCAGAGTAGAAGTAGTAACGGTCTCCCTACTTCCCAGAAATGGAAAACATTTGAAAATGACCATGAACAATACCTGTCAAGGTTTATTTCCCTTCAACCTTGCCTCTTAGGTGCTATTTTCCACCCTTCCAGCCACCTCAGGTCCTTTATTTTGTTCTCCTGAATGCTCTCAATTTTTACACCCCACGAAGCATGACAACCAGTAGTAAGCACTGAAATCGAAAGTAATAGCAAATACGGCAGAGAGATTAGCTGCCAAATCCTCTAGAATAAGTTCATTACAAACAAACAAACAAACAAACAAGCACGTACATACACAGACACCCAGGCAGAGTGGCGCTGGGGCGTAGTCCGAATTACCAAGAAATGTGCTGGAACTCCTGGGTATGGAGAGGAGAGCGCAGGTGCCAGAAAGGAGGGGATGTAGTGGGATGGTAACACAGTGACACAAGTCTCCTCGAGAACAAGAATCTTCCTAGGCTCCCAAACCCCCAACAGTCAGGATGGGAAAAGAGTTTTCTTCTTTGCTTTGCCTTAATGTGATTCCTGTTTTGAGGAATAACTATTTCCAAGACATTCCTTGCATTAAATCCAAGTTACGTCTTTTCACTTGTACAACAAATATGTAACCACAGACTCTGAGAATCGGAAGTTATCTATGAGCCAAGTGAAGGAGTTCATCCTTCTCATGAGGACACTGAGGATGGGGGCGGGGATGACTGCCCAAAGTCACTCAGAGACGAGGCTGGGGCTACACCCGTGCCTGCCAGCCTCGGGCTCAGGCTCCTTTTACTGGGTTCCCTCCCCCCCCCCCAGCTCCATTTAGGAGGTAGTTTAAGAAATAAGATCTAGAAAGCACAAGGAAGACCCCTGTGAGTGGAGAGTATCAGTATGTCAATGGGACAAAATCAAGTGACACGTCTTCCTATTTCTTTTCCCAAGAACTCAAACCCACCCTGATGCCTTAACTTTCTAGGTCAGTTTATGAAATCCAAGCTCTGGTGGTAACTGTGTAATCTACACCATTAGTTTGGCTTCTAGAACTTCAGCCTCTGGCATGGTGGAGGAGAGTCGATGCTCCCATCTCAGAGAGAGAGCTCTGCCTGGGTTCTGGAGAAGACTATGCCCACAGGGGCTGGGTGGGGCCTTGTGTGGAGGGGGAATGTCATGCAAAGGTCCTGCTGCCCTATAGAGGGCACCCCTGGGAGAGCTCTACCTCTCCCACCCTTTTGTCCTTCTCCCTTTGGGAATTCCAACTGGTATAGAAAAGAGGCAGAAGGCCCTTCCTTTCTAGAAGGACCAGTGCAAGCAGGCTGAGGTCAAAGGAAAGAAATGAAAGACATGTCCTCCGTCTAGGTCACGACCAGCCAAACCACCGTGTTACAGTTTTAAAAAGAGGTGTGCTTCGAGGTGCACTGAAGGTACACGGTAACCTTGGCACCATTTCCACGGACATGAACTTATTTGAATGTCTTTAAAGTGGTGATTTCCTTACACAATTCCAACCAACATGGTGTTATCACTATGCCACCGTAGGAACTCTGGGTGAGGCCCCGCATTACCTCAGGTGTAAGTTCATGTTTCTCTGTTGCCAGGGAAACTTTGGTGGGAAATATGGAAGGTAATGGCTCCAGTAAGAAGAATCTTGGCAGTCCACGAGACCAACCCAGATCCGGAGACAGCCCAGACGGTTCCAGGCTCAAAGTCCCAGGACACAATGAAGAGTATGTCCATTTGTCTGACCTTACCTCCCGCCCTTCACCCCAGATGGGCGTGAGGCCCAAGCTAGCGGGCAGCTTAAAGAACAGGGTTCTAGCCGCCCTCCCCCCGAGAAACATACCAACAGGCACAATTAGGAATCACTGTGTGGGGCACCTGGGTGGCTCAGCCAGTTAAGTAAGTGTCTGACTTCACCTTCGGTCATGATCTCATGGTTTGTAAGTTCGAGCCCCGTATGGGACTCTGCTGACAGTGGGGAGCCTGCCTGGGATTTTCTCTCTCCCTCTGTCTCTGCCCGTCCCTGATCTCAAAGTAAATAAAACTTTAAAAAATAAATAAATAAATAAATAAAAGAAATCACTTTGCTATCTCTAAGATTTTCAGGCAAGCATCTTATATACATTTATCAGGTTAAAAATCTGAAAATATAATACTTACTGTGTTTTTCTGAGTTACCATATCCTGAAAAGAAAAAGATAAGATGAATATAGCTTTTAAACTGATAAGAACAGATACTACGCTTGATCTTAGCCAAAAGGCCGAGAAGCGATGAATATAGCTTTTAAAAAACCCCATTAATTTCCAAAAGCCCTACAGGCACGTTGGCCCCCATCATCCAGCACCCACCTCAGAGCAAGAGTTATTGTTTGAAACCCCGATTACCCTGAGCAAAAAGCTTCAAATAAGGTGCGCCTCAGAGAATCATAAAATTCATATTCTAAGGAAAAGAGGTCATAATTGGCTAGCTTTTGGAATGATTGAGGAACACTGACAGTTATGAAAATGTCCCATAGCAGCGGCAATGCTTTTGTCCAAACACTGTGAGATTCAGGTCTCGGGCTCTGAGCGCCCCGCCTGTCTAGGGAACCGTGTCCGGGATGGCAAGGAACCGCCTGGGAAGTACTGCGGTCTCCTCAGGTCTACCATCACTTGTTGACTCAATCAGTGTCGCCGCCACCCCCGTTCCCCATCAGCCTTTGTACAGAAGGCACATGTTGCTGGTACGGTTTCTGTCGCATTACTGTAATTGTGTAGGAACCTTCCGATTCATTGACAGCAATTTTACTCAGTTAACTTAGCATAATGGTTGCGCAGCCCTTGACCGCACCACTTATGCGCTGTCAGCCAACATTTGCTGAAAAGAGAAAACATAATTAAACAGCTGCCTCATAAACGGGTTTTCTATATTCTGAGACTGCAGTTTTCTGTTGAAAAGTGCAGATTGCTTCTTCCAGCGTCAGATACAATGGACTACCCGTTTCCATTTTAGAAAGTATTTTTCCCTATTTTTAAAAATTAAGACTTAACCTAGGTTATAGGACTTTCCAGAGGAGCCCACTAAGGCATCATAGAGAAAAATCATGTATTGCATTTGAAAAAAAATACTTTCTGATATCATGTTCCTCATCAAAACAGAGCTTAAGAACCTACTCTTTCATGTTTTCTAATTCTAAGTATTTCTAAGCACAACTCCCTTAGAGAAAATGAGTAAAAAAATCAATCTAAATATCTAAAGTAATATTTTAGAATGGCTTATAGTCTTTTGAGAAACTATTTTACAACGTCAAGTACAATAATAAACCTGTTTCTTCTTTTGATGTCCAACGAATGATGTCTTACAACACAGTACTACGCTACAATTACAGAGAGCACATCTGTGTAGAGCACCCGTGACACAGAATACATACAGGTTTCACACCTGAAGCAGGCTATATTTCTACCAGGAAAGAACCCCTGATTATTAAAGAACCTAGAAAGAGCTGGTTAATATTAAATCCCAAGAAACACAAAATTGTTCAACTTTGCCATCACGAAATTTTGCTATTATTTATGTACTAGTGGTTTTTAACACCAAGGGAGCTGGACATTTAGAAATGGCATCCATGAACGCTAACTTTCAGCCACTAGCTCTCACCCATCACTGTACTTTGGAGAGATTAAAAAAAAAAATCCCCCGGAGACTGTGATGTAATTGGTCTGGGGTCTGATGTGGGGATTGGGATATTTGCAAATTGTCCAAGTAATCGTCAAGTGCGGCCAAGGTCGGGCAATACTGCTGTCAACAAACTCATCTTTTGTTCCTGAAATGATTTAATAGAGACCAGGTTTTGCTGACTAGTATTACGATATTCAACAATATTAATATCATCTGAGTTTTACAGTAGCTCACCTTAGACACCTTTCACAAAGAGGAGCATTTCTAAAGTTTTTATTTTACTTCCAGCACAGTTAACATATGGTGTCCTATTAGTTTCTGGCGGACAAGGCTGTGATTCAACCCCTACACAGGCTCTCCTGCTCCACGGCCAATGCCCCACTCTGTTCCGAACATGGCCATTTTTAAAAAGCACTATGATCCAAAAAAACATTTTTCAAACGTGCAAGAATCATTTTTTTAAATCTCAGTAATTACTTAATTGTGCACAAACAGACAAGTTTTCAGTTTTCCTCTGCTTTGGATGATGGAGTGGGGCGGGGGGGATAACAGATTAAATATAGATTATATCTATGTTAGAACTTTCTGCCTGCTTTGGTAATGATTATGTGCTGTCTTGTTATTCAAGCTGAGAAAGTATTTTTTTAATGTGTAGGTTTGCAGCACATTGCCCATTAAAGGACTCAGAGCTGTGTGTTGGCTTCAAGGAAAACTTTTTGCTTCCACTTCCCTAACGAGCCTGGAAACATTCAGGAGGCCTACAAATGCCCCTCTGTGGTACGTGTGCTCACACTGTGGTCAGGAAGTTGTCTGTGTGAGCGAGAACCTGTGGTGGGAAGGAAGGAATTGCACACGCGAATCTGTGTTTTCCTCCAACCTCCTATACTACATGTACGTTTCATTTGAACGTGTAATACCATTTTCCCAAAACGAAGTATTCACAAGAAGGTGAACAATATCCATTACCTTCAGTGTAAGAGCAGTGTCGGCATCGGTATCGTGGTACAGGATCACATTATTGGCCATGTCAAAGCTTTCTCGGACCCCAAGATGGTAAAAGAGCGAAGGCTGTCTGGAGACATCACTCATGTCCACCACGGCGACATCTGTGATGAACAAGGACAGGACATGATGTGGGAGGAGGAGGTGATCTGTCTCCTTCACCTACTTCCTACTGATCGCCAGTGGGAACTACTGCATGTGCACTTGTACCAACAGTCTGGTAGGTACCGCAGACAGTGAGGAATGGCTGGACTGACATTACCCCATCGACAGTGGAAGAAAAGCAACAAAATAAACCTCGTCCTTCATCAAAGCGCTTGGGAACATAGCCTCACGTAAAGAGTGCTGATGGACTTAGTTTAATTCTCATTAGAAAACAGGACATCTCCAAAGACTACGTTTAGCTTATATACAAATTACAAAGTACAGTACAATGAAACGTAAAACCACACTCCTGCTGTGCAACCCAGGAGAGAGCATTATCCGCACTTGGACTGTCACAGGCCTCTTCCCTGTCATCTCCCTCCCTCCTGCCAGGACACCACCTCCATCCTGACCTCTGGACTTCTTGGCATGTATATTCATATATGAAACAATATATGTGTACACAGATGTATATACACACATGTATATTACTTACGTGCATGCACAAGCTCATGTTATACATGATTGTATATGCATGTATACACGTTATATATGCATGTGTGTACATATTATAATGTGTGAACTCAACAGTATATTGGTCCATTTTGCTGGTTTGTGAACCTTATATACACAGCAGCACACCATACATGTTCTTGGACTTGCCATTGGCTGGTGTGATGCCCCCATCGGCACGCCCAGCTCTGCCTGATGCATTTTCACATCAGCAGAGCATCATACTATATGGGGAAATTTCTTTACCCATCCCGTCTAAATGCACTTTTATTTCTTTTTCCTATTTCAAATGGCTGTTAACACACATTCCTCCTCGTTCACATGTCTGCCATCAACTTGACAATGTAGCTCAAATGCCCCTGGAGTTGTGTCCTACAGCGGCCTATTCCAAACAGTGGAGCATCACATCACATCAATAAGGAATGTGTTTGAGTGTGCCTACTAGGAGTGGACACCATTTCAAAACTTGGCATTTCGGCAAGTATAAAGGCTCCAAATTTGACTGGACCTTTGTTATCCACATGCAGAGATTCTGGAAAGAATGTCCTGCTGTGACTCACAGGGAGTCGGCAGAAGTCCCAAGGACACAGAACAGAGGTGACGTGAATGGGAGCAAAAACGAGAAGGTAGGTGGAAGCCACATGCGTACCGGGCACCGCTGTGCCTCCAAGCAGGAGGCGGTAGGAGGCCAGAGGCCAAGTGTCCACACGCCCCGGGTGGGCCTTTTCTTCTCTCACCTCTGGACTGCCTGCAACATGCCAGGCATTGTGCTGAAAACAAGGGACCCAGGTGTGAACAAGGTCTAATCCCTTCCCTCAAAAAAATGTATCATACACTGACAGCGACAGGCAGGGAGTAGTGGTCAGAATCACTGAGAGAGGAAGGCTGAAGTGAGGGGCACCATGACAGGGCCCCCCCACCAGGAGGGTATCCAACCCACACTGGGGCAGAGGTCAATCAGGGAAGGCCTGCAAGAAGGGAGGTCACCTGGGAGCCAAGGGTCCAGAAGTGTCACGCCAATCAGGGTGAGGATGAGGTGACTGCAAGGGAAGGAAAGAGTGTTGTAGGAAGAGAAGAAAACCAGCGCAAAGGGCCAGAGGCAAGATGGGGGCGTAAGCGTTTGGGCTCCTGCAAATAATTTCATGAGAAGATGAACCAGGAAGGGTTAATAGGTGCCAGGTGATTATGGGATCTGAAGGCCACGTGAGGAGGGCTGTGCTCTACTTCAAGTCAATGAGAAGCCTAAGGTAGGGTGGTTTCGTGGTTTTTTACTTTTTACCATGGAAAATGATGAGTACACACACACACACACATACACACACACACACACACACGTAGACAGAATAGTATAATGAACCCCCCATACCCACTTCACGTCCCTCAACAATTATCCACCCACAGCCAGCCCTGTTTCATCTCTAGCGCCACAAGCACCACCCCTTACACATTATTCTTGAGTCAATCCCAGACATCATCCAAGCATCTCATTCCCAAATATTTCAGTATGTATTGCTGAAAGAGGAGAATGCAAAGGAAAAAAATCACTGTGGTATCAATGCCTCACAAGTTTTTAAAAAATAATCATGAGGAGTTTAAATTTTTTTATTTTTTTACATTTATTTTTGAGAAACATGGAGAGACAGCGTGAGCTAGGGAGAGAGTCAAAGAGAGAGGGAGACACAGAATCCAAAGCAGTCTCCAGGCTCTGAGCTAGCTGTCAGCACAGAGCCCGACACGGGGCTCGAACCCACGAACCATGAGATCATGACCTGAGCTGAAGCCAGACGCTTAACCTACTGAGCCACCCAGGAGCCCCTCACGAGGGGTTTTAAACGGGAGCCTATCCTATGCTAATTCACGCTTTTGAGGTTGCTGCTCAAGAAAGGACAAACGTATGTGCTAAAGACACACAACCCAGCCTGGTTATTTGATCTCAAAGGGGTGCTTGCTCCCCAGAGACAGGTGCTTGGAGCCCAGAAAATCACTGCGCCTGAATGAATCAGGCATTCTGCATGTAGGATTGTTCCTTGGACTCTATTACGTACTCATATGAAGAAGAATGCGTTGTCTAGTTATGCTATTAAGAAATGGCAATGAAGACGCAAAGTCCAAGGCCATGGAGACTGCTCTATTAGCTAATAGAGGAAAGGAAGCAATTGGAAGACAAAGCAGAGCGATGGGAAAGGGCAGAAGGCAGGAATGAAGGCCAGCAGTGCCCCCCCACCCCGTTATGCCAACCATTTTTGTAGGAAACCTGCAACTTGATGGACTAGCTTGTCACTGAGGAGGACTTTCGAATCCAGGGGCACGAGTTCCTTCTTTCCTCTGCCTTCTCAACATTCTGTGTTGGGTCCTGTACACGAGCCTCACCGCGGCCGCTAAAGGGCCCTCGGTGGCTCGACCACAGGCTGGGATAGGGACTTACCAGGACCTAACTACCACAGAGCAGGCTGACTCTGCTACTCAGAACTGCCCGGAATCCATGCTCAATAGAGAAACCGTCTCACGCCCCAACTTGACATTTTTGCCTGAATGCGTCACTCAAGCCACTGGACTGAGTTTACGTTCAGGATTTACACAACAATATTTGACCAGCTTATTTTTACAACTCCTAAGATACTAATTTTGCAGATTTATAAATACTAAATATGATTAAACACACACTGGACGTTTTATTATATACGAAGCACCAAGGCTGGTTTTTTTTCCTCCCCTAGAGACCGTAAGTTACCTAAGAGCTTCCATCACTGCAGCGGTCACCTGCTTTGACGTTTACAGACCAGTTCCACAGACATCGTGGTTTGAGTCGCAGAACCACCCTGGTGTAGACTGGCAGGGTAGGTACTGGCTTTGCTTCGCAGCAGGGGAACGAAGCACCGAGATCCCCCCCAGGTCAGAGCGAGGGCACAACACAAACAGGGCTCCCAAGGGTCCACGGGAGGTTTACTACTTTCCTGACTCACTTTCTGAAGCACGGCCACCAGGGGTAAAACAGCTGATTTATCAAGCTAAGTCTTCGGCAAACAGACCACAGATAAAGAAGAGGTAAAATTCAGATGTGCATTCGCAAAGGCAGCCTGGGCTCTGAGCAACCAGCACCTTTCAGTTTCTAATGACAAAGGTCAGCTTCAGGGGAAAAATCTGCAGAGAATGAACCATTCTCCTTGACTGGGACACAGAGGCCCCCTTCTCCTCTTGGTTTTACAAACCTTAAGAGATACCACAACAGGAACTTGCGAAAAAAAGCCAAGGGTCCCCTTAAAATCTACTCTTAGCAGGAAAGCATCTGAATTTCAAATCAAAGTGTCCTTTATACAATTTCAGAATCAACTGCAATCATCTTCCTACATGCTAATATGAAATCGAGAAGAATGATGCATGGGATTTTAGTTCATTGAAAACCTTGATCATTATCTTGAACATTATTTTCGTGAAATGTTTTATAAGTAGTAAGGAAAACTATAATTTCCCAGCGTGGTTTAGAAGCATCTGACTTCCAAAGTGGAGCACCTGTCGACAAAATGACACAATGGTAACTGATTGACCACATGGTAATTCTGCGACTGCACTGGCTCATGCCAGTCTTGACATACATGCCAGGCGATCTGAGATAAGGAAGACTGGTTGTATCTAAATGAACTAGATTTTAGAAGAACTTTACTGCCAAAGAAATGTAAAGACATCTGATTGAACTTAGTGCAACGTTAGTTATCCAAAGCTACCTAAACACAAGAGCACCCAAGTTTACTGGACAGGAGGCAGATTCTACTTCTATTTTAAACCCAATTTTCCAATCTCATGAGGAGGAGACAACCTACCAATTCAGTGTCGGGAGGTCAACAAATCCTTACCAAATTAGAACATAGGCATGGGACGGGTACCCCGTTTCAATGGGCAGGGCAGGGTGCAGGAGAATGGGGACATTAGTAACCTGTATCTGGCCCCCTATTTTTCACTTTCCAGGATCTTATTTTTTAAATGACCAAAAAAAGGGGGGGGGTGCCTGGGTAGCTCAGTCAGTGAAGCGGCTGACTCTTGATTTCAGCTCAGGTCATGATATCACAGTTCATAGGTTCGAGCCCTGCATCAGGCTCCATGCTGTCAGGGGAGCCTGCTTGGGATTCTCTCCCTCTCCCCCTCTCTCTGCTCCTCCCCTGCTTGTGTGTGCTCTCTCACTCTCTCTCAGAATAAAATAAATAAAAATTTTAAAAAAAGAAGACCAAAAAATAAATGTGTGTCATTTTATGAGTGTGATTGAGATGTGTCCCCTACCAGTTTTTTCCAAAGAAATATGCCAAATATAAACAAGCTATGTTGTGAGATGAACAGGCTCACCGGGCTTCATTTGAGACCATATGCAATGAACTATGGGTAAGAGAGAAGGCAGCATGATTGAGGTCACTGAGCATTCACATGCTTACACTGCTCCTCCAGCGGCCAAGGACAACAGCCACACACTATGGTGTGCTCAGGACTGGAAACGGCATGTCAGAGTCAACATCTCGGATGGTATGTGTCACGGCTCCCACTCTGGGCTCCATGGCAGCTTTTAAACATGGCAATATTTTCATCTTCGCCTCCTGGATGTTCTCTGCAGTTTCCTTCAAGCCTTTTATAAAGGGATCTGCTTTGATGGGATGCTCCTGGGCAAACATTTTTTGAGACCTATTCCTTAAAAGCCTTTTCTGACCAGCAGACATCCCTCTCTAAAAGGTCTGTGCCATACTCTGCCGTCAAGACGTGTGCAATTTCAGAGATGAGTAGAGTCAGAAGTTTTGGTACCACATGGCACACACTGTGAAGAGGGTGTCACTGAGCTTTTCTGTCAGAGTGACAAAATTGTAGGAAATGGCCGCTGCCTTCCTTGATTTGGTCTCTAATTGTCTCACTAAAATGACTGCCAATCAACACAAGAGGACCTGTGGCCTTTATATCCAATTCAACGATAACATCCCCCTTTTCCTTGACAAAATCAACTACTCTTTCAAGATCAACTCTCGGTGCCAGGCTTTCTGCCTGACCATGATTTCACCCATTCTGTGCTCCCAGCTTCCTGAGTGTCTACCTCACAGCCTGTGGAGGGGACCCAGTTCCGTTTTTGGATACAGGACCGTTTTTCTTCGTCCTTATCTCATCTAATTTTCTCCCCCCACCCCACATACCAAGACCCTTTTTCCTAGGTGGCCCTATGAGAATCAATGTCCAGAGTTACTGGTTTGCACCAAGTGTGCCTCACTAGCCACAGACTTTACAAAAATCACTTAGCAAGGACAATAATTTTGAATGTATGATTCTCATTTTCAGGAAAGAGAACACATGGTTTTTAAGGAACCCATCCAACAGGTCTTAAAACCTCAGCCTTAGGAGATCCAAGGACGGCCCAAGGGTCATTCTCAACATCAAAAGGGTCTTTGCTTGCAGCTCACAATGAAAATATCTGGAGAGCTATGCTAGAGACCAAGTAAGAACCTTTATGATCAACCGTTTCCACCATCTTGTGGGTCTTGTATTCCACCTCCTTTGCTCCCAATCTTAACAGTCATACAGAGCATCTCATACAGAGAGAACGGGTCTGATACAGTGAAGCTGGCCTGGAGGATATTTTTGCTTATTGGTACGTTCATCAGTATGATGCAGAGATATTATATTTTGGTTACTAAGACTTCATGACAAAAACATCTCAAAATGTAACAGTACAAGTTCTCGTTCCAAGTCAGATGGAGTAGGCAATCTGGCTTGTCTCCCCCTGAACGCATCTTTAAAAACCAGGCAGAATGGACTGACTAGGTATTTAGAAACATGAAAAGCAAGCAAGCAAGCAAGCAGATTGGAGAAGAGCCAATTCCAAAGTCCCGGCAAACCACATTCAAGGGTCCTATACTCCCCCCGTCTCCCCAGTCCCTTTAGGCGGGATTAAGGCAGCCTGAAACCCCAAAATGGGTGTGGGGTGTGGATACAGAGAGCACCAGGAGAGCCCTGTAGCTCTGGCTCAGAAAGCAGGAGAGAGGACGCCTAATGCTCAGAGACAGTGAAGACAACTCTCCACTTTTTCCTTTCCTCTGTCCTCTTGCATCCCCAGGACCCTCGCAGTCCCACAGTGAGGCCGGCACAGCCAGCCAGCGGCGGTGGGCTCTGCGGGTGCCTGGACCTCTGAGACGGGGGAATTTTCTGCTCTAACTGCAGGCGCTGTGGGCCCAAACGGGGTGGGCAGCAGAGAACCCCTGTTTTCTTCTCTCTCTCTGAACTCCTGGCCTCAAACATGGGCAGTGGTGGAAATGTGGGGCTTAGCGGGTTAACGAAAGCCCCAGTCTTCTGGCCGCAAGACCGAAAGGGGCGTTCCAGTGAATCACCAAGTACAAAGCCATGCAGTACTGAAAAGGCTTCGAAATCAGAAATGCAACCACAACTCGGCAGCCTCAACCAACTCGGCCGACCACCTGTTAGAGCAAAGCTGCCAGCAGGCTCCCCAGGACACATGCGAGGCCTATGCCCTCCTCACAAAAGGTTCAGGGTACGATCCAAAAATCACCTGCATTCAAAGCGAAGAAAGCTTTAAATTCACATGGGACGAGACAACCAGTGCACTCCAATGACAAGATGACAGGTATCAGAATCACCTTACAATGATTTTAAAGCAATTATTATAAAAGCTCTTTAAGAGGTTAAGGGCAGACACTTCTGAAAAGAACGGAAAAAACAGAAAATCCCAACATAAATAGAAGAACCAAATGGAAATCTTAGGGGTGAAAAAGATAATAACCAAAATAGAAAACTCACAGATGGACTCGCTAGAAGAATGGATGTGACATGGGGGCGGGAGGCAGGGGAGAGTGTCAGTGAACTTAACGAGAGTACAGTAGAAATGATCCAATATGAACAACAGAGGAATAACAAAGAGTTTGTGCCCAAACATAGAAAGTTCTAGAATTTAAACACTCTCCCAAAGGCCCGTCAACCAATAGGTAAAAAGCACCAGGAAGGATCTTGAATAAATAGCTCTCAGAAATAAGGGAAATGTGCTCAACTACACTCAGAATAAGGGAAACACCAGCTAGAACAGATACCATCTCTCAACTATCAGATTACCAAGAGTCAGAAGACTGGAAAACTATTTGTGCAGGTGCATTTATTCTTTTGTTTTAAAAATTTTTTAATGTTTTTATTTATTTTTGAGAGAGACAGACAGATAGACAGCATGAGCAGGGGAGGGTCAGAGAGAGAGGGAGACACAGAATCTGAAATAAGCTCCAGGATCTGAGCTAGCTGTCAGCACAGAGCCCAACGCGGGGCTCGAACCCACAAACTATGAGATCATGACCTGAGCCAAAGCCGGACGCTTAACCGACTGAGCCACCCAGGTGCCCCCATGGTGTATTTATTCTTTAATACACAAATGCCAGTTCTGGGTACCTCATCACAAATACACCTGTATGTATATTAGATAGCACATATACAAAATTGCCCACTGCGGCTTGGTAGCGAAAAAAAGATAAATAAATATATATATGTGTGTGTGTATATATATGTGTGTGTGTACACACCCAAGTATCCTCTAAAGGGATTGGTAAAATACACAAGATTCATCTACGCAATCATGTACTATCCAGCTATAAAAAAGAAGAAGGGAGATTCCCATATTCTGATTTGGAATGCTGTTCAGGCTTGACTGTTAATGGAAAAATACAAGGTGTGTAACAGTGTATTTGGCCTGATACCTTTACTAAGAAAGGGAGAATAAGAACGTACATTCATATGTGCTTATATTTACATAACAGAAGTTGTCAAACTTTTTCCTGTAAAGGACCAGACAGTATTTTTAGCTTTGTGGCCTCACACTCTCCACCACTGCATAGATGAATGGACGTGCCCCAATAAAGCTTTATTTACAAAATGAAGGCAGCTAGTTTGCAGGTGGCAGCACGCTGACAACTGACATAAAGATAAATAAGAAACTTAAAAAAATTAGGGGCAACAGTGCAGATGGGATAAAAGAAAATAAATAAATTGGAATTCATCAAAATTTTAAATTGTGCATTAGAGAATAGCAGCACCAAGAAAGTTAAAAGATAAATCACAGAACCAGAAAAAAAATTGCATATCACATACCTGACAAGGGATTTGCCTCTAGAACGTATGTAGAATTCTTACAACTCAATACAAAGAGGATAAATAACTAAAAATAAATGGGCAAAGGATTTGAACAGACGTCTCTCTAAAGAAGGTATACAACTGGGCAGCAAACACAAGAAGAAAAGACAGTCAACATCCTTCATGATCACGGAAATACAAATAAAAACAATGAGTTAGCACAGAAAGCCCTCCAAGGCAGCTGTAATAAACAGACGATAACCAGTGCTAATGACGATTTGGCGTGACTGGAACGCTCACACACTGCTGGTGGGAATGTAAAGTCAGTAACGGCTTTAGAAAAAGTTTTTGAAACTCTTTTTGAAAAGCAGTTCCTCAAAACATTAAATATAAGGGGGATGTAATCCAATAGCCCACTGATGGATAAATGGTTAAAATACGGTATATCTCTGCAATGGAATAGTATTCAATGTTGAATATTCAATATTATTCAATAATTCAATATTATTCAGGAGAAAGGAAATCCCGACACACGCTACAACATGAAGGCTTTACGTTAAATGAAATAAGCCGGTCCGAAAAAACAAATACTGCAGGGTTCCACTTAAAAGAGGCATCCACGGTAGTCAAGTCTTACAAACAGAAAGCAAGGTGGTGGCTGCCAGGAGTGGAAGGGAGGGGGCACCGGGAGTTATTTAATGGGTGCGATTTCCATTTTACAAGATGGAAGGTTTTGGAGACTGGGGGCACAACAAGGTGAATGTACTGAACACTACTGAACTGCACACTTGGAAATGGCTAAGATGGTAAATTTTCTATTATGTGGTTTTTTAAGCACAAAAAAGTTTTTAATGTTATTTTTGAGAGAGAGCACGCACACAAGTGAGGGAGGTGGCAGAGAGAAAGGGGGACAGAGGATCCCAAGCAGGCTCTCCCACAAACCGAGAGATTGTGACCTGAGCTCAGTCACCCAGGCACCCCTAACAATCGATACATTTATTTTTAAAGGAGGTTAAATGTAGAGTTACCATATGGCCCAGAAATCCCACTTCTGGGCACATATTCAAGAGAAAGGCAAACAAATGTCCACGCAAGAAGTTGTACCGTTATTCACAATGGCCAAAATTAGAAACAAGCCCAATGTCTGTCAGGTAGATAAAAACAACATATTCCATCCAACGGAATTTGATGCAGTAACACCAAAGGAACGAAGTACAGATACGAGCCACAACACGGGCGAGTCGTGGACGCGGGGCAAGCGCAAAGAAGCCAGCCACACAAGACACGCTGCACACAACGCCGTCTATGTGAATAAGCAAATGTAGAGGCACAAAGTAATGGCTGCCTGGGTGCGGGGCTGGGCGGCTCGAGTGGGTAATGACTGCTAATGGGTACAGGGTTCTTTTGGGTGCAAAGTGGCCTGAAATTGGACTGCAGCGATGGCCCCATGATTGTATACATACACCAAACACCGCTGCACTGGACACTTGCAGTGGCTGCATTACTTTTCAACAGAGCCTGGGTTTTGTTTTGTTTTAAATGGAATACCCTTAGCAGCAGGACCATTCCTAATTGTCACAAATCGGAAACGACTCAAGTGTTCAACAACAGAAAACATACACTGCGGTATATTCTTACAAGGAAATACTACCTAGACATGAAAATTAACAAATTATTGCTGTTTTAACACCAGAGAGCAATTCCACAAACATAATGGTGAATGAAAGGAGCCAGACACTAAAAGGCAATTGTCTTAGCCCTTTTATAAGAGAGAGAAGCAAAGCAAGAAATAGACTCTTAGCTACAGAGAACACACTGATGGCTACCGGGGGCGGCAGGTGACAGGGACTGAGGAGGGCACTTGGGAGCACCACGTGTTCTGTGGAAGCGTCTCATCACTATTCCGCACGTCTGAAACTAATACTGCACCGTCTGTTAACTATACTGAAATGAAAATTAAACTTTAAAAGAAAAAAGTACAGAAACAGGCAAAACTAATGTACGCTGAGACATCGGGCCAGTCACTGCCCTTGGCCCGGCTGGAAAACAGAAGCGAGCGCACACTGGCGGGCTTCTGGGTTGCCTGTTCTAATCCCAGCGCAGAATTATGCAGCACACATGGCTTATGGAAGCTCACAGAGCAGTGCACTTATGAAGGTGCCCTTTTCCATATAGATTCTTTACCTCAATAAAAAGAAAAACTAAAAAACCTATCAAAGCAAGGTTTTGTGCCTTTTTCTTACTTCCATTCTTCAGCACAGGACCAGGAATGGAGTTAGGATTAAATCTCCAATGTTAGAACTTTGGGAAAAAACTTGTTTTCCCCAATTGCAGGAGTATAAGGTGGCCTTACTGCCTGATGACTGTCCAAAGGGTTTGATCCCTGAGTCTCTACTATTCCACAAAGCCTATTTCCTTCCACAGTGAGGTTCTGGTCTATTTATTGGTAGGAGGAAGGGAAGGCCCAGGGGACTGACATTTGTTGAGCACTTACTAAACTTAAGTTCAGGGCACTATGTTTGAATCTCTACTTAGTAGAGATTTTCTTTTTAACAAGGCTCAGAGATGTTTAGTAAGTTATGAAGGGTCACACAGCCAATAAATGACAGGGCAAAAATAAAAACCTGATCTGCAGAGCCAAGGTTTTTTCCCCTCTGCCACTTGTATTAACAAGGGCAGCGGGCCACAATGATGAAACATGTTGGTAAAGTCTTGTCATGGATCTGTCTTGGTGGTCTTTATTCCAGAAAGCAGAAAGGCAGTGTACCTCAAGGGTCACCTGCACTCTCTACACTTTGCAGGATGCTGAGGTGAAAGGGAGGCAGCCATGGTCCTGGGAACTAGACTCAAAGTGCCCGGAAAGTCCATTCGGGGCAAGACCCTTCTCTCAGGTGCCTGAGACAAGGTGTCAGGCATGGTCTATCACAAGTCACTTCGTTTGATATCAGTCACAGACATCAGTGTAGAAGCTACAACTGTCAAGCATTCAGAAGAACACACCACAGTGTGTGTGCAGAACCACAACCAGGAAGGAGGCCAAGATTTCACAGAGAGGACACAGGATGCAGCCTCAACAGGAAGAGAACCTTAACGAGACCCCGTCAGAACTAAAATTCTCTGCTCATCACAGGTCCACATAGATGAATAAACAAACCGTAGTCTGGGAGCAAATGTTCCCAAAATATACCTCTGACAAAGCACTTGAATCCAGCATATAGAAAGAAGTCTTCTTATTCAGTGAGAGGACAGCCCAATTAAATGGATAAATGGTCTCAACAGGCACCTCACAAAGGAAGCTGTCTGCACGGCCAAAAAGCACATAAAAAGGTGCTCACCATCATGATTCATCCAGGAAAGGTGAATTAAAACCATAATGAGAAAGCACTATACCCCCACGAGCAAGGACAAAGTTGAAAAGCTCAATCATAGACAGTGTCGGTGAGGACGTTCAGCCGCCCGAACACCCATCAGCACGGCCTCTTGGAAGGAAGGCGTGGGAGGTCCTTATACAGTTTCACACACACCTATCCTTTGATCCCGCCATTCCGCCATGGGGTATCTACCTGAGAGGCGTGAAAACATTTGCCCACAAAAAAGACCCACGAGCGAATGTTCATAGCAGTTTTGTTTGTAATAGCCCCTAACTGGGAACAACCCACAGGTCCTTTGACAGGAGAGTAACTAAACCAACTGTGGTACATCCATGCAATCCAACAGTACCGAGCATGGACGAGGAGCAGACGGTGGGTACACGCAACTGTAAAGGTCAATCTCAAAAACATCCTGCTGAGCCGAGGAAGCCAGACACTGAAGAGTACACACTGCATGAGGCCATTTATACAAAACTCTAGAAAAGGTCAATATACTTGATAGTGACAGCACCTCAGTCACTGCCTGGTGCCAGGAATGGGAGGAGAGAGGGAAATGAGCAGAAGGGGGCATGAGGGAACTTTCTGGACCAATGGATAGTCTATCGTGACAGGGTCTGTTTACAGGGATTTAGTCAGTGGAGATTTGTGTACTTGGATGCATACACATCGCACGTTAAAAACGTACAAGAGCAGGGCGCTCAGTTAAGTGTCTGACTTCAGCTCAGGTCACGATCTCACAACTGGGGAGTTTGAGCTCCATGTCAGGCTCTCTGCTGGCGGCTAGGAGCCTGGAGCCTGGAGCCTGGAGCCTGCTTCACATTTTGTGTGTCTCCCTTTCTCTCTGCCCCTCCACCATTCACGCACCCCCCCACCCTCAAAAATAAACTTTAAAAAAAGAAAAAAGATGCATAAGAGTAAGGGGTGCCTGGGTGGCTCAGCTGGTGAAGTGTCTGACTTTGGCTCAGGTCATGATCTCAGTTTGTGAGTTCAAGCCCCGAGTCAGACTCTCTGTGGTCAGCACCGGGTATGCTTCAGATCCTCCGCCCCCCACCCCGCCCCTCCCCTGCTCATGCTCCCCTGCTCTCTCCCACACGCAATCAAAAATAAACATTTTTCAAAAAGAGTTTGAGTGTAATAATCAAGTGTGGAGCCGGGGGTACGTAAAGAACAAATAAAGATGGCAGAAAGTTAATCACTGTTGAAGCTGGTAATGTACAGGCTTGAAATTTTCCATAATAAAAATTTAAGAAAAAAATGCATCTCCATCTAATGCGCCTCTGCTCTCCCACCTTCACCCTGTCCGATCCGGCCTCGCGCCCGTCTGCTTCCCACAGACCCAGACGCTCCAGCGAACTCTGCTTCCTGCCGAGGTGCACAGCTCGGCTCCTTCCTGCGCTGCACCCCCTTTCACCCATCAAGCCCCAACAACCACAGGGCACTTTGGCCAAGCCCCGCCACACCCAACCCGAAGGCCAGCAAGGTGGGCGGTGGGGGGTGGCAACCAGAAGTTTTCCAGCAGGCTCTGCAGGAGCTCACCCCTCCCCCACAGAGGTTATGTGACCAGGATTTAAACAGTCTTCTGTCTCAAAGCCTGATACACAGAGTCTTGGAACAAGAGTTTAGGGCTTGCATTCCAAAAATATATTTGTAACCTGGTTGCTGGGAACCCAAAACACTTTCGCCCCAATAACAGGTGCCAGCAGCATAGCAGGCCAGCCCACAAGTATTTAGCAACCCTCAACACACTCAGGCTCAATCAGCACAGCCACAAGGAAGTGCTGTAGGTGCAACCTTCTTGCACTCAACCCACGTGAGTAAGCAAGGAGGACAGCTCCAGGTTCAATGCCTAATCAGCAGCACTAACAGCAGCTGGAAAGGTAGGAGGCTCCGGGAACAGTGTCCAAGGGCAAGCCAGCTGCCAGGTCCAGCCGAGGACAGCCAAGGTCCAGTCAGCACTCACGCAGCCTTGTCCTTGGGAGTAAAGCCACTGAGGCCTGGGCGAGCCATGTCACAGTCTCCAGCAGGGAGAAAGGAGGCTTCTGAGCTATAACCCCATCGTGAATCTCCCACTGCCCTTAATAGAAAAGCATTTATATTATAAAAAAAATATATACAGTGTAGAAAATGTGGACAAATAAAAAGAACCAGTATTCCCAGAACACAATTCAAACCTCTGTTTCCATTCCAGTGTCTCCAGGGTAAGTGGTTCTGGTCTCTTCTATTCGGTATGTACCACTCAGGAGAAAGGCTCAGATCCAGAGATGTGTCGTTAGGATGTATCTTATTTCCTAAGGACAATCACAATTGCACCGTATCTCTGCCTGGCCACCACACTAAACATGGCTTCTACAGGAAACCCCATTCTGATTTCCTTTTTTTTTTTTTTTAAATGTTTTATTTATTTTTGATACAGACAGAGACAGAGCATGAGAGGGGGAGGGGCAGAGAGAGAAGGAGACACAGAACCGGAAGCAGGCTCCAGGCTCTGAGCCAGCTGTCAGCACAGAGCCCGACACGGGGCCCGAACCCACGGACGTGAGATCTGACCTGAGCCGAAGTCGGAGGCCCAACCAACTGAGCCACCCAGGCGCCCCCATTCTGATTTCCTTTTGAGGGCACTGAACGGGTTTTGCTTCATCTCACCAGGAGAAAGCAAGTGTCATCTGTGTCCACTGAGAGTTATTCTAAAAAGGAACTAGTGAGAGATTCCTAGGATGCACTCCAAGAGTAGCAAAGAAAACCGCATCTGGCTGCCTATGGGTGAAGACTTCAAGGTCTTGCGGAAGATCAACCATTAAATCAGTATTTATTTATTTTTTGCAGCTTTTAAAAATATTTTTAAATATAAGTTATTGTCAAGTTGGCTAACATACAGGGTATACAGTGTTCTCCTGGTTTTGGGGGTGGATTCCCGTGATTCACTGCTTCCATACAACACCCAATGCTCATCCCAGCAAGTGCCCTCCTCAGTGCCCATCACCCATTTTCCCCTCTCCCCGACCCACTCCCATCAACCCTCAGTTTGTTCTCTGTATTTAAGTTTTTTATGGTTTGCCTCCCACCCTCTCTGTTTGTAACTATTTTTCCCCTTCGCTTCCTCCATGGTCTTCTGTTAAGTTTCTCAAGTTCCACATGTGAGTGAAAACATGATATCTGTCTTTCTCTGACAGACTTTCATTAAATCAGTATTTAATCACAACTGTGTTACTCGCTAGGAGTGAAAACCTCAGTGGGCTCAAAGCGACAGAGAGAGGCTAAGGGTGAGGGGTCTGTCAAGGTTTCCCTGAAGAAGTGAGGTGTGAAGGCTGAGGATGTTTTGTACAAAGCAAGACTGCAGGGGGTGGAAGGTACCAGGACCCGGTGGCGTCCAAGCAGATGACAGGGAGTGGAACGCACCAAACTGACCCAACATTAAGAGACCAGGGACAAAGGGGTTAACAGCACCCTGGACGAAAGAAAATAATGCCTGTACCAAGGTACCAGGGGCACACAGAATGAAATCCAGCAGATCTGAGAACTATTTTGAAAGCAACAAGCTGGATATGTCAATGACCGAGATGGTGGAGGTCAGGCCTGACTCCCAGGTTGATGATTCCACTCATTAATGTTTACTTAAGAGAAGACAATAGATTAAGGAACTCTTGCCCTTATATTCTAATCGAAATAGATTTGGCCAGTCTCCTGATCAGATAGAGATGCATGCAAAGTACACATTCTACAACCACTAGACCCACACCTATCTTCTTTAGAACCTTCTGTATTTTCCACAGCAAGGAGGAGACTATGCACCTAATTACAAGTCCTAAGGCATTTTTAAGGCTCTCTCCTGAGTAGGAGCCAATACACCTGCGGACTAAGCCCGTGAAAGCCAGCTGAGGGACTCGGTCAGGCATTTCTAGCAGAATGCACGGCCCACTGGATGAGTCGGGGTTCGGGGTAACCTAGGTTAGGCTGACCACAGGAGACAAATCCCATCTTGATCACATGGCCTCCAGGGCACCTAGGTGGCTTAGTCAGTTAAGTGTCCGGCTTCGGCTCAGGTCATGATCTCACAGTTCGTGGGTTCAAGCCCTGCATCGGGCTCTGTGCTGACAGCTGGCTCGGAGCCTGGAGTCTGCTTCAGATTCTGTCTCTCTCTCTCTCTCTCTGACCCTCCCCTGCTTGCACCATCTCTCTCTGTCAAAAATAAATAAAAACCATTAAAAAAAAAACACATGACCTTTGAGTCTGCCATAAGAGAGGCAAATGACCGAGAGATGGAGGTGGCACACGAATTTCTCTTTCAAAGTCATAGTGTTGATGCTGCTCGCATTTCACAGGCCAGCCCTCATCACAAGGACCCAAGCTAACTGCACGGGAGGTTCAGGGCTGTGGAAGAAGACACGGAAGCTCACGGGGCACAGCTTCGTCAACAAGCTGATAAAGAATCCACAAGGAACACCACAGACAGAGAGGCTAGACATAACCCACGTGAAGGGCCGCAAAAGGAAGCGGAGGGGCCTTACACGAAACCATCACAAAGCCTCTTTCGGCAGAACGCACACTATTACCATCTGCTGAAAAACATAACAGAATCACTATGTCATCATTTAATACAAAAGGAAAACCTAACCTGACCTCCCAAACCAGTGAAAGCAAAGAGAAAAGCTAGACTGTGTTCTCCCATCACGGGTATGAACCTGACGGTCCAAGCGCCTCAATTCCATTTCCTTCACTCACAGCAGCGCAGCGTCTGGCCCCACGATTAGGAACAGGGATGATCCATTCCTTGAGGGGATACGTGGCCGGATCTCAGATCGCAGAGACAACTTCCTAGCAGTTGGGCTAGATTTTCATAACCCAAGTCGCACTCTTACCATGGTAACAAACGCCCTCCACACCAAATCTCAGGAGCCTTAGTCGCCTGACCAAATAAAAGCTTCTCTCTTGCTTATGTGAACTCCGAAGTAAACATACCAACTCCAATAGTGATATTTCGAGAGTGGTTCAGGGATCCATGGGCCTTCCACTGTGCACCACTGCCATCGCCTACACTGAGCCTCTAAGGTCTCTGTGGGGACCATAGAAGGGGTGACAAAGTATGTGAAGGACTATTCACTATGCCAACACGTGGGCCCAGAAGTGACAGACGCCACTTACAACTCCATTTCATTGGCCAGAACAAGTTGTACATCCCGGCAAGTCTCAAAGGGCTGGAAAACGGAGCTCCATTTCCCAGCAACAACCAGGAGCACGAACCTCTGGTAACCAAGCAATCCCTGCCACAAGCCCTCCAAATGACACTGTGTGAGCCAGCCAGGAAAGGGGCATCCTCAGGATAGAGCAAAGCCAAACAACTCATCTGGAGACTAAAGCCCTGACCTTGGTCTTCTTCAGAAGTGCAAGGATTTCTTGCTGTAGGTGGTAATAGCTCACAACGTGTAAAATCACCGAGAAAGTAACTGAAAAAGAAAACCTCAGAAGCAGGGCCTGGGGGCAGGAAAGGAACGTCTAAATGAGATTCAAACAGGAGCCAAGTTAGGCAGAGCCAAAGCCAACAGCAGTGGTTAGAGAACTTGCGCCCCAGGGCGGGCTCCATCAAAGGCGCTGAGGTCATCGGAACAGTTACTAGCTAACTCCCCGTGGGGGCTCTAACATAGACTGGTCATTAACCACCTGCTTTACCTGGAGAGTAAACCTCCATCAATAAGACGGCACACTCCTGAGGGATGAATGTACTGTTCGACCGAGCCAGATCTCAGTTTAAGATCAGATACCAAGGTAAGCGGGTTCAACTACGGAGTCCAGAGAATAGACTTTCCAGGTCAAAATGTGCGGAAAAGCTGGAGACAGGGTTGCCCAGATTTCCTTTGTGAACAAACTCTTGGTTTCTAATATGCTCACAAGCACGGAGAACCTCCAAGAGGGAGCCATAGCACGCACCTGTGAAGGAGAAAAGGCTGCCCCGTGTAAATGCACTCTGCACACACAGTAAGTGCCCTGACATCGGACCTATGAAATCTGTTCAAGTAGATAAATGGACACTTCAAAGGAGTCAAGACATATCTCAAAAAATAAGACATGCTCAAAAAATAAGTTAATCCTTCTATGGACCAAAGGCTCATGGGGGTGACCACCACCTCTGCTCAAAGTGAACAGGATGTTTTTCCAAAAAAAAAAATAAATAAATAAACATGAAATTGCCATACGATCCAACAACTCGGTTGCATATACCCAAGTAAGTGAAAGAAGAGACTTGAACAGGTATTCAGACAGAATTACCTAAGGTGGAAATAATCCAAAAGCCAGTCCGCAGATGCGGGGTTAACATAACGTGGTGTATGCAATCAGCGGAGGCTTCATTAGCCTTAAAAGACACTCCGATATGTGCGAAAGCACGGAGAACCTTGAAGACATTATGCTAAGTGAAATAAGCCAGACATAAAAAGACAAATACTGTATGATTCCAGTTCTATGAAATCTCTAGAACAGTCCAATTCACAGAGATAGAAAGGAGAAGAGTGGTTACCAGGAGCTAGGGGGGACGGGGGAGGACAGGTTACTATTTAAGGGGAGCAGAGTTTTTGTCTAATCTGGTCAAAAAGATCTCTGTAGATGGATGCATAAGGGCGTGAATGTACTTAAGGCCAATGAAATGCACACTCAGAAATGGTGAAGCGGCAAATTTTATGTGACAGAGATCTTAGATTTGTTTCTTACAGTACTCGTGGCCATGGCGGTGTTTTTCACCACAGCATCACCTGTCCTTGCCTGGGGCTCCCTCACATTCCAGCAAATCACCCAGGCACTGGTGACCTGGAACCTCCGATCCAGACCCACACAGGGCCTCACGAAACCACGCCAGGAGTAGGAAAACACAGTCCAACCTGGCTTCGCCTTGCTATGGGAACCAGAGACTGGAAGTGCTCACACTTCACACCTACCGGTCTCCCTAAAATACATATGGGACAGCTCCATAGGTCCCCTCCCCCCTAAACATCTTTCTAGAACAGCATTGTCCAATGGGACCTCCTGTGATGAGGAAAATACTCTCTTCACAGTGCCTGTTGAGCATTTGAAATACACCTGGTATAAACCAGGATCTGACTTTTGCTGTATTTAAATTCATTTAAATGTAAACTGCTACCTGTGGCTGGCTAGTAGCTACGTGATGGACAGCATGCGTTTACAAAGACACCAAAGTGACAGATTCGTGTGTTTTTTGGTGAAGATGTCAAAAAGTCTGAGTGGTAGAGATGAGGAAGCCAGGAGAGGTGAGTAAGGGGTTGTCTGTTTAATCCACAAACCCACTTAGTATAGTTACATACATCCTTTGTCAAACTTTTAAAAAGAATTTATTGCTATATTTATATATATTTATTTAATTTATAAATATTTAAGTTACATTTATGTACCTTATAAACATATAAGTTATATTTATAAGTTATAATGATGTATTGAGAAACGACTTAGTCAAGAACAAGCCAAGGTCGGTGCCCCGGTGGCTCAGTTGGTTGAGCAGCCAATTCTTGTTTTCCGCTCAGGTCATCATCTCATGGTTTATAGGATTGAGCCCTGTGTCTGAGTCTGTGCTGACATCTCCATCTCGGAGCCTGCTTGGGTTTCTCTCGCTCTCTGCCTCTCCCCCCACTCATACTGTCTTTGTCTCTCTCAAAATAAATAAAGTTAAAAAAAAAAAAGGCGAAGCTAAGGTCAACCAAAGGAGACACATGATGCAGAAAATTCTAGGCAATCCAGACCCAGCACAAGAAAAGGCGATGTGCCTGTTGTGCCGCTCTGGAATTGAAAGCCCAAGATTTCTGACTTACCTTTCACACCCGACCGGAAGGGGTCCTGCTGGTAGATAAAGGCTTGTCACAGACACACACCCCTCACCCTGCAGGAATAAAGCCGCTGCCCACCCATCCTCAGGGCTGGCACCAGCGCAGCCGGCTACGGTTGTGCAGAATGGCTGCAGCAGCCTTGAACCTTTCAGACAAGGGTCTGTTCAAACTCCAATTTCGGAGCAGAATGAATAGAAGTCAAGAAAACCGAGTGGTTCTGGGTGAAGTGGGCTCCCAAACAACTTTTCTAAAAAGACGCTATGCTGGAGAGTATACTCTGAGCAGTCAGAAACGTCAAGAGAGTGTTTTTAACGGGCTCAAAGGCCACTTTATTTGAACAAGCCTGACACCCCGCCCCTGTTCCAGGCAGGGAGGATTTACTCTGCAGAAAACAGATCCCTAAGGCCTCTGGCAGAGAACCGATGGCTACGACGGCGCTGTGCCTGGCTTATGGCTTGAGCGTGGTGTGGCCGGTGTCTTCAAGAAATCCGCCTGCACTTTCTCACGTGCTTTTAGGTTTAGGGTAGGCACGGTCACCACCTTTTGATCAGTCAAGAAGCCAAGGCATAAGGACTCCCAGGTAATGACTGCATCATATCCAAGGCCTATTAATGTCACCCCAGTACTTATTACAGTGAACTCAGAGATCTGGGGTCCCATTCCAGCAACGGAGGAGACCCTGAACCCCCAAAGCCTTGTGCACTGTGGGATAAAATATATCCCTCACACACGTGGTAGACAGAGCACAGACCTACTGTCAAAGCATGTTTGGGGGACAGTAATTAGAGTCCTAAAAAGAACACTGAGGCATCTCTAAGAGCACCTCTCTCTACACGTAGGTATACACGCTCAATCGTAACACCCAGATTCCCACTCTCGGCTACAAAATGGAATCACCCGGGAAAGCATTAAAACCCACCAAGGCTTCCAATTCGGGTCTTCGTCGGGGGCCCCGTGTGGGCATGGGGAGGTTTCAAAGTTCCCCAGGCGATTCTAATGTGTGGCTAGGGTTGGGGCCCACGCACTGCTGTAAGGACATGGCCGGAGCGAGGAACTAAACGCTAGATAACAGGTGGGGAGGAGGGCTCCGCATCATCTAGGTTATGGGCTGTTTGCTGGGTCAACGGATATTTAAGGAGCCCGTAAAATAACAAAGCGAAATACCAGTCGCTTCCGTTTTCTTATCTGTCAAAAGGTTTAAATAGTTTAAATAATGCTACCCACTCTCCCCTCCCGAAAGGCGGTCCAGGCTGGTGGCTAAGTTAGGGGAAGGGTGACTGGTGAGGGTGACGAGGATCATGGCGGGCGCCATGGTAAGAAAAGCAGGCGGCGTGAGGGAAGGACTGAGGGGGTGTCTGCCTCACCTGCATTGTAGAAGGCGTCGAGCACAGCTGTCTCCCCGAAGTCAAGCTCCCCGAAGGGCACAGAGGTGAAGAGGGCACCCGCCGCCTCGCAGGCCCTCAGCAAGCACTGCCACGCCCCGGCCTCCCGGCCGCCCGCCGCGCCGCCCTGGGGGTTCTCACAGCGCACATACACCGCCCGCAGGGCCCGTCGCGGCGCTCCCCCGTCCTCTCTGTCGCTGCCAGCGCCCTCGGCCGCCCCGTCGGG
>NC_043717.1:14541119-14608410 GCF_006229205.1 Suricata suricatta
GGCGCGCGCCCGTGGCCCAGCGGCCGGCAGGCGAAGGCAGGGCCCGTGGGCTGCAGACCGAGGCTCCGGCTCCGGCCCCGCAGCCCCCAGGCGCCCTTTGAAGGCTCGGGAGAGGGAGACGGGGGCCCGGGACGTCCGGACGAGCGGAGGGCGGAGGGGTATCTCTGGGAAGAGCAGCGGGGCAGGAGCGGGCAGGGCGCCTCCTGCCGCCTCCCCCGGGCAGCGCTCGAGGAGGGCGGACTCAATTTCAGGACTTTGCTGTCGCTGTCCCACCAGCCTGACCCACAGTAGGAGTCCCCTTTTTTCCCCTCGAGTTAATTTGAAGCTTTTCAAGCAGAGCAAAATCTCAAAGCTCTGGTTGGAGGTAAATATTCGATTTCAAAGCAAATACAGAGGTACTTTACTCAGAATTGAGATGAGAAGATCCTTCTTTAAAACGCCTCTGATTTTGATAAATAAATAAATGTATGTCTCAATTTTGTACTCCTTATCCCCAGTTGCCAAGAGCATGGCCCTCCTTTTTAATTTTTTTAATATTTATTTTTTCTTTATTTCTGAGACAGAGAGAGAGAGAGAGAGAGAGAGAGAGAGAGAGAGAGAGAGAGATCGAGCCTGAGCAGAGGAGGGGCAGAGAGAGAGAGGGAGACACAGAATCTGAAACAGGCTCCAGGCTCTGAGCTATCAGCACAGAGGGACTCTCCAACTCACTGACCCCGAGATCATGACCTGAGCCTAAGTAGGAGGGTTAACCACCCAGGCACCCCAAGAACATGGCCCTCTGGAGCCCAGTCCTGCAAGCCTGCTCCTCGTGACATTCACTGTGACCTTGACAAAGCACTAGAATGCACCAGCAACAAATGTATGCCCAGAAAATAGACTCCAAGTAGGATGCCGGCCTGGCCTATGAAATGCTATGAACCCGAAGGGATCTTTACTCTGGAAATTCCCTGCCTCACAATTTTAGGCTCCTTGTATTGAAAAGACAGGATGCCCTTGATGCTGTCACAACGTTTTGCGGTTTGGGTTTTTCATTTGTTTAAAAAGTAGGCTTCATGCCCAAGGTGGGGCTTGAACTCATGACCCTGAGATCAAGGCCTGAGCTGAGATCAAGATTCGGCAGCTTAACCCACTGAGCCACCCAGGTGGCCTGGGCTTTCAGTTTTAATACCAGTTTTATTGAGATACAATTCACAGACCATCCAATTCACCCATTTAAGTGGCTTTTCGTATATTCACAGAGTTGAGCAGCCACACTCAGTTGTAGAACATTCTCATCAGCGACCCCCCACACAAAATCCCAGTATCCATTAGCAGTCACTCACCACTCCCCCAACACCCCTAAGTCCTAAGCAATCACCAACCTACTTTCTGTCTCTATAGATTTACCTATTCTGGACATTTCATCTATATGGAATCATACAAAGTGTGGACAGAGGTTTTCACTTGTCTCAGATATATATCTAGAAATGGGATTTCTGGATCATATGACAACTCCATGCTTAATCTTTGGAGAAACTCACTATTTTCTAAAGTGGCTCCATCATTTCATATTCCCACCAACAGCATAGGAGGGTTCCAGTTCCTCCACACTGTCACCAACATTTGTTGTCTTTTTGATTATAGCCATCCTAGTGGGTGTGAGGTGGTTGTAATTTTGATTTCCATTTGCACTGGGATTTTGCATTTGCATTGTGATTTTGATTTGCATTTCCCTAATGACCAATGATGTTTAGCATCTTGTCATGTGCTTTTTTGCTATTTGTAGAACTTCTTTGGAGAAATGTCTATTCAGATCCTTTGCTTATATTTAAACTGGGTATTTGTCTTTATTATTGAGTTGCAAAAGTTCTTTATGTATTGTGGACATAAGTTCCTTATCCAGATATGGGATTTACAAATATTGTCTCCTATTCTTTTCACTTAATGGTATCCTTTGTAGCACATCACAAGCCATCTTGACAAAAGCAGGATAGGACTTAGCCTACAAAATCATGCTTTGGCTTCTCTTCATGTGTCAGTAATAATACAGTCCATGCCTCCACCCCAACCCCAAAAGAAAGCAGAAAGTGCCTGAATAAATCTTTATAGAAATCCTGCCTTAATTCCAGTCCTGACAGAAATTAGGAACTTCAACAAGTGACACCAGTGTGCACCCTCTTTTTGACCCAATGAATGGAAAATGGGCTCTGAGGAGATCTGTAAAAACACACAGACCAAACCTGGGAAAAGGGAAGCTAGGGAATACATTCAACACCTCTGTTCCGAGCTTTTAAAAAATACGATGGACACATTTTCCTTATACTGTCGTAATGCATAATAATAGTAATTTTCCTCATGTGCCGGTTTAACTGAGATTATCCCAATGACTGGCACAGCCTTCAGAAGAGAAAAGATGCCCACTTCACGATCACTTGCCAGTGCCTTGCTGTTGCCCCCACTCAACCTTCCTGTGTTCTTTCCTGCTCCCATTGGGGCCTTGCTGACAGAATAAGACTCACAAGAGTTGTGAATTCTGGCTTTAATACTACCTTCCTCTAAACATAAGCCCTGCTGAGTAAAGAACCCAGAATTTACCTAGCTAACAAATAACTTCTGCACAGTTGGTGGACACAGTGCACTTTCTCATTGTCTCCAACAATTTGCATACACAAAACATGCCCCAGTGCCTTCTCCTGCCTCCCACCCCCAGACTCACCGAGAAAATTACAAGATGCCAGATTAGTCTCTTCTGTTTGGTAGAATAGTTGTTTGGTTCTTACCTCTGCCTGTTCCTTACGAAGCACATGTCTTGGAAATGACTTTGCCCTAATGCAGAGATGTCATTTGGACTAGGACAAAGATTAAACCTAGGCATTTTTCTCATTCCCTTTATTTTATTTTAGGCTGGTTATTCATACAAACTGTGGTCAAAATAGTTATTTCTTTGACTCATTCACTGTTGTAAAAAATATTTTAGTTACCATTTCAGAGACAGCTTCATTACTTTTTTTATTGTACCCAAGAACCAAGAGCAAATAGGGACAAAAGACAGTCATGCTGCATAATACTGTATGTATTCGTTGGAAAAACTTTAACATATACAGTAATTCAGCAAGGATTTATTGAGCTCCTATTACGCATCAGGCACTGTCCTTGGTGCTGAGGATAGCATAGTGAGCAACACGGCCAAAGTACCTGCTGTCATGTGAGATACAGATACTGAGCGATAGATCTGGCTAAGGCTATAGACAGATACGTTTGTGTATAGATGCTATAAATACTGCATGGACATAGATTATTGTAATCTGCCATACAATACAAGAAAAGCAAACCAGATGGACGAAACTCAGTAGTAGTAGTAAGCATAGATTCTATGTAAAATACTGCTTTATAAAATACAGGTGAAACTCATAGGATGTTTTAAGTATATGCAATGAGTAAGCAAGTAGCTGGTGAGGAGAAGGTGGACTTCATAGGATGAATTAAAAATTCTAAGGTGTTTTCCTCTAAGGCCTACTACAGAAGGAACATGCTATATGAAGGAACTGTTCCTTATAGATAGAAGGGGATGGAAAGACAAAGTCAATAGGTACCAGTATGCAATCTCTGAACTAAGAGTTCCATCAGCCTCAGATCGACCACCCATTGGTGACACACCGTACTGTCCCATTCTCATTCCACATGTGCCCTCTGCCTTCCTGAACACATGGAATATAGTTTTAATAACTGTTTGAATATTCTTGTCCGGTAATGCTATCAGCTGTTTTATTCCTGGATATGTTTCCATTGATTTTCTTCATTGTGGGTCATATTTTCTTTTCTTTGCATGCCTGGTAATTTTTTATTAGATGCCGCACATTGTGAATTTTACTTTAATCGGTACTACATACTTTTGTATTCCTATAAATATTCTTGAGCTTTATTCTGGGATATAGTTAAGTTACTCGGAAACAGTTTGATTCGAGGCTTGCTTTTAAGCTTCAAGTGGGATCAGAGCAGCCTTTAGGCTAAGGCTAATTAATCCCCTCTACTGAGGCAATACCCCTCTGAGTACGTGATGGCCTGTGAATTATGACATTTTCCACTCGGGGCAGTGGACAAAAACTATTCTGGCCCCTGGGACCTCTAGGGATGGTTCCCTCTAATGAGTTCAGGTGGCTCTTTCCCCAGCTTCGGGTGGTTTCTTCATACACACAGGTGCTGGTCAGTACGCTGCTAAAGATTCTAGAACTCTCTGTGCAGCTGTCTCCTTTGCAGGACCCTAACCATACCCTCCTTGGCCTTCCAGCTCCATCCACTCACCTCAGGGTGATAACTGGGCTCCTCGTGGGCTCCCCTTGTCTGTCGTGCGGCCTGGAAGCTCTCTCGAGGCAGGAAGCTGGGACAGTTGTGGGTTCGCCCTGTTTACTTGTTCTTTCTCTAGGATCTCTGTCCTGCGTTGTGCTGCTTATACGCATTTTGCAACCTTTTCATAAGTCTGAAATTCTTCTAAGATGAAAACATTTAAAAGTTTTAAAATTAAAAGAAGGGCATTCTCTCCCATCTAAGCCTGGCACCGGCGGAGCATTTGTGGTGCGGAAAGGACAAGCGGGTTGTGGCTTCTTCTCTCCTCTTCTGTCCCGTCACCACCCCTCTGAGGGGTGTAGTGAGCGGATCTACGACAACCCCACTGATGGCTCTCCGGGGCTGGGATCACATCTGGTCCAGGGGAGATGTGTTCCCTTCGCCTCACGACCTCTGGGGGTGCTGGCCGCTCCCATCCAGCCCCTCGCTAGCTGCCACCATTTGAGCAGCCGGCCAGCCACTCCACCCTCTAGATTTCTTAGGCATGAATCAGACACATGTCCTCTACATCCTGAAAATCTCTTGGGACATATGTAGCAAATTCTCTTTGAATCCTTTCCCCGGGCTCATGGTAAGTTATAGGCAGCCTTCCAACACCCCACGGCTAGGAAGGAACTCACCAGCACACCAATCTCTCTCCAAAAAGACTTCTAATTTCCAATTCCCTTTTCTGGGGAGGTCCAGCCTTGCTTTGAAACTGAGCATTTTGTTACTGGTCCAAGACCTTCCAGAGCTCTCTTTTTCTCCACCATCAACTTTCTGCTACCAGTAACATTCCAGATGGTGCCAGCTTCATCAGCCTAGGGCCTGGAGGAGGATGATAACATGAACCAGAGCACTCGTTTGACTTACAATGGACATTGAACAAAAACTTGAATGAGATAAGGATGTTAGCGATAGAAATATGTGTGGGAAGAGCATTGCAGACAGAGGGAAGAACCAGTGTAAAGGCCCTAACCAGGGTGCAAGAAATAGCAAGGTCAGTATCTCTAGATATTTTGAATTCCATCATCTTACATTTTAACAGCTCTAGTTCGAGAAAGTTCTTCCATATCTTCAAATGTAACCTTCTCTGGCAACTTTTACCCATTGATTCTACTTTAATTCTTCTTGCAAGTGGCAGCTTTCCAAGTACTGCTCTGGTGATACCCTGCCTCCCAGACCCTTCAATCACTCCTTCCACAACATGATGTCCAGGCTCTTCACCACCTTGATGATTCTCTTCTAGAAGATTCCCTATTCATCTCAATTGCTGTTTTGTGTGTGCAAAAGACTTTTTGAAATTAAGCATTTTTATTTTGGGGTAATTGTAGGTTCATATGCAGTTGGAGGAAATCACACAAAGAGATCTAGTGTACCCTTTAATCAGTTTTCCCCAGTGGAAACACCCTGCTAACCTATAGCACGCTATCACCAGTGGGATACTGACGTTGACAGGACACAGAACAGTTACATCACCACCAGGGGCCCTTCTGTTGCCCTTTGATTCTGACATCAGTCTCTCTCCTCATACCTAACTACTGGCGACCACTAATCTGTTTTCCACTCCTATAATTTTGTCACTTCGAGGATGTCACATAAATGGAACCAGACAGTAGTATGTAACCTTTTAGGATCGTCTTTTTTTCACCTAGCTTAATTCCTTTGGGATTCATGCAAGGTGCTGCACGTATCAGTAGTCCGTTCTATTTGTTACTGAGCACTGTTATGTCGTGTGGATGTGTGAGTTTCTTTAACCATTTACCCTTTCAAAGGCACCTGAGTTGTTTCTAGTTTGGGGCTATCACGAATAAAAATTCTACATTCATGTATAGGTTTTTATATGAACATAAGTTTTCATTTCTCTGCGATAAGTGTGCAGGAGTGCAAATTCTATGTCATATGATAGTTGCGTGTTTAATTTTTTAGGAAACTGCCAAGTTGTTTTCCAGAGTGTCTGTGCCATTTCACCTTCCCCTCAGCAATGTAGGAGTGATCCAGTGTTGCCACATCCGTACCAGTAATTGGTGGTGTTACATTTTTTTATTTTAGCCATTCTGATAGGCGCATAGTGATATCTCACTGTGGTTTTAATGTGTACTTTCCCAATGGATAATGATGTTGAGCATCTTTTCATGTGCTTATTTGCCAAGTGCATATCTTACGTGGTGAATACCTGTTCATATCTTGCACTCATTTTTTAATCGGAATGTTTGACTTTTTTACTGTTGAGTTTTAAGCATTCTATCTTGTAGCTACTAGTCCTTTGTCAGAGAGGCGGTTTGCAAATATTCTCTTTCAGTCTCTAGCTTGCCCTTTTGTTCTCTTACTGAGGTATTTCCTAGAAAGAGCAAATGTTGTTAATCTTGAGAAGCCCCGTTTATCAATTTTTCTATTTGTAAATTGTGCTTTTAATTCCATGTTAAAAAATCTCTTTGCCTAGCCCTAGGTCCTAAGGATTTTCTCTTATGTTTTTTTTTTTCTAAAAGTTTTGTAGCTTTGCATTGTACATTTCAAATCCACTTGTAGTTCATTTTTGTATAAGATGTGAAGTTTAGATACAGGTTTATTTATTTATTTATTTATTTATTTATTTTGCCTTTGGATATCCAACGGCTTCAGTACCATTTTATGAAAAGACTATCTTTGCTTTATCGAATTGCCTTTACCCCTTGGTCAGAAATCAGTTGGGAATATTTGTTTGGGTCTATTTCGGGGTTCTCTGTTCTGTTCCACTGACCCAGGTACCGATCCCTCCACCAATCCACACTGTCTAGACTGCTGAAGCGATAAGCTAGCCCTTAACACTGGAAAGAGTGACTCCCCTTTTTTTTTTTTCCAAGACTGTTTTAGCTATTTTAAGGCCTGTGTTTTTCCATATAAACCTCAGAATAAGCTTGTCTAGGTCCACAAAAAAAAAACCTTGCTAGGATTTTGATGGAAATTACATAAACATATAGATCTACTTGGAAAGAATTAACATATGTGTTTATGTTGAATCTTCCAATACATGAACACAGCATTCCTTTCTATTTATTTAGACGACTTTGATTTCTTTCATTAGAATTTTCTAATCTTCGGCATCCATATTGTGTACCTATTTGTTAAGTTTATGCTCAGGTATTTTGTGTTTTTTTTTAGAGTGAGTATAAATGGCATGGATTTTAATTTCAGGTTCCACATGTTTAGCATTAGTATGTATAAATTCAACTGATTTTGTGCACTGCATTTCTACGACTACATGACCCTGCTGAGATCACTTCAGGAAGTTTGTGGGGTTTTTCCTGGGGATTTTCCATGTAGACAATCATGTAATCTGCAAATAGAAATAGTTTATTTATTCTTTCCAATCTGCATGCCTTTTATTTCTTTTTCTTGCCTTGTTGCCATGGCTGGGGCTTGCAGTTCTATGCTGAATAAGAACAGGGAGAGCAGACTTCCTTGCCTTGTTCTAATCTTAGAGGGAAAGTATTCAGCCTTTCACCCTAAGTGTGAGGTGAGCTGCGGGTGTTGTGCAGGTGCTGTTTATCAAGTTAAGGAGGTTTCCCTCTATTTCTAGTTCACTGAGAATCGTTAGTGTGAATGGTATTAGATTTTTTTTTCAAGTGCTCTTTCTACATCAACCGATACAGTCATATGATTTTTCTTCTTTAGCCTATTTATATGGTGCATTACACTGATTTTCCAGTGTTGAACTCACATACTTGAAATAAATTCTAGTCGGTTGTGGTGTATAATTATTTTTATACATTTCTGGATTTTACTTCCTAATACTTTATTGAGAATATCTGCATCTAGGTTCATAAAATATACTGACCTGCAGTTTTCATTTTTGGGAGTACTGTCTTTTCCTTGGTTTGATATCAGAGTAATACTAGCATCATAAAATGATTTGGGAAGTGTTCTGTATTCTTCTCTTTTATGGAAGCGATTGTGTAAAGTTGGTGTTACTTCTTTCAGTGTTTGGTAGAATTCTCCAGTGAAATCATCTGGGTCTGGAGATTTCCTCTTCAGCGTCCTTTAATTACATGTTTGATTTTTTCCCTAATGGTTATAGTGCTGTTAAATTTGTCTATTTTATTTTGCTTGAGTTTTGATAGTTTATGAGTTTGGAGGAATTGGTCCATTTCTTCTAAGATGTTGAATTTGTGATCATGAAGTCGTTCATAGTATTCCTTTATTTTCCTTTTGATGGCTGCAAAATCTCTAGTGGTATCCCATTTCATTCTTGACTTGGTGATTTGTGCCTTTTCTCTTTTTATCAGTTCTGCTATTTATTCAAGTAAATATGAACACTCAAGTCCTCTGAAAAGCCCATCAGACATTCTTCATTTCTGTTAGTGTTTTTAATTTCTAGCCATTTGATTCTTTCCTAGAGCTTCCATCTCTGCTGTGATTTCCTATCTGATCTTGCATGTTGTCTACTTTTTCTCCTGTAGCCTTTAACGTAGTACTCACATTTATTTTCAATCTCTTCTCTGATACTTCCAATAACTGTGCCATATCTAAGTTTGGTTCTGAGGATTGTTTTCTCTCTTTAGATTGCCTTTTCTTGCCTTTTGGCATGCCTTGTCATTTTTTGTTGAAAGCTAGACATTTTATATACGGCAGTAGATACTGTGGCAAACAAAGCTGTAGTGTAGGAATTTATGTTATTCTAGTAGAAATTGGGCTGGTGTTGAGGTTTGTTGGTCCTACGGACACCAGAAACTTTTCATTTCTCTTGCAATATTTTTTTGTTCCTCCTCTGTGTTTTGCAGCCTCCCTTTGTGCTGCCCCCCAGCAGAGCCTGGCAGCTCTCCCTGCTGTAATCCACTGTTGTTACTCGTGGAGGTCAGTGTGCTCGTGGGGCACAGAGGGCAGGGGCTGGTCTCTAATATTCTAACCCTGTATTTGAGGAGTACAAGCCTTCACAAGTGCCTCTGACCTTCTTCCAGTGACAGAGCTCCCCCTGGCCGATCTCTTCCCCCAATGCAGTCGGTATCCAACAGTGTCATCAGTCATCAGCCTTGAGGCCCTTCTCCCTCAAGATTATTTTTTTAGGTGAGTTGGGGGCTGCGGCTGAAGGGACTCCCTTCCCCCAGCTGCAGTGGTATTTCACCAGTGCCCTCACACCATGCCCCCTGCAGACTAAGCCATTTGTTCCTTAAATGAGAAAGGCCTGCGTGGACTTCTCAGGGGCTCCTGCACCAGCACCTCCAGCCTGTGCCATGGGTTTTCTCTGGGTTTCTCCTGATCTTCCATCTAAGAGCCACTTGGGGTTCCTGGAGGAAAAGGCTGCAAAAGTGTGGAAAGCTCTCCCCCTGGGGGCTTCATAATCTGAAGCTAGTCCGCCCTCAGCCTCCAGCAATTTGTTTTCTTTTTTCTTTTGCAAAATTTTTAAAAATGTTTTTATTTATTTTTGAGAGAGAGAGAGAGAGCATGAGCAGAGGAGGGACAGAGAGAGAGGGAGACACAGAATCTGAAGACATGCTCCAGGCTCTGAGCCATCAGCACAGAGCCCGACGCAAGGCTTGAACCCACGAACTGCAAGGTCATGACCTGAGCCGAAGTCAGACACGTAACTGACTGAGCCACACAGGTGCCCCAATTTGTTCAGTTTTCTAACTTGATCTTCCTATCCACTTTTATGGCATCTGATAGCTTCTGTCCCTGGTAAGCAAATGTTCAGCTTCTATGTCTCACTGAAAGTGCCTCTTTCTCTCCAGATTTTGAAATAGCCATTTGCTCTGCAAACGCAGTTCTCTTTTAATTTCCAGTCTGTCCAGATTTTTTGCTTATTGTGAGCATGGGAAGGACATCTTGTAGCTCTTTGATCTCTGAGCTGAGACTGGAAGCCGTATTCAACAATATTTGACCTGCAAAAATGTCAATTTTACATGATTCAACCTAATAAATTATCGCATAGTTTTTGGACAGTGCACCTTGTTGTGGGGCAACTACCATCTAATCAAAGATCTCTGGAAAAGGGGACTATAGATTATTCTACACACAACTCATTGAGAATGAGATGACCCCCCTGCCTATGACAGCGGTTGTCAGGCTTCAGTGTGCATCAGCATCTCCAGGAGGACACGTTAAAATGCAGATTGCTGGGTGCCTCTGCAGAGTCAGATTCAGTAGGTCTGGGGCAGAACCCCAATGTTTGATCTCTGCCAGGTTTCTGGTTGGTGTTGCTGCTACTCTCTTCCAGGGATTGCACTCCAAGAGCTGTATGGCATGTGTTGGAGGCCCAGGGCCCATCTGCACATCCTTATTCATCACTTTGATGGCAGATGCCCAGTCCTGAGGGGCAACAATTAGCTCCTCAAGTGACCTGAGAGTACTATCAAAAGCAAAGTGCTAGGAATATGTTCGCCTTTGAGTTCATTCTTTCTCCAGAGTGAATCTGATGGAAGAAAGAATGCTTTAGTTCTTAAACAGGAGTAGCCATAGTTTTCTAACAGTGGGTGATAGTCTTACAGGGAACAGTGTACAAACCATGTGAACTTGTTTTAAGATCCATGGTAAGGTAGGCACTCTTCTTAGGCTCTGGGTGTTGGCTGAAACTCACATTCAAGTAATGTAGGGCTCGAACTTACGAACTGTGAGATCATGACCTGAAGCGAAGTCAGACGCTTAACTGACTGAGGCACCCAGGAGCCCCTAAAGGCTTTCTTCATAACTGTTTTCTGTCATGAATCCTCCCTAATGCTACAGTTTTGCAGATAGAGTTTTTGTAAAGGCAAAATTGGGCTGCTCGAATTTACAGAATAAGTTCCATTTGGTATCAGTCACAATTACCAACTCATCTATTTAGTCAACAAGTAAGTATCAAATGCTTACTAAGCACTTCAGTATGTTTTAGGTATGGGGGATAGAGCAGTGAAGGAAACAAAGTCACTACGTTCATGGTGGCTTCATTCTAGGGCGGGGAGACAGAATGCAGATGTGCGTGTGCTTGCATGTGTGTGCGTGTGCATATTATGAAGCAGGGAATCGATACATGGGGTCTGGGGAGGACTGAGGCCAAAGTTGCTCTTTTATTTAGTGGGTTAGGGATGGCCTCTCTGATTAGGTGACATTTGAGCAGCGACTGGCCAGAAGGAAAACATCCAGGCCTGACACCCATAGAGATTTTGGCAAATACAACTTTAGGGGCAGCTGGATGGCTAGTCACTTTTGCATACCAATGTTAATTCAACTATGTTTATAATCAGGCAAAAATTATTTCTAAGAAGGTTGTCAAATGTTCGTTTATTTTGAGAGAGAGAGAGACAGAGAGTGCAAGCAGGGGAAGGGCAGAGAGAGGGAGAGAGAGAATTCCAAGCAGGCTCAATGCTGTCAGCACAGAGCCTGATGCGGGGCTCGATCCCACAAACTGTGAGATCATAACCTGAGCTGAAATCAAGAGTCAGATGCTTAACTGACTGAGCCATCCAGATACCCCTTCTTTTAAAAATTTTTATAATTATCTTTAATTATCAAATAATAATATTAAAAGAGAACTTTGGTAGCTCACAGTTTCACCACCTTAATGAAACAAATATTTTCATTATGTTGGATTCTTTTCCAGGGATTTGTGCATATGGCTTAATATTTTTTCCAGTTTGAGATATAATTAGCATAGATCACTGTGTATGTTTAAGGCATACAGTGTGATGATTTCATTTATATATATTGTGAAATAATTACTGTAATGGGTTCAGCTAACATCCATTTTCTCATACAGATAACAATAAAAAGAAAGAATAAAAGTAAAAAAAATTCTTTGGGATGAGAACTCTTAGGATTTACTCTCTTAAAAACTTTCCTATATACAGTACGGCAGTGTTAGGTATAGTCATCATGTTGTACATTATATCTCTAGTACTTATTTATGTTATAATTGGAAGTTTTTACTTTTCTACCCCCTTCCTCCAACCCCCCCTCCCCCCCTCTGGTAACCACAAACCTTATTTTTCTATGCGTATTTTTAATATTCAAAATATAAGTGAGATCATACAGTATTAGCCTTTATCTATCTGACTTCTCTCACCTAGGGTAATGCCTTCAAGGTACATTCATGTGGTTACAAATGGTAGGATTGCCTTTTTTATGGCTGGATAATATTCCACTGTGTACAGATATGTCACAATTCTTTATCCATTCATCCATCAATGGGCACTTAGGTTGTTTCCATGCCTTGGCTACTATAACTAATGCTGTTAGAAACATGGGGTACGGAGTTTTGCGTTGGTGTTTTCATTACCTTTGGATATATTCCCAGAAGTGGAATTTCTAGGTCATATGGTAGCTCTGTTTTTAGCCTTTTGAGGACCTTCCATACTGTTTTCTGTAGTGACTGTACTACTTGACAATCCCACCACCAGTGGAGGAGGGCTCCCTTTTCCCTGCCTCCACAGCAGCATTTATCTCTTGTCTTCTCGATGACGGCCATTGTAACAGGCATAAGGTAATATCTCATTGTGGTTTTGATTTGTATTTCCCTAATAGCTAGCGATGTTGAGCACCTTCTCATGTACCTATTGGCCTTTTGTATATCATCTTTGAAGAAATGTCTATTCAGGTCTTTTACCCATCTTCAAGTTGGGTTGTGTTCTTTTGCTATTGAGTTGCATGAATTCTGTTTTTGATATTAACCCCTTATCAGATGTGTGGTTTGCAAATATTTCCCCTCCATTCCACAGGTTGTCATTTTCCTTTGCTGATGGTTTCTTTTGCTGTGCAAGAACTTTTTAGTTTGATACAGTCCCACTTGTTTTTTATTTCGTTGCTTGTGCAAACATTATTCTTGCTAAAATCTCAGGTAATTCCTCTTCACACTCCACTTCTAGGAATTATGTTAAGGATAAATCAGAAATGTGGACATAGGGACGCCTGGGTGGCTCAGCAGGTTAAGCATCCAACTTTATCTCAGGTCATGATCTCAAGGTTTACAAGTTCAAGCCCTGCATCATCTGTGTTGACAGCTCAGAGCCTGGAGCCTGCTTCAGATTCTGTGTCTCCCTCTCTTTCTGTCCCTCTTCAACTTGTGCTTTGTCCCTTTCTCTCTTCCAAAAAAAAAAAAAAAAAAAAAAAAAAAAGAAAGAAACGTGGACATAGATTTATGCCCAGAGATGTTCATCACAGCTTTAGAGCATAAAAAAAAAAAAAACATTTTTTAACCAAAAATACTCCACTTCCTCTGTCCTCTCCACTCTCAAGGCTCCGCTGGGCACCTCTCTGCTGTAGTTCTGAAGCCTCTGGACTTCTCTCTGTGGTCATGGTCTCATACTGGGGAAGACTTGCCTGCTTACCTGTCTCCTTCCCTCAATTTGAGCTTCATGAAGCCTGGAGGGAAATCCGTATCTCCTAAGATACCTGGTGTTTTTTGGGTTGGGGGGAGGAATAACCTTGGAAATGTTCCTGATTTTTTTCCTGGTTTTTCTGTTTGGCTTCAGAATGGCCTTATCAGCTCATTTTTCAAGATGGTTTGTAGACCCCTCCAGACTTTTTTTTTTTTTAATCCACAGAAACTATAATAAAGTTTTGCATTTCCAGGACACTTCCCCAAGCTCAAAGCTGGACAACATATCTTAGTTTCCTAGAGGAACTAGTGACATTCTACAGGGGTGAGAGGGAAAGGAAGCATCCACAACTTAAACGATAGTGCTGTATCTGCCCAATTTCATTAAACTTGTTGCCATTTAAAGAGAACTGCTTCCATGAAACCAGTTTTCCAGGAATTCAACTCTTCATTTGTTTCTCTCTTTTTTCCCCTCAGAAAATTCTAGCTACAGCCTACCACATTACCTTGTTCTACTGTTTGCTTGAAGTGTTTCATCACCTATTGCTCGAACAAGAAAAAAGGAAGAGCTTATTTTACTGTGAACTCTGAACTCACAAACATGATGTCTACACGACATCGTTTATAGGAAAAGGCTGCCCCCCACCCCGCCACTCCAATTTGGGATCGATTAAAAACCTAGGAAATAAAACCACCTCTCTGGGATCTGCATCTTCTTCCCAGATTCCCATTGTCTGCAGGGGCTGCCTGGGAAGCAAGCCTCGGTGACACTAGGGACAGAACTAGGAATGACACCAGCTGTTTATCACCGTAAGAGACAGGACCCCCTCCCTGTCCTTACACCACTGACAAACATCTATTTCTGACCAGGAAAGAGTTTCTTTGCCTCGGCCACTGTGCTCCCTCATTGGAGCTGATGTGGGGGCTGGCATCTTCTTCCCCAGGCCTAAGTCATAAGCAGCAAGCCTTCCCTCTGCTGGATACTGCAGTCAGCCATGCTGAACACCCATCACCCACACACGTGTTGCTTTGTTACACCTCTCATTTGTATTAAACCAAAACGAAAAGCTTTTTACCAAGCCCTCTTGCTGCTAAAACATCTTGACGTTAATTTGTGTGCAAAGCGCTAGAGAACCAAAACCTAATGTAATACAAAAAAGAGACCTGGGTGACCTCAGGTTACAATACAAAGGCCTTCATGGGACCTGGAGATTGTTTTTAATACAGACTGTGGCAAATGTGAGCAATCAATTACACACCCTGTGATTTTCCCACCAAAGAGCTGGTTATGAAAGGAAATAAAACTCCACCATTAGTAACCAGAGACACACACGTCACGATAGATACGGACTAACTTTATGGGAGAAAACAAATCATGTACTTGAGTATGCTGTCTAGAGGGCTGTGGATGAATAAAAGTGGCTTTACACAATTATTCGAATAATGATAATTTAATGATTTTTACACTAAAAAAAAAACCAATGTAGACCTAACTGGAATTTTCAGCCTAAATATGAATATAAAATTGAACAATGTAATACCGGATTTCACAGCCACAGATTTTAATGGATTGTTTCTGTTCACTTGGGAAAGATTGAGTACGGTGAGGGGTACTATATATCTTCTGAAGACGTTTCTCTAAGAGTAATAAAACTGTGTAAAATGGAGACAAATGGTTTGAATTCCAAGAAATCATTCCTCTTGGACCATGACAACGTTGAACAAAAATATTTTCACAAAATTTCATTTTAATCATCTTCTTTACAAAGCACAATACTTAAGACTTTTCTAAATACAATTTTAGAAAATGAAGCAAAAAAATAATCTCCATAGATGCTGGTCGAGTCCATGCTAAATGCAAAAGAATTTCTTCAAAAATGATCCTTCCAAGCTTTTCAATATTCTTGACGGGTCCATTTTGTAAAAGAAAAGATGGTGGCTGTTCAGGCAGTGGCTTGTCCATTCCAAAACGTAGAATCGTCTTGCTGGCTCGCCCAAGGGGCAGGAATGAAGCTGAACGTGCCAACTCCTCCTTCCTGAACGACTTCTCCCTCTCCTGGTACAAAGAAAGCCAGGGGCTTCTCCGAGGGGAAGATGACAGCTCTCTACATTCCGGGTTGCCAGTGCCCCACAAGGGCGCTCCAACCTCTCAATTTAATTATTAACAATCCTACTCTGTATACACATCATATAAAACTATATTGTTAGGGATTTTCATCATGAGTAAATGAGAAATCCAAACCTCAAAGAATTCAATCCTCATTCTTCTATCAGGTGGCGGGAAATCTCTCGAGGCATTAAGTTTAATGTAGAAACGCTGAGAAGAGTCGAGGGGTTCAGGAACGTGTTACGCTGCTGCTCGTGGAAGGCAGATGCTCCCAGCCCCCAGCCGCCAGCACACTGCGCACAAGGCTGCTGAAGAGGCAATATGTCCGGGCACGGGAATGGAGGATGGGAGGTTTCTTTCTCTATCTATGTACTCCCTGCCCTTGCTTGTGCCCCCTGCCTGCAAGGCTGGGGTGTCTGGGCTCTGTACGTACCGGACCCTGGAGGAAGTAGCAGCCTCAAGCAGCAGGGATGAGTATGTAGGCAAGAGGAAGGTGGGGAAGGGAGAGACGATGAAAAAGACGTTTATTTGTAGTACTTTTGATAATCAACAACGTGGGGTGATTTTTTTTTTTTGCATTACTCCTTCCATGTTACCAATTCTCATTCTTTATGGTTGTGCAAATCCATTAATATTTAGCACTTTCACTCCAAAACTCAGGAAATAGATAAAGCAGCTTTTTAGAAACACATAAAACATCTTCAGGGGCCCTTAAGGGAACACCCCCCACCCCCATCCCCAAACAATCTTGCAATACAGTACGCCCCCTTATTTTCAGCTAAGAATGAGGAAACAGTTACATAGTCTAAGGCTGAGCTGTTCATTTGCTACAGAGATAAAGCGGACAAGCAAACCCCAGTTTTCTGGGGACGGAAAAAGCAATTCCATAAATGCAAGAAAGATCCAACGGCTACACTTGAACAAGAGCGCGCCCCCTCCCCTCATTCTCTTGGACCTGAGGAAGGGGTTACAAGAGAACAAGGCAAATGACATCATATGAGTACAGTTTCAACAACGCACACACGGATAACCCAGTGCAGGAAATAACACAACTTCCCCCCCTTGTTTTCATTACATTTTACGTTTATTTATTTTTGCTTTCATAATGCATATTCTGTTCACGCAAAAGGTGCAAAGGACAGGAAGCAGGGGTTTAACTTGGGTGATGAAAAATCAAGCAGGGGTGACAATTCTAGTTCCATGAACAACCTACAACTAGGAGAACTTGAACGTTACAGCTGGCGCCACAGAGCACGCCCAGCTTCACAGCTGTCTCCTCTTGGGACCTTTGGTGAGGTGAGGGAAGCTTTGAAGACAGTGGCCTCTAGTGCACTTTGAGAAGTGGCTTTAAAAAAATGTGGGTTTTTTTTTTCCTGTTTTTTGTTTTTTGTCTTTTTTTGTTTTTTCGGGTTTTTTGTTTGTTTGTTTTTTCAATCACGGTAGCTGCGTCACAAAAGCTCCAATCAAGAGGGTGGTAGAAAGAAGGCACAGGTCATTGCAAATACCAGGTTTTCTCTTTCTCTTTTTGTAAATATACCATCGTATATAAGCTAAAATTCATCTCGGGGTGGCGGGGTTGGCCGGCAGGGGAAGGGACCGGTCGGACCTAAAACTGCATATGTGATAGAATCCTAGAGGGGGCACAAAGCGACGCAGCTCTCTGCCTGAAGCAGAAGAACAGGCCGCTCACTCTGGACTGCGTGTAATACAAACACTGGGGGGAGTCTGTGACAAAACACGGTTAAAAAAATCATAAAATTATAAAGCTTGTAAACGAACCATCTGAAATTACATTTTATTAATGGAAAATATCATCAAAATAGTACCACTATGGACTAAACTGCCTGAGTTTTCGTTTCGCATGAGATCTCATAGTAAAAAAAGCCTTTAGCACAATTCGCTCTAAGTCACAACCAGTGCCACGCCCAGGGTCACACCGGGGGAAGTCTCCTTTGGATGGAATCTGTGTTGTGCTATCGAGACTTTTGTGCTAATCTTTCAAACAGGGGCGTGTTGAGGCAAACCTTTAATCTTTTGGCACAAGGTTATTTTGGCTGGGGCGGAAAATTTGAGTCTTGGACTCAGGATGAATAATGTGACATTTCATTTATCAAGTATTCATTTTGATTGAAGAGCTTTCTTTATGTCATTAACTTCCATCTATAAAGGAAAAACAAGAGCCAAACAAAATCATAATGAATTCGCCTGTTTGAGAGATGCTCAAATTTCATCAACCTGGTCGACTGAAGATAATCAACGAGGCCCTTTTAGAGGTGAAACGGGTACAATGACATCTGAGTGACGAGTCGACAACGATGCCAGCAATGACATAAGCCTAAGGAACAGTGGAGGTGTTCATTCTTGGACTGCCAGCAACCAGCATTTGTCAGAGGCTGCGGGAACTGCAGTGTCCTGGCCAGAGGGCAGAGCAGGCTGTCTGGACGTGCGGCACCACCGAGCGGTGTGGAAGGCGGTGCTGGGAGCAGGGCGGGACTTGCGGAGTCTATCAGAGAAGCAGCTCCCTAACCTTTAAGTACCACGGGTCTCAGTCACCACTGAGGACACCAGCTGGACAAAAGCTGAAGGTCTGCCTTCAGCCTTCTGCAACTCTCTGCTATTTGGTAATGGCTGAGTTGACTCAGAGGATGAAGGGGGACAGGGCTCTGATGCGGTGGCAGGACGGACATGGCCGTCAGTGAGAAGGAAAGAGATAATGAAAATCCAGTGCAGGGCATGGACAGCTGTGGTCCTCGGAGTTCCAACAATGACAGAAGCCAGCCGGCAGTGGGGTCCGCCTAGTCCCATGCAGTTACTAAAATGGGCCTTTGGAAATTGGAGGGAGCTTTTCACAGAGATGTTTCAGATAAATTCCAAATGAGAAACCCAACTAGGGGCACATTTAGTAGATGCCTCCCTTCCCCAAGACTTCCTGGATTGCAGGAGAGGATGGGAAGTGAGTTCATACAACTCGATGAGGACGGCCATGGGAAGCACATCTAAATTTGCGAAGTGAAGCCCTGATGCTGCCCCCAACCCGAACTGAGCCTCTCAAGAGGGAACAGGACCCTGAGGGACCCACCTGCAACCGAAGCCGGATTTTCTTCTCTTCATCCAACTCTGACAGTAACTGCTTAATCTCCCGTCTGAAAAACAAATGGCCATGAAGTGAAACAAAAGCCCAGACTTCCTGAATAAGAGATAAAAAGTCTCTTACCATTACAAAGTCCATCTGAGCCTTCTACAAACAGAATGTGGACACAACATTGTGTTTTCCTTGCATTGTTATTGCTTGCTGTTTATTGCAGACAGAAAGAAAGGCTTGCTCTTAGGTCCGGATCCGCAAATGTGTAGCCATCCAAGAGGAGGTCTGAAATGACCTTGGAGATCCCTTAGTCCAAGCTTCTCCTAAGAGGAGAAGATGGGGAAGGCGAGGCCAGAGAGGTGGACTGACTCGCCAGAGGACTTAGACTCCAGGTATCCAGGCTGAGATTTCATAGCCTTCCCTCTAAAACAATCCCTTGGTCATGGAGTCACTGGTCTTTAAAAGTATATGTAATAGTTTTCACTGCAGATATTTCTGTCACTCCCCACATATTTTATTTTTCACAGTTTTAAATTAATAAAAGGTTACTGCTGTGTTTTCACTGATTCTCACAAAATCTTACAAATAGTAACACCTGAGATCTTGGAGTTAAAGTAGATGAACTGACTATATGGTAATCATGTCATAGAAAAAGCAGACATGAGTTAGGACATGCAGCCTAATGCCTTTTATAACATTAAATAATGAAGTGGAACAAAATTAATCATCTTGCAAATTCAAGACTCCGTATTTAGGACACTGCAACCATCATCACTCTAGTCAGAGAACTGTGCTCTATTTTGGGGAACCCAACATTCCATTTAACATGTATATCTTTACAAACTGCGTTCAAAAATCAAAAAACAAGGAGTGCAGAAACAGCATAATAAATCAGGTATAAGCTGTACTGCACATGTGCACTTCAGGGGATGGTCCCTACACTTGGGTCGGTGTCCCGGCCCTGCCACCAACATGTCGGGTTCTCTGACACTAACCAGTTGTGACTCGTTACTGTATTCACTCAAGCACACACTCTGCGCCTCTCAGTGGGCGCTGCTCAGAGCTAGGGAAAGAAGTAGCGGAGATCCTAAGCAGACGGCACAACTCCGGGACACTGGGGTAGGCAGAGCCGGGAGTGTAACAGACCGGAGGAGTTGGCTGGGGGAACCAGTGCAAAGAGTCACTAACTCTTGAACTAGTAAACGAGCGCCTGAGTCCACAAAGAGGAAGGGAGATGGGGAGAGTGATGGAGAAGAGCCAGAGCTGGAGGAGGGAGGTAAGAACCAGCGCGGATGGGGATGAGGGGCATCAGCACAGACTTTAGCTGAAGGCTGAAAGGAAAGGGACACTTAGAACGAAGACAGGAGATTTTAGGGACCCAATGGCCTTGGGCACAGAGGCCAGGCTGATGAAGGCTGACAGAGATAGGCATTGGAGAGGGGTTTCTATGACATGTTGATTCAAGAAGACATTGCCTGGGGAAGGACAGACAATATTGGGCAAATACGCCAGGGCCTCGCAGCGGGGAGGCACATGGGGCGGGGGCGGCCCTGAGGCATAGGCCGGTCTTCTCCCTGAGGCAGGTGCTGTGGGCCATTTCTGATGCCTGAGGCACCAATCAGAGGCCCCAAGGGTCTCTCAGGGCCAGCCATCCCATTGAATCTGTATATTTAGTTGATGGACACCTTCCAGGGAAAGGGTAAGACCGGGGGTCCCAACATCACCCAACACCTCCCAGCTGGAATGGAATGGACCCTGAACGGAGCCACAGCGCTCCAAGTAAGTTCCCTGTAATCCCTGCCCCGGGTGTTAGAGACAAGGGGTTCTGTGATTTGGTACATTTCAGAAAAACAGCACACATCATCCTCTCCCTCTTCCTGATGCACACCAAAGGCTGCGCGTAGTCCTTTAGAGAAGAAATCTATGTTGTTTAACCCCAAATTCCCCAAAGTATCTGGCCACGACACACATCAGGGCCATCCAGCCCCTGGCAGGGAGGTAGATGCCAAGTTTCTCCCAGCTGCAGAAGTGCCCCCAGGCTGTGGCTGTGGGTCTCCAGCCCATCGCCCGCCACTGCCCAGGACACCTCCCATCCAGGAGGCCGGGCGCCAGCAGGGACGAACCGACTCGCTAGCCGCCAGGCAGCTCTGTGTGCCCATGAGCCCGCCCGTGCTGTGCTTTCTGCTGGACTGCCCTGCTCTTGGGGACCCTAGATCGTCATTCAAAATCCTACTCAGGGCCACCTGGGTGGCTCAGTTGGTTAAGCGTCTGACTCTGGCTCAGGTCATGATCTCAGGGTTCTTGAGTTCAAGCCCTGAGTTGGGCTCTGTGCTGAGTGCAGAGCCTGGCTGGGATTTTCTCTCTTTCCCTCTCTTTCTGCCCCTCCCCTGCTTACACTCTAGCTCAATCTCAAAATAAAGGTTAAGAATATATAAAAATTTTTTAACTCCTATTCGGGAAACATCTCCATAGATGCCTCCATTGCCCCCTTTCCCCCCAAGAAAGTGCTAACAGAACCCTAAATTCTGAGTGTCAGTTTACTCGGGTAAGTACCGGCCAACTTCTAACCTTTTTACTGTCTTCATCACCACAGACAGTACTCTGGGTAATGTTTATGTGTGCAATTTATTTTTGCTTATGTGTCTTTCTCCCCATAAGTGCTCCCTGAGGACCAGGGATATGGAAAGCGCGTGTAGGCACACATGGAGAGAGCCCTGAGTCTCACAAGAACATCTTGCTAAGTGTAAAGTCTTGGGTTTAAAGATCCCCTACATCTTTGCCATCCGTTACAGCGCCAAACGCAAGCCAATTACCTCCTGAGACAGCTCCCTACAGAAACTGCCATTTTTCTGGTGCTCAAGGAAAAGCTGCTGTTGGGCTGGTTAAGAAGTGGTACATGTGCATGCTTCATTTTATGGGGATTTAAAGATCGTTTTAGCAGCCTGCTGAGCGCATCAGTCCTGGGGAGCGCCTCTGCCGCGCACCCCGCAGCCAGCCCGTGCCCTCCCTGCACGTGGCAGACCCGGTTTACACAAGCTCTCAGGTTCAAGCCCACCTCAGCCCTGCTGCCACCACCCTGGGGAAGCAGGCACCCAGGCTTGCAGAACGAGGCCAAGGCCCAGAGGAGAGCAACCTGCGGGGTGGCCAACGAAGGGGCCCTGGACACTCACTTCTGCTGGTCTTTCATAGTCTCAATGATGCTCCTCAGCTCTCGGACCTGTGTCCTCAGCTCCTCCACGGCCGCCTGGCTGCTGGCTGTGGGCTCCATCTTTGGTTTTCCTTCTGAGCCAAACAGAGATGGGGAGTTGGCTCTGTGTCCGGCTGTTCCCAAAGAGGACGACAGGGGGGAGGATGTTGCCGAGGACAGAGGGGCAGGCCCACCACCACCACCGGCAGCCATGGTCCCCGGCTTAGGCGGCAGGGATGCTTTGTTGTCGGACACCTATGACAAGGGAAGGTAGAGAGGATTCAGGCGGGGGATTCATGTTTAGTCAAGTCCCCCACCCACATCCCTGTCCCCACCTCCCAACACACGCTTGTCACACCCCTTCACCCACAAGACCCCAGGGGCCTACTGGTGCGGGCATCACCCCCTTGACGGGCCTCCCCCGTGTGTTTTAAATTCCACCACCCTTGTGGACAGGGAGCTCCTAACTGCTTTAATGCGTGAGTCTGGAGGCCCGCCTGCTGGCTAGCCTCTGCAAACTCTGAAGCGAGCAAAACATCTTCCTAGCTCACAAGAGCTCCGAACACCGTAAAGTGCAGACAGGCTAGCCGACACGCTACGGATGTGTCTGCACACAGGGAGGGAAGACACAGAGCTGCGTCCAAAGGGACCAACTGTCCAGGGAGCTGCTGATGGCCCCATCCTGGAGGAGGAGGACCAGGAGGTGGCCAGAAGAGGAAGGGTGACTGGAGAGAAAGGTTCCAGGAGGAGGGAATGGGCTTGGCAAAGGCACAGAGACCAGGGGATGAGACACATTCATTGAAAGCGGTCACTTGGCAGCTAGACTGGCACTGGGGGTGGGGCTCAGGCTGGGGCGGGACAGTGGACAGGTGGAAAGGGTTAAAAACTTCCTGCCCAAAGCTAATGATGACTGTGGCTGCAGAAAGGCCTAAAGGATGGCAGGTCTAGAGGCCGAAGGAATAGCTGGGCGAGTCTCATACAATGAAAGCTGGGAATGGTGGGGGCTTGACAGACAGTGGCCAAGGGAATAGAGAGTGAGCTGTGAGAGATGCCTGAAGATGGAAGATAGGAGATGCAGTGCCCGGCCTCCGGGACGAGACGCCCCGTGGGAGGCTGTGGTTCTGGACCAGCTACAGGGCCGCGGGTGGGGACAGAGGAAGCAGCCATGGAGACTGTACCCTTTGGGGCAGAAGGAACAGCGTGAAGGTCCAGAAAACAATTTCACTTTTGACACACTGAGTTTCAGGAGCCCGAGGGACAGCCAAGGGGACATGCCCTGTGGTCAGAGCCAAGGAATGACAAAGTGGGCTGGGCCAGAGAAATCACCCGAGGAGGCGGTGCCGTGGGGGCGGATAACACAGAATTAGGAGAGAAGAGGCCCAATGATGGGGCCTGGGGTCTCCTTAAATTGAAGAGGTGGGGAGAGAAAGGACATCCCTTGGGGACTGGGACAGAACAATGAGTGAAGGGACAAAGCAAGATCAGAAGAAAGGCATGGGTTATTGAGGTGCCCTGAGGGGTTTCCAGAAGGGAAAAAGGGTTGCATAAGTGTGTCAAGGGGTCAATGGCTCTGAGAGGAAAACGGGGGTTGGGGAGCGGGTTGGGGAGCGTTTGGTGGAACAAAGGAGAGTGAAGACTGATCAGAGCAGGTCGCACCTGAACAGGAGGTGAGGGGTGTGGCCTGCAAGTGTAGAACTCTCTTTCCAGAAACCTGCCTGAAGATGGAAGATAGGAGAGAGAGAGTGTTCAATGGAGAAGCCTCAGGAGGAGACGGAATGGTGTAATGGCTCTGTTTGCTTCCAAGGAAGGGGGCCATGCCGAGCCGGAGAACATCCTGAGGCAAAGACCAATGGCAGGCCAGGCCTGAAGGAGTGTTCGAGGAGGAGGCCAGGAGGGCACAGGGAGCGGGACAGTCATGGCTGGGAGGGAAAAGGGGCATCAGGCCACCCAGGGGAGGGCGGCAGCAAGGGAAAGTGAGATCCTGAGACGCAAGGCAGGTTGGGGGGAGAGCAAGCAGCAGACAGGGCACTGAGAGGTGAGGGAATGAGTGATGGGGAAGTTGAGGCTGGTGGCAAAGCTTGGCAACACAGCTGGGACTCTTCCAGAAGCAGGTGCCCAGGGCAAGAGCCAAGAAGGGGCCTGGCTGGCATGGTGAGGAGGGAGAGTGTGGATTCCGGCTGTGCTGGAGGGAGAGACTGGGCAGAGTGAGCCAGAAGCAGATGGGCCATCATTCCTAGCCTCTCCGCCGGCCTTTTCTCTGCCAAGTTATCATTGAGGAAATGCGCTTTCTGCTGCCAGGGATAGCGATCTGCCATCCCATGCTTATTGTTGTAGGAGTTAGAGTAAGAGCGAAGAGGGACTGACATTTATGGAGCGCTGGTCACGTGCCAGACCTCGGCTACATAACGGAAACGAGGATCAGCTGGCACACACTTTGGGCTGAGCAGGAAACTGAGATTTAGGGAAGTGATTGTCTCCCCTGCTGGCTGGACCCTCAAGCCCCGTACGGCGACCGCCTGAGCCTGAAGATTCATGCTCTCCTGTCATTATTTTCTCTGCTTCTTTCCTAGTCCTGGGTTCATACTTTTCCCCACTTCCCACTCTGCATCGTCATGTACCTGCTCCCACCTACCAATATCCTCACAGACGGACTTCCAGGCAACTCTTCGATTGGTGCTTCTTTTAGCATTTCCTACGTAACTTTCTCTCCCAGCCCGTTACAGCTGGCAAATACCTTTCCAAGCTCTGACAAGAGTACTGGGCACTGTGCACCCTGACCAGAGTAGTTCATGTATAGAAGCAATAAACAACGTGACCTGACAACTCCCAGGAAGGGAAAGACGCTAGTGGGGTGGGACCACGTAAATCAGAAACATGAAGAGCCACTGCCCACCAGTAGGTGTCACTAGAGAGACACCCGGGGATGTCAGTGAGAGTGCAGCTATAGGTACACTTACGGTCATTGGAAAAAGCGGGTCTAAATCCAGTTTCTGCAAATGGAATCCTTCCATAAAGACAGAAAGACTACTTAAGTTTTGTGACTAGCTACAACTGATGTGTTTTATAGGGTCATATTTTTGCTTACTAGACCAGGTTTTTAAGGAAATTGAGACATACGTGTAAATTCTTAAATCTGTAAGAAGGAAAATCCTACACTGTGATTTCTTTGTGTTAATTCCTGCTTCAAGTGTCTTAAAAATGGCTGCAGTGTTCTGATGTTAGAAAGCAGTTGCTAATGTTTATAGAAAATAATTCCAATTGACTGGGTTCTCTTAGCACGAGAAAACACATTCCTAGGATGAACAGGACTGGTACAGGGTACCCTTCAAAAACTGTATGCAGTAACAAAATTGCTACTCCATTCCCTGGGCATGTAGTGAAACTAAAATGTTTTTAGATTATTAATTTCTTGTAATAAACGAATCTAAATCAACTTTTCTTTAAGGGCCTCCCATTAGTAACTGAAAGTCATGTGCTACCAAACATAATGTGTAACATCATCAGTTTTAAACACAGAGCCAAGATCTGTGGGCAGAGTGCACAGCACTGAATGTGTTTCTTGCAATCTTTTCCACACCTCTAGGCTCTTTAAGCTGCTCTGGTTATGGTGGTGGCGGTGGTGGGGACCGTGGCAGCGGCACTGGTGTATGAGGGCGTTTGCTTACGTGTGGTTGACGGTATGCAGAAGAGATCAAACCACAGGAGAAAACACGAAGAAGCAACAACTAACCTTGTGTCTCAGACATTCTGCCCAGTTTTAGGGACTGTTTTTTAAAATCACGCCTCTGGGATTTTGATGACTAAAGTAGTAACTGTTACTGAAGAGAAACAAAAGCTTGCATTGTGTATGTCCTGCCCCCCCACCCCCACCATTCATGTGTGGAAATCCTAACCCCGAGTTGGGATATTAGGAGACGGGGTTGGGAAGCGATAAGGTCATCAGTGGTGCCTCAGGAATGGAATTAGTGCCCTGAGAAAAGAGACTTCAGACAGCTCCTCACCCTTGTTTCTACCACAGGAGGAGACGACGGGAAGTCGGCTGTCTGCAACCAACTGTCGCCAGAACCCGACCACGCCGGCACTCTGATCTCGGCCTGCCGGCTTCCAGAACTGAGGGCCATAACTGCCTGCCGTCTCTAAGCCCCCCCATCAATGCCATGCTGTGCCAGCAGCCCAAAGGGACTAAGACTCCCGTCTATCCTGGTCTGGGTCATAACTCATCGTCAGAGCGCACACGGAAAGGCAGGGCTCTCTTGCCATGGCTGGTCACTCACTTGGGATATGGTAACAGTCTTTGAAGTTTTCTTTGATGCTTCCACTCCTCTGTGTGCAAGCGAAACGTGTTCCTCTTTATCTTCTTCGGGACTTGGGGAGTCAAAGATATCAGGGCTTGAAAGGGAAGACTGGATAAAGCCAAAAGAAAATGCTTTTGTCAGAATTACACCTTAGCTGACACAGCTTTTGTTCACATGATGTTGTGTGCTTTTCGAAGCACTCGCCACTTCAATTTTGTGTGTCTCCTCATTACAACCTAGAGAGGTAGAAAGTGTGCTAATATCTGTGCACTAGAGACGGTGGCAGGACTGGGACTAAGAAGCAAGAGTTCCTACGGCAGGGATCGTTCTATGGGATCTTTGCACTGATGGCCGCCGGTCATTTCACCTGTGCAGGCCTGTGTCACCCATCCCTTCCGGCTCCCTCCATCTTTCAGAGCCTCTCTTCCTTCTGTAAACATCTGCTACTGGGTGTTAAGCACTGAGCCTGATACTGAACTTAGGTGACATGCCCGGCTCGGTCCCTATTCTCCCAAGGCTGACAGCCCAGTGCAAAGGGACACACATGTCAAGAGGAGGCTGCCTGGAACCTGCCTCTCCTTCCTTCCCTCTGGATCCTTTCCCAGGACCACAAAACCTGAGGCGAAGTCAAGCGCCTGCAAGGACTCTTCTGAGAGGAAACTGTCAGGGGGCCAGAGGGCGCAGGCCCGGCGGCCAGTGAGCAGCATTTCTGGAGCCCCAGAGCACAGCCCTGCCTGCGAGGGGTGGGCGGTGGGGGGCAAGCTCACCTCTAATGTGATGTCTGCTGCTAAATCTCCACCCTCCTTGCCAGGGACAGTCAACATCTGTGGTGGGTTCTACGTTTGCTAAGGTAGATTTAGAGAACGGTGGCATCCTGCGGTAACATACGGGGCTAATGCTCCTACCCTTTCTGCCTCACTGTGAAGATCAAAAAGCTGGAGGAATGTGAACCAGTTCACTGGGGTGCATGTGGACATAAATGATGACTGGGCTAGAATTTCCCTATTTTAGGACAGAGCAAATGAAACTAAGAGTTCCCGTGGCAAGGGATCTTTTTAAACAATGAATGTTCCAGAGATCTCTTTGGGTGTGCTCAGATTTAGCCACACTTCTCTGCCTCCTACCCCTGTGCTGGGAAAAGCCCTATTTAGAACCATCGTTGGTGTCATTATTGAAAAATCATGCCAACAACATGCCACGTTTATCGTCTTCTGTTGACTCTACTTCCTAAGGCAGGAAAATGATATATCTGGGAATTTGTAAGCAAAGTTTTAAAATTAAAAGGTCTCATTTGTTAATCTTTGTTTCATCTGAAAATCCAATTACTTAGAATAACACCCTGAACTAAGCTTTCTTATTCAGCTAAGCTTAACTGCTTAACCACCTTGCAATGCCTATATCCTTTCATTCTGAGATTTTATTCAAAAAGCCAGTTTCCTCCTCTGTGACCTGGAGTTCTTGGGCTGCCAATCAAGGCTCGCTTTTTGAATTCAATAAACATAAACAAGCTCACAGCAGGGTGAGGGGCCCCAGGCTGGGGAATCCTGACTGGTGCATTTCCCCAGTCATTCCTTCCAATGGCCTGCTAGGAATATGTCCATACCCATGATCCCATTCTGCTATGAAAAACCTACAGGTGCTATGCGGAAGAAGAACAAATATGAATTCAAAGTACGCATCCACGTGGAGATGGATGGGAGCAAAGGGAAGAGAGTAATTATACTTCTTCAAAGCATAAATGTATCCTGTTACTTCAAGTCTTCAACTAAAACTGTTCCCTAGAAAATCCCAAACTTGGAGTCACTGTACAATAAGCTTCCGATGGGCAGGGCCCATGTCTGTCTCGCTTCCAGCTGCGGCCTTGGCACCTGGCTCAGAGCTGAGTCCACATGAGACAGATGCCTATAAGTACTTGCTGAATGAGTGAATGAACAAAGGTCTTAGCTAAAAGCGGAGTGAAGATGAGGTGTCTTTACCCAGTTCCCCAACTACACATGAACTCCCAGGCATGGGATGTATGAACCAAGGGTGGGGTGCGGGATGGTAAGTTGACTTTCTCTGTATTTAATTCTGGATGCCTCAAGGCCCTCTAGACCTTGAAAAGTTGAGAAGAATTGGAGGAAAAACAAAACTGAAGAAGGATTTATAGAGAAGATGTGGAAGGTAGGATCAAAACATTAGAGATACTAAGAAGCCAGTAAACAGGTTGTGTGTATGTGAGGCATGTTGGGGAGGGTGTGGAGAGAGTGAAGATGGTAGTGATGCAGTGCTCTGTGTACATAAAGAGTGAAAAAGTAAGCCACTTTGTCGAGTCTTTCTCCCAAAAAGGTATCAATACATAGTTATGTTTGTTTCACTCAAAGAGGAAAAATAGCATGACTCCAACCATACCTCCCAAACTCAATAGATGAGAGAAGGGGTTCAAAGGAAGTGGCATCCTTTTCTTCTAAATGAGGACCTCTTAGGTGGGACTGGCAATGAGGCGAAAGTAGAAAGTGTTCTGGAAAGCCTGAAAAGGTTAATTCCTTGGCGTATCTGGGTGAAGGTCATAAGGTCGTAGACCTGCATTCCCAGCAAGGACAAGACAATGTGATATATATATCTCTAGAAAGAGAGAGAGAGAGAGAGAGAGAGAGAGAGAGACAGAGGGAGGGAGGGAGGAAGGGAGAGGGAGAGAAAGAGAGAGATCAAAAGAAAGGAAGGAAGGAAGGAAGGAAGGAAGGAAGGAAGGAAGAAAAATAGATGGATAGGTAGATATACACACGCACATTGCTTGTGGAAGCATCAAGATATTTTCTCCAATGACATTCACTTCAGTGTTTATAATGAAGAAGTAGAAACAACATGAATGTCCAACAATAGTGCCTGACTAGATAAACTCATATGTTCGAAGGTTGGAACGCTAGGCAGCCATTAAATGTGATGTCATGGAAGGAAGGGTAGTGACTGGGGAAAAGGGGGCACAATGGAAGGGGGGTGACCATGTTCCAACAACGCATGTGCAATGTCATCCCACCGTGAAGAAATAAGGTTAGATATACAGACAGAATTTTAAATAAAAGCTTCAGATACACACTAAGTGGTTAACAGTTCTTAGCTCTGGAAAGCAGGGTTCAGGTGAACTTCTTTCTTTCTTCTTTTATGCATTTCACTGTTGAAGTTTGGTACAACAACTGTGTTACAGGTTTCCGGTAAGAAAAGAAGTTATTCAAAATGACCCAAACAAAAAAACATCTGTAGGTTATCTGGAATGTTCTGACTGGTCTCTCCTACATGACCAGGCGCCTCGTATGTTTACAAACAGTGTCCTAAAGGTGAGTGTGGGGTTCCGTGGAAGGGTGCCAATAATGGGGCTTTGGGAGGAAAAGCTTGGCCGCCGTCCAGTGCCATGCAGTGGCAGATCGTTCTTTAGCAAGGTTTCCTTTATAGACCAGACCAGCCTCACTCTCCTCTTCCACCGTAAACCAGGACATTTTCTCACTTACCAGTTTCATTTCAGGCTCAAAGAGAGATCAAGGTGGAAGGAGAGAGGAGAGTGGGACTAGGCAGTGCCCACCTCAGTGGCAGATATGCAAAGAACAAGGGGAAAGAAATACTGCCTGGTTCCAGAGACGCTCCGTGACTTTTGCTCAGCAGTCTGTCTCATGGCCTCCCTCTCCTGGCTGGTCCTCACTTCAGCCACTTGCAGGAGAGTCGTTGGCTCGAGTCTAACCTGACCTGCTTCGTAGCCAGAGAAGAAGCAAGGAGACACTTACGGACGTGAGGGACTGAGATGGAGGCCGCCTCCCTGTGGCTTTTGGTCTGCTTGTGGTTGGGTGACTGAGTTTCTCAGTAGATGATACCACGGAGTCAAAACCTTCTAGGTCTAAAACGAAAGTAAAACAGAGTTTTAAGAGCAGTAAGAGGAGTGAGGAAAGGTTCTTCTAACGGGCCCCAGCCACCTCTTCTCCTTAATCCGCATCCTTTACATGTAGATTGCGTGTCACCGTTTATGTAGGCAATTTCCATCGTCTGGTCATCTGGTGATGCTGGTAAGTCTTTACAAGCTTTACAAGGAAGAGAAGCAAAGGAGGAATCCTCTTTCCTCCACTAATGTAAGTTCATTTTGGTAGATAAAACATTCTCGTGGTCTCAACGCAAAAAGCAGTTATTACAGCATACAATACCCACGGGCCAGCAAATGCTCATCATTGACTCCAAAAGAGAAGAGACGGCAGGCTCCTGCTCTGGCTGTGCTACCACAGCCTGGCCACCAGCGTTCAACCCAGCATTAGACTACAAATTCCCTGGGCATGGACAGCAAGTTCCTACGTCTTCAGGTAACTCCCAGAGCCCGGCACCCTGCTGCTTCAAGAGGGGTCGTTCGATGGAGACACGATCTCAGTCATCAGTCTGCTCGTTCATTCACTCCATTATGATTGAGCGGTTACTCTGTGCCACACATGGGGCTAGATACCCAGGCTGCGCCAGTGGGCATGGCAGAAAGGACCCTGCCCTCAGGGAGCTTACACCTCTGTGATGGAAGTCTCAGAGGAATGTAGAAGCCTTTCAGCCAGATTATAACTGCATCTGGCAGGTGTCCAAAGGAAGGCCTCTGCCTTTACTTTTCTATCCTCTTCAACAAATTGGGCCATTCTATCTAGTTCTGGGGGTTTACACATCAAGTGGAGGTGCATGTATGTGATGCCCAAAGGAATGGCTGGCAGAAAGGGGCTAACATCGAGACCCGTTATCACCTGGGACTGGGGCAACGCCACCTCTTGCTGCCGAGTAGATCGTGTTTCATACGCCGTGCCAGGCACTGCCTTCCCAAACCATTCTACATTCTCCTTTAATGGAGCTCCAGTTTTGTTTCAGGACAATGCGCTCAGCCCCTGGGCTGAACTATGTTTGGTTTAAGCCAATGAGGGCAACTCTGCTCCTTTTTGCCTGTGATTGCTCTAGCGATGGCCATGTACCCCAATTTCCATCACTGAGAAATAAAGGGAGGTATACTGACAGTGTCTGGGAAAGATTTTTCTCTCTGCTGAGAAAGGCAAATGAGGAGAAGGTTGTGTATTATCGCCCTTTCTTCTTTCCTGCCTGGGATGCTGCTATGCATGGTCAGGATGCCTGGAGCTGTGGCAGCCATCTTTTGGCCATGAGGGAGGCAGGGCCAATGCTTTTGGAGAGCTTGAGGACGGCAGAGCAGAACAGAGAAATCTTGGATGACTGGCAACCCTGATGAGCTACCCACCAACCCGGGAATCATCTAGCACCTGGACTTCTTGCCATGTAAAATTAATAACCCTCTGTTCTTCCAGCCAATTTTATTTTTGTTTAAAAAATTTTTAATGTTTATTTTTGAGAGAGGAGAGAGGCAGAGCATGAGTCAGGGAGGGGCAAAGAGAGAGGGAGACACAGAATATGAAACAGCCTCCAGGCTCTGAGCTGTCCACATAGAGCCTGACACGGGGCTTGAACTCAGGAACAGCGAGATCACGACCTGAGCCAAAGTCAGACACTTAAATGACTAAGCCACCCAGGTGCCCCATTCCAGCCAATTTTATTTTATTATTATTTTTTTAATGTTTGTTTATTTTTGAGAGAGAAAGAAAAGGGTGTGAGAAGGGAAGGGGCAGAGAGAGAGGAAGACACAGAATCTGAAGCAGGCTCCAGGCTCTGAGCTGTCGGCACAGAGCCTGGTGTGGGGCTTGGACTCATCAACTGCGAGATCATGACTGGAGCCAAATTCGGACACCCAACTGACTGAGCTATCCAGGTGCCCCAAACTCCAGCCAATTTTAATCAGATATTCTTTATTCTCTACTAAAAGCACCCTAACTACTATAACTGCAAATATGCTGGCTCAGGTCAGAAAAGATAAAAATATGTGTGGATTTTTTCCCTCCTTATTTCGTGCAGAGGTCATTTGTTGATGGTTATAATAAGTGGTCTGGGGGTGCCTGGGTGGCTCAGTTGGTTAAGTATTGGATTCTTTATTTCAGGTCAGGTCATGATATCACTGTACGTGGATTGAGCTCTGTGTTGGGCACTGTGCTGACAGTGCAGAGCCTGCTTGGGATTCTCTCTCTCTCCCTCTCTCTGCTCCCCACCTCTCAAACATAGACAAACAAACTTAAACAGTTGTCTGGCTGTGTGATGGTCCACTGTATTCTATTAATGAATGGGCAGGTGCTATCTGCAATCTACTTCCTTGAGTGGAATATGCAAAACCAGGCACAGATCACTGCTCAGGACAAACCATTACATTACACCTGGGATTATAGTAAGTGACTTTTTTCTAGTACCTGGTTAATGAATAATTATTCAACTAACTCATCAGGTCAAGGTAAGTATAACCAACGGGTAACTACCTGCAGAGACAGAACAAAGAAAAGTATAAGCGGGGCTCGGAGATGATGGGGGGCCAATCAGCACCCAGTGTCTGTGCGAGGTTCCCCAGCAGTCCCACCTTGCCCGCTGGCACAGCACAGCCTGGGCACAGGCCATGCTCCCCACAGTGAGGTGGGCCTCTTGAGAGCCAGATCACTGACCTGACCCTCTGGGGGTCCTTCCCTTTAAGAGAATGTTATTTTCCTAAAAGATTCCCTTCCTGGTCACACGCCAGGACCTACGTCCACCAAGCCCATACTCTGCAAAATCAAAATTCCCCATCATGCGCTTAAACTAATGCCCAAAGTCCCCATCTGAGGTTAGTATCGCCCCGATTCATTTTTAAATCACTTTTTCCCTATTACAAAAGTGGCACATGCTCAGTATATGCTTATCTTAAGAAAAACATAAAGTTAGTACAAAGGAAAGTCAGCTACAGTCTTGCCACACTGAGAAAGTACTACCACTGTTTCAGCACGTCACCCTCCAGGCTTTTTTCCCAAAAATAGATGTAGTCTACACTATAGGTAGTACTGCACTGTGCTTGTTTCACTTAACATCATATGCCAGGACTCTACAAACTCTTCACGATATTTTGATTGTTTTATACTCTTCTGAGGCACTGCAATTCAAGATGTGTTGAATCCATCCCCATATCACTGGGTGATTAGTTTCCAAATCACTCCTGCTCTTTGGTTTTTGGTCACAGCGAAGTGCTGCACCTATATTCTGGCCCGCACACTAATACAATGAATTCGGCAGGTTCACTATGTGGCTTCCCGGCAGGGAGAAGGGGATAAGGCCCAGGACGGGAAGGGCTGCTGGAGGGTGGAGGTGAAGAACAGGAGGCATGATGAGCCCCAGGGGGGTCTGGGGGAGAGGACACAAGACTGAGGAATAGATGCTGAACGGGTGGCCAGGGGAGGCGGTAAAGGAGAAGGCCGTTAAAGCTTCCAACAATCGAGAGGGCGTTGGCTGGATGCTACCAGGGGCTGAGATGGTCCATCTATGTCATGACTCTGTCCTGGAAACCGAAACCAGCCCTGGAGCCAAAACCTGAGCAGGCTGAAACAACGAGAGAAAAACTAGAGGCTAACTCACTCTGGTTCTCCACCTTTTCTGCACAGTGAAATCACCTGGGCAATTGAAAAAAACAAGACTCAGGCGTGGACCCCTCTCTGGATACTGACTGAATTGGTCTCGGGTGCAGCCCAGGCATGGTAGGTTTTCGGTGTCCCTAGGTGATGTCAGTATGCTGCCATGGAGAGAAGTGCAGCTCTAGTGGGGGCTGGGGGCTCGGGCCAGGGAGGGACAAGCAAGGACTTGACTGAGCAGATTGGAGAGGGCACTGGGGCACTGCCACCACGTGAGGGATGGGGTGTTCCAGGGCACACCGAGTGGATGGCCTGCCCAGCGGAGCAGTAAGGAGTGAGACTCATCAGCAGAGAGCTTCTCCAGGGCCAGGCTGGGCAGTGCTGACCTGGTGGGGGGGCGGCAACAGAAGTGCCGGAATGGCTGGTTTAAGTGGTGACCGATGGCTTGGGTGATTGGTGACAAGTTAGAAACACTGCAGTGCGAGTGAGGAGGAGGACGTGAGGGGACCCAGCATGCAGAGCGGGGTGGACAAAGGACGTGGGGAGCAAGCAGAGTGGATGGGTCAGCCTCAGATCCCCCCACCCCGGGATGGACTCAGCATGCCCACTGGCGTGTAGGGACAGACAAGGTCACACCCAGGAAACTTCTGCAGGGCTCCAGGGAGGACGCCATCTTTTCTCCCCACCCGGGAGTTGAGGGTTTGCCAACACATGAGCTTGTCTGTAATATATCACACTTTCAAAGTGATTCAGCAGTGTCGTGTGTCTCGTGTCCTTAGACTGTGAGCACCAGGAGGACAGCAACTCATCTTTGTCTTCTCAAAGTCTAGCACATTCCTGGGAAAAACGTGCATAATATTCTGTGAAAGAAGGAACAAGAGAACACACGAACTAGCCAACAAATGACTACACCATCCCAAGAAAAAACTCTGCTTCCGGGCGTGTAGCTTACAGAGGTGTCCCCTGACGGGACGCGGGGTGGCAGCTCTGGGGGGGAAGGCGGCGTTGGTGCTGTGGCTGCAGAGGAAGGCTGTCTGGCCCATTTCGTCTTACTGGCTGAAGTCTACACTCGAAACACCCGTGCATGCGGAAGCCTGGCCACGCTGACAGATCTCCGAGAAGACCGCCTCACCCCTGTCACTCAAGAGCAACAGCATGGCCAGCGGCCTGCAGGGGGGCCAGTCTTTCTTTTAACCTCTTCATGCGTATTCAGCGATGTTCAACTTTCTACACTTTGAGATGATACAAAGCACTTTTGGGAAACAAGAGCAAAATTCAACTTCCAGAAAGAAAAAGACACACCAAGTATGATGAGGTCACTTGCTGAAAAGGGAACCACAGAGCCTGCACTGAGACGCACTTCTGCTTCCTGACAGTGGAGGGGAGACTGTGGCACCACATCCTAAATGTCCAGGGGCACAAAGCATGCTCTCGTGACTGTGGCTATGGTAGTGGACATGAAGGCAGAGTTTCCATGACTAACTCATTGTGGTGTGAAGAAAATGTCCCGATTTTCACGATGGTTTCTGAAATGAATCAGGCTGAAACTTGATATAGGCTTTCTCAGCCTGGCTGGGAAATTTTCCTCTTAGTAAGAAACGGTTTGAATGCCCCTAAGCCAATCCAAAACGGCTGAACTGGCAAATGTTGGGTATTTTTTGAAAAGTTAGTTTCAGAAGGATGAGAGGTTCCTGGCTTTTCCCACACTTGAAAGATGAACCCTCTGCAGACATACGGGACTGATTTATGTTGGACACGGATCCAGCCCTGGAGAGGGCCTTTGACTCTTCGTGGCACACACAATTGCCCATTTTCCATCAATTTCGGTCATACTCTATTTAGTTCAATTAGAAAATGTGGGATTATTTTCCATGGATGGGAGAGATGGTACCAGTGACCACGGGTGACCTAAAATGCATCCAGTGACGGCACAGGAGACAAACAGTTAAAAGTCCGAGACAGGCCAGCTGTCACCAAAGCAACCGTCTGCGAGCTCTTACATGGCCACTTATTCACTGCAGCTCACTGCTCTGGACTTGTGAAGGAACCCTAGAGTGGACGCTTCCTACAGTTAAAGCGTGGTGATGTCACTACCTCCCAGTATCTCTGCAAGCCGGCCCTTCTCCTCCGTGTCACTGTCAAGGATCATGATGGCAGATGGGGCTCCTTGTGGAACACAGGCCTGGCGGGACTGTAATGCATTTTAAACTCCCAACCCAGTACCACCCCAAGGGCTGCCCCCAGAGAGACATGTGAGATGAAGTTCTGAGTATATCCCCCTTCTCTGCTTCAAATCCTTCCCAAGTTCCCAGGAAATCCTGGTGACTTAGCATGGCTAAGGCCCTGGTGGTATGGCTGGTGCCAACCCGTGTTTCTGCCCCTTGTGTGACTTTCTTTCCTTCCTTACTCCTGGGGCAAGACTCTGCTTAGCGATGAAGACCTCTTCCAAGAAGCCAGACTGTACCCTAAGGCCTGGCTTGGATGCTCCCCTACTCATCCACCACTCCAATCTGGGCATTTAGCACCCTGACATTCCTTGTTGACTTATCTGTCTCCCCAACAGCCAGGAGAGAAGCTGTGCCTTTTATTTTTGCTTCTCCTCGGCTCGACAGCATTCCTGGCTTGTGGTGCATATTTAATCAATGACTATTGAATAAATGAACAAACAACCTTTCTGGGCTTCAGTTTTTCCACCAGAAAAAAAAGGGGGAGAATTATCTGAGCTATAAGCTTTGTGGGATTATTCTTTTGTAAATGAGAAACTGTATGAAAACTCTTTCAATCATGCAGGTAGAATTCCGTTTTCATATACCATTGATGGAGCTATGGGACATGGGAACAGAGATCTAAGAACAATGCTAAATTTATACAAAAGCACACACATGATTTTTATTTTTTTTCTTTAAATGAGAGAACTCCAAACCCACTGGGCTGTTGGTAACTTCTCCACAGTGAAGAAGCATCTCCAGGCAGTCTGGATAGGAAGGCTTACCCTGCATGTAAATCACGCGACCGGCGTGGACAATCTGTGCCGATTACACAGATGAGCCCGTCATTAGGGACCAGATGACCACCTGTGATAGCTGAATCACTGACTGAAAATTCTCATTTGGGCAAATAAGTCCTCCCAAATGTGGGAGGACAGAGCAGATTAGCTGCTGCATTTTCATTTATAGTCCTGGCCTGGAGCTTGGAAGACACAGTGCGGAGAGTAACAGGTCTGCGCTGCCACTGGGCCACCCTACTATGCCCCCTTTCACACACGCATGGTCGCTTAACTGGCACAAAACCCATGCTGTATAGGCTACCCTTTTCCACAAAGGGAGAGAGAGACAGAGGGTCAGAGGTTAGACAGCTTGGTCAAGGTCACAACCCAAAAGTGACAGGGCCGACATTCGGAATCATGTCTATGGTATTCTTTCCACTGCAGAGCACTGAACAAACAGCAAGAACATTCCACCTTACCTCTCACGTATCCGTCACTGAACTCTCAGAACTGTTTCTATAGCAAGAATAAGAAAAGATACTCCGAATGTGATTTTGCGTGTGTGAAGAAACCCCTTTATGCTCCAATGACAAGCTGTGTTCTAGTTTATTCTGATGTGTTTTTTTTTATTAAAAAAATTTTTTTTGAGACAGAGACAGCGTGAGCAGGGGAGGGTCAAAGAGAGAGGGAGACACAGAATCCAAAGACAGGCTCCAGGTTCTGAGCTGTCAGCACAGAGCTGACGCAGGGCTCGAACCCACAAATAGTGAGATCATGACCTGAGCCGAAGCCGGACACTTAACCGACTGAGCCACCCAGGCGCCCCATTCCAATGTGTTTTTAAATGGACGGAAAAAGGGACTGGCTTCCTTAAAGAAATCTGGCAAGAAATATAAGGTGTTAGGAAAGTTAAGCCAGGCTGTTTAGCTATTCAGTACAAAATAACTTTTACATAGGAACTTATAGCTAAAGAATAAGAGAGGAAGATAGACTTTATTGGCTCTTTCATTGAATCTAATCTTTATTAAGTATCTACTGCGTGCCAGGCATAGCTATCTTTATGAGATTGAAGTATAATCACTCCTTCTCAGCACTACCCATCAAACTCGCTGGATGACGGAAACCTGCTCTATCTGTCCCCTCCAGTGTGGTAGCCACTCGCCTCTTGTGGCTACTTAGCACAATCATATGGCTAAGTGCTATTTAAAATAAATTAAATTTAAATAGCTACATGTGACCAGCGGCAATGAAGATCTCTGCCATGACCCTGCATCATGGTATTTGTTCTCATTTGTGCTCAGTCCATTCATTCCATATATATTTACTAAGTGAGCACTACAATCCAGGCTCTGGGCTAGGCACGGGGGTGGCTGGGGGAGGGGGGCAGTGGGGCCGAACAAAATAGCCATGGTCCCTGCCTCACAGAGCTTAGAGCCTCCAAAAGAAATGGATAATTACACATTTTGCTAGCTATTAGAAAGAAAGGTAAAAGACAAAATTAGCAATGATAGCATGGGGACCTAATTTAGATCTGGAGAAGGGGTGAGGGAAGAGGGGCGTGCCTTACTGAAGTCTAGCATCGGAGAGAGGCAGAGTGCTCCATGGGGATTGATAACAGGCACCGCTAAATAGGGAAAGTCACTTTTCACATTTGCATTCCTTTAAAAATTTCTTACTACAGCCCCAAATGTGTTATGCCAAAGGATTTAGTAAATAATGTATTTACTAGAAATAGTGCTTATGCTATTACAGGAATGTAAATTGGCACAGCTTTTTTATAATGCCCTTTGGCAATACCTATCATGAAATGTAACTGTACACACTTTCAGATGTTTCACTTCTAGAAACGGATCCAGAAAAATGTTTCTATAAGCCCAGAACGATATATTTATAGCACCAGTGGTCTTCAAACTAAACTGTTCTATGAAAGCATCTCCTAAAATAATTTTGAAAACCCTTGTGCCCCTTTACACATCTTAAGTTGACATATAGTTTTTGTCACAAAAGATATAATTTCTTCTATATTCTAAATATTGATATTTTAAAATATAACTGTTATATTACTCTCTTAAACATATTCAACATCTATTTGAATACCACAGTCACTTAACAATCACCGCCATCTATCTTTAAAAAATCATGAATAAGCATTTCTTTAGCAGTTGGAGAGTCTGCACCACCTGCTTCCCTCTGTGAACTCGTATTTCCATCAGAATGCTAGATTTCACTCTGATGTAATCTAGTGTTGTGCTTTTGTTAATTTTGTCTTTTGTTCATGATCTTTTTCTCTTATAAAAATGTATATAAATTGAAATTTATGATTTCTTGGTTTCCTGAAATTATGAGGTTCTAAAGGTAAAAATTATTTTTCTTCAGAAAGAGTTACCATGACAATTATTAGTAGTAAATGATCAAAACATATGTAAACACACATACTACACATTTTGATAAAAATGTGAGCATGAAAGAGTAGAATCTTATTGGGCTTTCCTCCCAAATAACTTCATGCGCATGTGTATGATTATTACATAACATGGGAATGGCATGATTTGGTATCAATTCTATTCCTATCTTTTATTTTATAGATGTAAGTGCCAAGAAACGTTATTTACATAAGTAGAAGTATATGGGAATGGAAAGAATTTTGTTATCACGATGTCACTCAATTCTTTGAACTCTTTCCAAGTTATGTGGCAAAAATCAGACAGTGGTCTAGCATCACCAAGAACTATTTTTAACAGTCTATCGGTGAACAACTCAGTGAGTGCCTCCTTCAATTTAGTGGGAAGCAAAGAATTAGAAACCAACCAACTTGTAAATGGATTTTTTGTCCAGTCAATAAAGTCACTCAGTTTCTCAAGTCCAACACCCACCTCAGAAGTGTCTCTCAGTTTGCACCAGGGACTTGGATACCCACGGAGTGGGCAAGATATCGGCTAGGCTGTGTAAGGTGGGAGCAGATGACTGGGGAAGGGGGAGTTGACAGGAGAAGCAGCGTCTGGTGGGGCTCCTAGGAGAGGAGTTTGAAGAAACAGCTCCTATGAAATGAGACACTACCTGTGGCCTCCCGGGAGGCCTGGGAGTCTCCGTGGCCTCCTGAGGTGCAGCTGGCCCTGCGGATGATTCACTGTCCTAGGCTGCCCTTTGCGGCACTGCCCTGACTGAACTGGTTATGGAAGACTCATACCATGGAATATCACACTGCCGGTAAAAGTACAAGAGCACTGGGTGTTCTATGAAAACCAACTTGGTAATAAACTATTTAAATTTTAAAAAAGTATATGGTTGACCTATGTGACTCATGTGGTGAGATATCAAACATACATTATTTATTACAAAGAAACGACTGTAGACCCAAAGGGTACGTACAACACGATCACGTTTCTAAAAAATCCATCCATCTACCCATTCGTGGAAAGACTTCTAAAAGTGTATACAACAAATTGAGAGTGGCTCTCTGAAAGGGAGGCTGAGACACAAGATGACTGTCACTTTCTAACTTCTGCATTCTTCCTTTTTTTTTTTAAGTATCTATTTTCTTTGCACTTGAGGGGTGGGGAGAAGCTCTTGAAAATAAAAATAAAAATACAACTGAGTAGATCATGTATGAAATGATTTCAGAGGCAGCTACGTAAATCTCAGCTGATTTATGTTATGTGTTCCAGAACTTTCCCACTTTCTAATAGCAGTAATCATGGTGAGAACGCAGGTTGATGCCTCGTCCTTTGCCTCTATCTGAACTACAGCCACCCCAACTACCACTGAAAACGCACCTGTTCTGTGTCCGTCACTTCACATCATTAGGTCTAAATTTTACAATCACGCTCTGAGGCAGGTGGACATTACTAACCCTGTGATAATGAGGAGAGCGGAGCTCAAGGTCACTCAACCTGGAACTTGCAGATTCAAATCCAAGTGTATCTACCTGAGAAGCCATGGTTTCTCGGACACACCCCACGCTTTCCTCAGTGACTCTGTGGGATTATTTTGTCTCTACATAAGGCTTTGCTCTGTGAATTCAAATTTACTTAGGATGGCAAACATCCTACCCATTTACATTTTTCTGTAAGGTCTGGGTGACAAAAATCATGATACATTTTGTAAGAAGGTGAATGAATAATTTTATTAAGCTGACGTGAACAGATACTACATTTGATCTTAGCCAAAAGGCCGAGAAGTGATGAATGAATAATTTTAAAAAGGTTATAAAAAGTAATGCCAGGACTGTTATGCCCACAATTGTTAATTACTTAAACTTCTACTTGGCTAGCAAATGTTTTATAAGCAAAAATCTTCAGGTCAAAGAGAACACTAGGTTAGACCTCAGAAAGGGCCAAATTAGCAATTCTAGGTTAAAGGAACAAATAGAACTGAAGGCACTGTGGTAAAGAGACAAATTAAAGAATAAGCTACTTATTTAACTTATTTATTTGTTTATTTACAGAAAATGCAAGTGGGAAAGGGGCAGAGAGAGAATCCCAAGCAGGCTCCACGCTGGCTGATACGGGGCTCGATCCCACAAAATGGGTGATCATGACCTGAGCTGAAATCAAGAGTTGGACACTCAACTGACTGAGCTACCTAGGTGCCCCAGAAAAATAAGCTATTTAATCTTAAAGAGGATTCAGAGGTTATGAAAAGGACCATTTTCTCTATGTCCAGAAAACTTAGCTAAAAGAAATGGGGCCAGAGAGACAAGCCTGTGAGACCAAACTGGGCCCCTTTGATCATTTCCTCCAAGCCCCTGGTTTAAAGATGTAAAACCAAGATCCACACCTGAAACTAATGTCATGTTGTGTTAACTACACCCAAATAAAAATTAAAAAAAAAAAAGCAACCCAAACCGCAGGACTGAAAGGCCAGATGGCCTGCTATGACAGGGTTTGCGTTCAGAGGGCACGTTTCCTTTTAGGGGGCAGAGGGACAGGGCATGTCATCTTATTCGACAGCACCTTACTTAGAGAAAAGACCTCAGACACTCATACAAGAAAATTTTTGCGTGTGGAAGAACATCCTAGTGCTTACAGTGACACAGAGCCTAAAATTAAGTGCTGAGTAAAAAACTCGAGGAGGAAAGAAAAGACCTTCTGTCCAAAGCCCAGGGCTCTTCCCATACTGGGAGAGACAGGTCCCTGTAGAACTCGAGGACCCCTTTCTCCATCCGTGGCAGAAGGAAGACGCTAGAGGTACAAAGCATTTAAAGTGCCCTTTTATTTAAAAAAATTCCACAAGTCATTTTTTTTTAAATGACAATTGTATCTCTATGAAAAAATTAACCTGCTAAATGTACATTTCTGAGCACCTGCCTCTTTCTGCAGCCTTCCATTTGCCCCCGACATTTCTCGTCTCCCCAGACCCTCTTCTCCGCTCATATGTGCTGGATTTGGGATTTTCAGAAGGTGCACCAAGAACTGGTGTCCACCCATGACAAAGCTATCACCTGTCTATAAGGTACCAAGAAAGAGAAGGTCAACATTGTGAGTCTCTCAGGAAGCTAACTTTATCCAATTTTTAAACTCAGAGAATGTTTTTTCCAGGCAATAGCATGTGCTTTTTAAAATGTCCTTAATTCGTAAAATAAAAGTCGGCAGTCCCTCAAATTAAAAGCCTTTTTTTCATGAGTGAGTTTGAATTCCAAAAAATATGAACAACGTCAGGGGGATAGATAACTCAGGCCTGGGGAGGTGGGGAGCGCCAATGCAGGTCACCACGAAACTAAATAAAGAGGCTTGTCCGGCTCTAAATCAGGGCTCCCTGTTCACTGACACCTCATCCTTAGCTTGTCACCACCAGATCCAATTACCCTCTAACGGAGCCCACAACCTCACTCCTAAGTACTCATCACTTTTCTCATTTACTGAATCCAAGGTGGTGGGAGGCCAAGTGGGCTGAGATGGCCACATCATGCCCATGGCTAAGAGAAGGAGTTTGAGAACTCAACTGTCCTCCTTAATAAGGTGTAGTTTGTCTATAATGCTTCTAGGATAAGAGGTACTTGAATTTATCCAAGTATCCCTCTGGATACTTACAAGTCAAACGGAAGCCATAACTGGGCTCTGCCAATCTGTGAGCCCACAGCCAGTGGGTGGAGGGCCCTGCAGGCTAAATAAATGCCATGTGCAATGTGAGACTGGACGTCACCTGTCCCTCTTGCTTCCACAGTCACCCACAGCTCAGAGGCCTCAGTCGAGCACATTGCGGAAGTAACAAACATTAGTGTGTAAGTTTCTTTGCTGAGTATAGACTACTTTGGACCCATGGGTGTCCCTCCGCATTCGCATTGTTAAATCTGCAAAGAGTCTCAGCAGGTCACAAAAGTGGAGACACTTAAGCCAGTGGAGTGAAGGAAGGTGGCAAGGGCCCTGAAGAGAGAGAAAGGCGACCAAAATACCAGGCCAGGACATGCCGCCTCTGTGCCCAGGTGAGCTTCCGGGGCTGGTCACAGGTCACGCAGGTAGCAGCACCATGACTCTCTCCAAGCCGAGAGTCATTTGAGCACGCCTGTTAAATGTCCCTCTGCTCATCTTACCCATCGGGTTCCTTTCCCTGTCACAGGCTGATGGCTGCAGGTGGCTCAGGCAGGATGGCACTGCTCGCTCGCTCTGCGTTTTACAATCATTCACGCTGCAAACGACGTCACTCCCGGGCGCTTAAGCAACATTAATCATCATCTCCCCACTTTGATTTGCTTAGCCTCCACCGGTTTCTACAGCATCCACGAGCTTTCTCCTATTGGCACTTTGAATGTTTATCGCTTTTCTGCTTATTGGATGTGATGGGGTAAAAGAGGTTTGTGCAATTTAAGAAGCAAAACAAATGAACACATGGTAGGGGTGGAGAGAGGGAAACATACCACCAGAGACTCTTAACAAGAGAGAAGTGAGGTCTGATGGAGGGAGGTGGGTAGGATGATGGGCTAAACAGGTGAAGGGTATGAAGGAGGGCACTTGGGATAAGCACTGGGTCTGGTATGTAAGTGATGAATCACTGAATTCTACTCCTGAAGCCAATATTGCATTGTATGTTAACCAAAGTTTAAATTAAAAAATTAGGGGGGAAAAAAGAGGTTTGTGGAACCCATCAAAACTAAGCATGAACAAAGCGAACCCAACAGACTACCAAAGGCCAGGATTGCCCTGATGGGGGCTGAGCAGCACAGGTAAGTGTCTAGGTTTGGGTGTGGCTTTATGTTTCTAACTGTGAACGTCTGCCAGTGGACACCCTCAGTTTACATCTGGGACCAGATCGTTGGAAGTGCCAAGAAGGGCAAGGCTTTGCCCTCAGCCCACCTCCTGGAGAACTCTGTATCAATTTGGAAACCAGTGCTGATTGCCAGCTTGACTGTGTTTGCTCAGCGCAAACCTAGGCTATGAGCCCTAAGAGTCCTCGGTGAGAGGTGGGGTGCACTGCAGGAGACGTCCAGCATACAGCCTCTTCTGAATGAAGTGGATTCAATGCTGAGTGCCCCGAAGACACCAAAAATGCTCAGAGGACTAACTAGGTTCCAGATCATCCACCCGAAGCTCAAGATGTTTTACCTCCTTAGTATAAAGCACATGACTCGACTAAGCCCAATCTCTTTTGCTTTTTGTCATAATGTTGGAGACATGCGTATTGCTTCTCAAATAGTCCTGACATAAACTGTTGTGTGATTGTGGCCTGTGTCCCTGGATAGGAGCCACGCTGTTTTTAACATCTTTATCGAGATATAATTTCTACACCATAAAATTCACCCATGTTAATCATACAACTTAATAATTTTTAGTAGATGTACAGAGTTGTGTAACCATCACCACAATCCAGTTCCAGAACCTTTCCACCATCCCGAATCAATTCGCTCTTAATAGCATTCCCAGCGTGTCAGCAGGAAAAGTGCTTTTGCATTTCCTGGTCCAAATGAACCACACACCAGGAGGCATCCAAGAGAGACAGGAGGACAAGATGAAGTTAGACTCTAATCTTCCAAACCAGTTCCACGTCCTAAGTCCATAACTTTATAAAGCTAGCAACATGCGGCCCCCAATGGGACGGTAACGTCAAGTGTGTGCCTGTGGATCAGGCTGAAAAGACAGAGGGGAAATTCCCAGCTTCCCAATGTGAAGAGGGGGTGATGTCCACGTGAAGAGACAGAAGTGGGGCAAGTGTAATGAGATTCGATTAGAACGGAGAACAATGGTCAATGAAGACAAGCGACAGAGGAGAAATGAGAAGGGCTGTTTCTAAGTCAATTAGTTGGAACTAGATGGCTTAGTTCCTAGGCTGTTTCCCACCTGAGGGCCCATGGCTATGTACTTCAGTGGGAAAAAGACAGAAGATCTCCACAGTACTGAAGTGTAATAATAAATCCTGCCATGTCGTGGGAACTACAATATATGGCATGATAAAAGTAAATGTTATGGCACTTGACTTCTCGGCCTATAATCTCCTATTCAATGGGAACAGAGACTCTTCCGTCAGCACGAGAAAAGTGGACAACTTAATTTTCATTTCTATTCATGCACAGGCCTGCATTGGAGCTCATCCACATTACCTATTATGTTACTTGCAATATGGCCGTGTAGTTTGATACACAATATCTCAAACTGACATCAACAACTTCGTTTTGGACCAACTGATTTCATTCTAAATTATCATGGGCTGACAGATGCTGGTGGCTGCCCACATGAGATCTGAAAAAGTCATGTTCTCTAATTTAATATTATAATAATTTAGAATTATAGCTTTATTAAAGAAAACAGAGTTATTCATAGCTAACACTGATGATTTCTAATGGCTTTCAGGGCTGTATTTGGCTATTCACTACGGCCCACATTTGGACAGCTTCAGTTGTTTGAGTGACTAACATTCTGGTACAAATAATTTCCTTCTTGATTCAAAACAATGAAAAAATGCTACAAAAGCAGAGATACAAAGCAGCCCCGAAAGGAGCTGGCCTGTCTCCAATGTCCTATTCTCCTTGATCAACCCACCTGCAGGAGCATTTCCGCACTTGGGCCTAAAGACTTTCTGCTTAAAATCCTCTCCTCCCTTGGCCTCTGAGATGTTGCAAGATTTGCTTTCCCCTTAGATGTGGACTTTGTGTGGGGTTTGGTCTTCAGGCTCTAGGTCCTTCTTTCTATTTTCTCATGCTAAGGACATCATCTTCCTGACTTAACTATCCCTTCTCAGCAAACAAAAGCATTAATAATAAGCATTTCTATCATTTTGTAGCCCACCAAGTGATTTTAAAGAATTCTGGAAGACAAGGTGAGAAATTGGGAGAGATGTTAGTTTTCTTCATAAATAAAGAAGCTGAAGCTCAGAGAGTCTATGTAAATCACAGGTTTCCCAGCCTGGAGGCAGCAGCCTGCACTCATAGGGTGTCAGCCCTGCGTTCTATCTCCTGGAAGGTCCGATTCTCCGCCCTCAATCCCTGAAGGCCTCTGCAGCCTCGGCCCTCCCCCGCCTCGGCCCTCCCCCGCCTCGGCCCTCCCCCGCCTCGGCCCTCCGACTTCAGCCTTCTCCAGCACCGACATGGGGACATTCGAACAAATCTCAAAGTCAACCCACTTACGTAAATTCACATTTCCCCCCAAACCTGTTCCTCCTCCAGATGTGCTTACTTCTTGTTTGTTTGTTTTTTAAATAGTTTATCACCAAGTTGGTTTCTATATAACACCCAGTGCTCTTCCCCACAAATGCCCTCCTCCATGACCATCACCCCCCTTCCCCCCTCCCTCTTTAGCCCTCGGTTTGTTTTCTACCCAAGTCATTTTCTCCCCAGCCCTAAAACTTCACAGCTGACAAATCACTCTCTCCTCCTCCTGGACCCCGTGCTGCCTCCACGTCTACGCCTTCTTTCGCCGTCCTGTTGTGCAGCGTGGTTGGGCTCTCTTAACTGCCTCTCACCCAAACTATCAAATAGCCTGACTCCTCGAGCCCAGTCTTCCCTTCACTGGGTTGGGCCCACAAAGTTGCATTAGTTATTATCTGAATACTTAGACCTTTTATGTCACTTCAGTGTCAACCCACTGCCCACTGGTTAAATTACAAATCCATCCCTGCCCAACGTGATCCTGCCCAGACCTCCTTTCCCAGGGTGGCTCCCCTCCACGCCAGCTCCAAGCCTCTACCACAGCCAGGCTGATCTATGCTCGGGCATCAGCACTCCCCATGGGATTCCATGCCTGCCTCTGCCTCAGTGAGTTCAACTTCTAGATCCAGGTAAGTCTGCCCCCCTCATGGAGCCTGGCCACCAAGGAGCATCCCTAACTCTGATCGGCATTGCTTTCTACCACTCAGGGGTCAGTCAGACGATTAATGTCACCTCACTTTCCATTTGCCGTCCTGGTGGCCCAAACAGACTCAAAGCTGCTGGAAGGCAGGGCCTATGTGTGAGGGCCTTGGTATCCATTCAGCCTTGCCCTTGAGTAGACAACTTAAGTATTTAGTGGCTGATTATGTGGCCACCAATTACCGTGTCTTGCAAAGCAAATAACACATATATTACCTTATGTGCTGGAGGAATTACATCCTTCTGGGATGAATGTCTTCTTGGTAAAATGAGAGCAAACTAAACCTCAGCATCTCTTTCTTGGCTCCAAAATAGACACAGCAGGTGCTCAGTTTCCACGTATGAAGAGCTTTCATAGATTAACCCACTTTGATCAATTTCCCAACATTTCCAAACTAGCTTGTCAGACTGAGAAATACAAAATTCGTATTTTGGTGATAGCTACCTGAAGCCATTACCAGACCCCAAGAAAACAAGGGCCAAAGGCCAATGCTCTTCACAAGCAAGGCACAGCCTTGGAGGAAGGAGAGCACCTCCCTTCCTGTGGGAGGACCCCCACTACCTTCTCTGCCACTTCACCAACTGGCCATCTTGCCTTAAAATGGGGCCTAAGGGGCGCCTGGGTGGCTCAGTCGGTTGGGCATCCGGCTTCGGCTCAGGTCAGATCTCACGGTTCGTGGGTTCGAGCCCCGCGTGGGGCTCTGTGCTGACAGCTAGCTCAGAGCCTGGAGCCTGTTTTGGATTCTGTGTCTCCCTCTCTCTCTGACCCTCCCCTGCTCCAGCTGTCTCTCTCTGTCTCTCAAAAATTAAAAAAAAAATGGGGCCTAAATGCTAAACCACAGGGGCCTGACCAGAACTGTCATCAGGCTCAGTGTGATGATCCCTTCTCATTCACGGCCAATCACTGCTCTGCTCTGCTCTGCCCTTTAACCAGGTCAAAAGCTCCAGCAGGCCAGCATTTCTATTATTATTCCATCCACCCAAGCTGTCAGAAGCCCGTGGTCACGCCTCCTGACTGGGCTTCTCAAAGGCTCAGGATGGGAAAGAGTCTCTGGAGACAGAGCAAGTATTTTTGGTCTTTATGGTCACAACGACACATCCTATCACCAAGCCTTCACAGGATCGGAACAGAAACTGCAAGTGAGCAGTTGCAAAGATGCAACTCTATTAGCAGGTTTGGAGGAAAACAGTACCCAGAAGAGGAGTGACCCCGGGTGACAAGAATGCTCACGATAGGTACTCCAGTGCCTCTTATGAGGCCTGCCAAGACTCACGCATTTGTTTCTAAACTGAGCAGCCAATTGAAAAGATGCTGGATGTCTTCCATGTCAAATCTGTCCCTGAGAGCAGCTGCCAAAGGTTAGGGAAGGGGTGGGAGCAGAAGGGAGGTGGGTGTGGTCATAACACGATGACACGGGGGACCCTGGTAGTGATGGAATATTCTGTATCTTGACCATAGTGGTAGATATACAATGCAACAAAACTGCAAAGAACTAGAAACACACAAATACTAGTAAAGCTGCAGAACCTGGGGGACGTGTCAGTGTCAATATCCTGGTTGTGAACTTGCACTACAGTTTCATTATGATGTTACCCTTGAGAGAAAATGGGTAGAGGGTATGTGGTTCTCTCTGTATTATTTCTTATGACTGCATGGAAATCTAGAATTATTTAGAAATAAAAGATTTTAATTTAGAAAGGCAAATTCTAAAACATAGCCCTAATACATCAAATATTATGACCATAATAGGCGCAAATAAAAGATAGAAAGCTAAAAAAAAATTAGTCCCTCTTCAGTCCATGGTTCGTTTTCAGTATTCAGTTGAAAGGGGAGAGGGAGGAAGGGAAGGGGTGATGGTCATGGTGGGGGGCACTTGTGGGGAGAAGCACTGGGTGTCATATGGAAACCAATTTGACAATAAACTATTATTAAAAAAAATTCGTCCCTGAATCTTGACTTCTCAAAAGGGCTGACACCCAAGTCAGACCCATGGTGGCATCAGCCAGCACACATGTGACCTGACACCACCCGTGCGTCCCCACCAGACCCTCCCTCCAACTTGCTTCCCCGTCGTGGTACCTCAACCTTTGGAAAACTCACTCCTATTTTTAACTAAGTGGCCATTATCACACCAAAGCTCACTTGAAATTCAAATTCAAAGCATTTAGTGCTGTGACTACAATGAACTCTGCCATTATGCCTTTTCACCCATTTGCCTTTAGACACTAAATACATAAATTACCAGAGAGTACGAATAAAAGTGCAAATGCCCACTTTTGCAGAAGTTTTCTGCATCACTTCTTTTCTATCATCGCTTCCCCTTCTTTATGAAACTGGATCATCTAAAACCAGCCAAGGGCTACAAGCCTTCCACTGAAAGATCTGTGCTCCTCCTCGGGCTCCCTGGCGGGCCAGCCGCTCTTCCCCAATTGTGTCATCAGGAGCAAGAACGCTCTCCTTACTCACCGATGTCATTGCTGCGGTCCGAGAGATCCTTGTCCAGGATGCCGGATATCGAGCTGCCCACCAAGTCAATCTTTGGACCGTCACCCCTACATTAGAAACACAAGTCCAGGCATTTAATCATTGGTGTGTGTCCTTGTCGTTTGGTCAGCTTTCTTGCTGCACATGCGTCCGGGAGCATGCTGTGCGCGCGGCGGGTGGCACCATCGCCTACGGGGGAGCCAGTGGGAGTCAACGACCTATCCAACCACATGGGCCTTGGTGAAACTGGCCGACAGACTGGATGCCCACCTCGCAGGCACACATTTTCAGAGATGGCTATTTTAATAAGGACCGTTCAGCAATACACCTTCAGCCACAAACCCTCCTGCCGGTCCACAGGGTACCATGTAGGGCCTGCTCCCGCCCCGTGGCCAAATAAGCAGCGGCGAATGATAACTGGGAGCTTCCTTTTAAGGAGTAAGGAATTTAGCCAATGCTGCTTGTCAAAGGTCGGCTACTTTTAACCTTGAGAAAAAGGTTTTCTGGCCTGAGGCTGAGGCATCAGCCAGGCTGTTGACAGGAACAGGGGGTTGAGTTGAAGATCTGGCAGCGTGCAAGCTGGCTCTGGGCGCAGGCCTGTAAAATTAGCCAGCTCTTGGGTGGGTGCCCCCATGCCCATCAGGACATGAGTGACTTCCTTCTGTATCTGGGCAGGGACAGCCCTTAGCGACGGGAAGAAGCCTATAAGAAGATGAGAGAAACAGCCCACTCGTGCACGAGCAGAAGGTTCCTCCAACTTCCTCCAAAAGGGCAGTTGTCTTGACCCTTTCAGGGGGAGGAGCCCTGAATGAGATCAGCCAAGATGGTAGTGAAACAGGGAAAGATCCTCACCCATAAAATGAGGGGGAGAAGCCAAGCAGTTGTTCTGGGAAAGCACCAGAAATAGGCCATCTCATGGCTCTTGGCAGTCATCGTGGCCGGAAGCCAAACCACACAATGAGTAGCAGACTTACTCAAGGAGCGCTCGTCAAATACCTATCACGCAGGGGGTGATGACAGGGCCAAGCCAGGTGATTCCTACGCGAGGGGCTCGCAGTCCAAATGGGAGAAAGAAGTAGACACACAAGCACAGGCCCGTGTGGCACAGGCTATGTAAGTGACAGGCACACCAAAGTCTTATGAGAAGACAGGACTGGGTCAGAGCCAGGGACTGCGTGGGGGAGGAGGGCAGCGGGACACAGAGGAGGTGGCATTCCAGCTGGATCTTGGAGGAAAAGGGCGAGAGAACATATCAGTAAGAGGCACGATTAAGCAAGGACTTCAGGGTAAGTGGGAGTGCCCAGTGGGACCAGGGGTTCCAGGGCTAAAGCCTGAGGTCCCCCAAGTAGTGAGAGCAGAAAGATTGGAAAAGGTCAGGCTGCTGGGCTGAGTATTAGAGGGTCCTGTTCATCCTGGAGGTAATGGGGGATAGAAGGACCGCTGAGGCAGGAGACCTATAAACCTGGGGAAAAGGAAGGGACTTGACAGGGCTGAGGCCTGGGTTTCTTCACTCAAGAAGGGGCTGTGGTAGCAGTTAGCATTCAGCATGACCTGCGTACCCTTGTGACAGTGGAGAAGGCCCAACGAAAGGAGCGAAGCCCCTATAACTTCCCAAACGAACAAGACTGACTATAACCAGGAGCATCCTCACCCGAAGACCAGCCTAGGTACGACCTCCCAGGGAACAAGGCCAGGCCGGACGGCTTGACCTCCACCAAGAGAAAACACAGCTTGTAAACTGTGTGTGTGTATTATCAGACTTTCTGGGCTTCTCAGAGCGCAGCAGAAGTACAAGTTCAAGGACAGTATGGACTACTGTACTTGGAAGGAGGAAGCAGCTTGAGCTTCACAGCATAGCCTTCATTTCCCACCTCAGCCCAACCTCTTAGGGCTTTGGGGGCCCCAAGGGCAGGTTTCCATAGCAGCGCTCCTGTCCATCCTTCGGCCACATTCTCTCCAACAGGCCCCAATTCCAACAGGAGTGCTGAGATTGAGGAAATTTCCTTTTTTTTTTTTTTTTGAGAGAGAGACAGAAAGCCTTTGTGGGGGGGTGGGGGGGCACAGGGAGAGTAAGAGAGAATCTTAAGCAGGTTCCATGCCCAGTACGGAGCCCAATGTGGACTTGATCTTACCACCGACCTGAGCCAAAATCAAGACCAACCTGAGCTAAAATCAAGACTCAGAAGCTTAACCAACTAAGTCACCTAGGTGCCCCAAGGACATTTATTTTAAAACATTTTATGGCAGGGCCCCAGTAGCTACTAATTTGAAGGTAATCTTCTGAATGAAATGTTTTGGAAATGCAGCATTATTAGTAGAAAAGCATTTTCTTTTTCTTCTCTCTAAAGTTCATTTATTTTGAGAAAGAGAGAAAGTACATGCACTTGAGGAGAGGGAAGGGGAAAAAGGGAGCGAATCCCAAGCAGGCTCCATTCTCCGTGGGGATTTCACCCCGAGTGGATATCGAGAGTCAGACACTCAGCCAACTAAGCCACCCAGGAGCCCTAGTGGGAAAGCACTTTCATTTTTTAAAGTTTGTGGGGGCTCCAAATCTTACTGTTTCATAACTATGGAGCCGGAATGCTTTGGTGCCGTCACTCTCCAAACGGGCACAACTCAAACTGTACTCAGAGCCAGACACACTCCTGTCCTTTTGGGAACATGCCAAGAACCCAAACCTACAAGAACACATGTTCTATCCAGGGAGAAAGGTCACTCAGGCAACAAAAGTCCAGTTAATTCCCCTGTTTTTTTTTTTTTTTTCTAAGGGGAAAGATGGTTTGAGGTGATGCCCTGGCCAGCGGCCAGGGAGAGAATTTAAGGCAGTGTTGGTGGTAGAAGGAACTTTATGCAGCAGTTAACGATCTGTGTCTCAGAACAGCTCAGCTGCTTCCAAGCATGTGGTTTATTCGTGCATTTTGGTAACTATGAATCTTGGAGCAGCCACTTCCCTCTCTGATTTGACAGCTAGAAGCTTCCAATCGAACGTGAGCCTATCTGGAGGGACTGTGCTCATCTTCTCTGGGGCTGTACTTTTCTACCTTTATTTTCCCCCTTACTGTCACTCTCAACTATTTATTTTCTTCTTATATATGCCTCTTGTATATGACAGTTACCACACAGCCTTTCAGAAATGGTTCAGGGTAAAAAGGAGTAATACCTAAGAATAGGGTATATGTCAATAGCATTTAAAATGGCCATCTGCTTCGGCCCAGTTCTCAGAGGCTATGCTAAAGAAATAGTGTGAAATACCCAAGTGCGTTTTGCAGATCAATATGTTTACCGCAGTGCTATTTATAACAACAACAACAAAAAAACCGCAATGGGATGCTTTCATCAAGAAGGGAACAGGCGAGTAATCTATACTTGATGGCCATGAAAATTACATCTGTAAAATTTTATGACAAGGAGGACAAATACTGATGCTACAATGGGAAAGGACAGAGGCCAGTTACAAATGACTTACCCCTCCAGGCACGCATGCGCGTGCACACACACGTCCTTCTTATGTATTAGGAAGAGGGATTATTCCTTTAAAGACTGGAAGAATATCTGTAGTGATTGTTCCTGGGTAGTGTGATGGGGGATTTCTAGCACCCAGCTCAGCACCCGGGATATGGCAGGGGCTCAAAACCACTTGTGGAATTAATGCACATTTGCCTTTGCTCTGCAATGGGAATGCATTACGTATGTGCACAATAGACGCAGTTCTCTCCGCAACGCTGTATGACATTCAGCACGATCCTAACTATGTAAAACCGATGAAAGCAAACCAAGTCACACACAGAAGATGGGAGAGAAACAGTCCAAAATGTTAACAGGAGTTGTCACTGGGATAAGACGATAGGTCAGTTTTCCCTTTCAAAGTTTATATTTTTTTTAAGTTCACTTTTAATAACAGAAACTCGTATAATTTGGGCAACTTACATTCTGTCTCCTTTCTCCCCAACAGTAGTGTCAAGGTAAAAGGTGACACTGTCTGACCCTTGCCTGCAAATTCTCCTTTAAGTTCCTCCCTGACCACAGGTGCCTGGGAACCAGGTGGGGGGAGGTGTGGCGTTACAAATCAGAGACTGAGAGGTCCAAGCCATGAGAGAGCATCTGAAGAAAGAGGAGCCATCAGCCGTGAGCGACCTGTCCCCAGATGCTAAAGCGCCAGCCACATTCTGACAGGAAGCTTAGGATCCCCTCAACCCTCTGAGTCCTGGTTGCGCATGCCAAGAGCCAGACACAGGCTTTCGGCTGAAATTATCTTCTATACAGGGCCAGAAGCAAGCCTATTTTGAAAACACAGTAGGTGTCGTTTAAAAAAGGTTCTGATCCTTCCAAGTAGGGAAGCTGCAGCTGGTGTTTTGACAGTGTTCAGACCGTGGGTGTGGAGGCGTTTTACAATGTCTATTTGTAAATGCTTTTAACTGTATTTATAGACTCTTACAACAATGCTAATGAATTTCAGTTCTGAAAAATACCAGGATTTCTGAAATTCTCCAAAGCACATGTTTGGAGTGGCTGACACCCAATGAAGCTGCAGCCCTTGATGGTCTCTGTTCTTCTCCAGTCTGCCCAACACATGGGTACCATTTTGGCCAAAAGGATGCTACCAAATGCAAGAACAAAAAGAAAAATCCAATCCTTTTGGTGTTTATGAGCTCCTGAGAGGGTTTATGTATGGTGAGTTTCTCTGTCCACAGATGTTGAATAAAAGGAGAAGACAAAGGCAAGCAAGCATATCCCTCTATGTCCAAAGATACAAGAACAAGGTTGCCCTTACTCATTTCTGATTTTTAAACCCAAATGCTGCCACTGTCTTGTACTTTTCTGAGCGATTTTGGTAAGGGACACGTGGAACACATGACCTGGACAGGCACCCGGCAGGGAAGTCTCCCTGCTTTCCTGAACAGGGAACTTAAATTACAGACAATGGGGTGACTAGCTCAAGGACACCTGCCAGAGTAAGCAGAACCCACAATCCCATGGAAACAGCAGCAGCAGCTAAGGCCTGTCATGAGCCAGGCACTAGGGTAAGCTCCTTCCATCCATATTCATCTGTCACAACCACCCCTGGAAAGATCTACTCTGCATGGTGGATGTGGAGCCAGGCTTTCTGGAGCCCCCTCTGGTGTCGGGCTGGTTGCCCCTGCTGCTGGGGGCGCTGTCGGCCCCTCCAAGGACCCCCTCAGTTGCAGAGGGTCTCCTTGGCCAAGGCATATCCTTTTCAGGGCGGCCCACACTCAAGAAAAAAATCTTGGCCAGTTCAGCCCAACACAGGACAACTCAGACGAGCCATTTCTGCCCCTCTGTGTGGACTTGGCCAAAGCTTTCATAAGCCAGCATCCCAACTCAACTTCTCCGTCGGCCCAACGCTGCTTCCTTCTCCCTCCCATGGGCGCTGACCCCTAAAACATAGCTTGCATTAGTAAACGCTGTCTCAGGGCCCACTTCTTGGAGAACCCCATATGTGATGCCCTTTATTTTCATTATATAGATCAGGAAACTGAGGCTCAGTGACAATAAGTCCCTTGCGAACAAAAGGTCCTACAAGTAGCAAGATAGCAGGGTCTGGATTTGAACCCATTAACTTGGACTCCAGAGCCCAAGCTCTTGACCACTTTTCAAAGCTGCTTCACGTGGCCCCCTGGCCATGGGGACAGTGAGTCACTGAGGATGGCAGGCAGCCTGTGTCATCACAGCTTGCTGCCAGCCTAGTAAATCACCTTTACTCTCCAAGTTAAAAAAGCACTGCTAAGAAACAAAAATCACATACTCGTCCAGCCCAGAGGTGCTTGCTCTTCCCACTCAGACTCAGAACATGAGATGGAGCGTGTAGTCGGAAAAGGGGAAGGTGTGCCGTGTACATCCCTTGAGAACATGAGCTCAGCCAGCGGCACGGCCCGATTTAGCCCATGTTGGGACAGTTAAGCCATGACATGTGGCCTGGAAAAGGTGTTGAAGCAAACAGGAAGCCGAGGCGAGCAAACCAGTAAGTAAATAAATGAACAGCAGCACTAACAGCAGCAACCAAATACCACCCAAGAGACCCACAGCCCTTCAGAAGGTGAGTGGGGCTGGAGGGGAAAAGAGTGAATCCACAGATTCCTACCGAAGAAAAGATCCCAGGTCGAGGTGATGACTCTCTTTTGGCTGACCCCCCTGCCCACTCTCAGGAGGCTCCATTACCATAATGTAAATGTTTGGGCTTTACCTACCTAACAATTCTTACAGGGGGAAGAAAACAAGCTGAGAAGGAAAGGAACAGAAAAGAAATAGGAAAGCCTTGTGCTCATGCTCAGGAAACTGAGGCACACGCTGCAAATCCTCTATTTTTTTCCAGCTTTCATCCCACTTGGGAGGTGTCAACACATATGGACCATGGCAGATGTCAACTTCAAGATCCTAGAGAAATGGTGCGAATTACCCTGTCTTCTCTCCTGCTCCCACCCCGCTTTGTTTTACTGCCCCTCCTAAGAGAAAACTACCCCCATCTGATTTTAATACCTGCCTCGCCCTGGTCCAACTGTGCAGCAAGAAAGCAAGGCTGAAGGAAGTGAATGTTCCACCTGCCTGCTCGTAACACTGCACTCTTAGGCTCTGACTACTGAAACGGGGTATACGTTACCCAGGTCATGTCCCTATTTTATTACAGACAAGGGTCTTTGCTCCAAGGATGGGAGGTACTGTGCCCAAGGCCATGTGACTCAGGAGTGGCAGAACTGAAACCAGATGGAAGCTTCCTGATGCCCTGTCCATCCTACCTTTGCCCAACACCCTTGGGATGGCAATAAGCAAAATGAGCACCCACATGCACATGCTTTATGCTTCTAGAGACTTTTTTCCTCTCTCAAGTAAAGCAACTATAAGAAGACTCCGCCCATCTGTGAAGGTAGCAGATGTGAAGCCAGCGCTTCAGGAGAGCTCTGCCCTGGGATGTCACTTCCCTGGGGAGAATCCTTCCATCAGGAAAGGTCAAAATGGTAACAGCATTAAGTCCAGTTTCCTTCGCTCCTCAGCGGGAGGGCAGGAGAAGACTCCTTCCCTTTCCTCAGAAATAAGGGTATCTGTGGAGTACCTACATACCCACCTGGTAGCCAAAAATGTCCCAGGGATTTGCAGGTACTTTTGACCGAGAACTTGCTATTTGACTGTGGCCTAGCAAGGCCAGGGGCGTGAGAAGCCGGAAGCAGAGCGGTCTGCCTGGCAGCTCTCCCTCGCGCTGCGCCCTTGTCCGGCCAAGTGCAAACAAGTCTGGCTATTTATAGTTGCTTAAGACACGGTGGCAGGTGACGGGACACTGCCCACTCTATTCCCCTCCATGTTTCTGTTCTTTGTGCAGACTCTGCGAGCGTGTGTGTGAACAGGCCTCTCTCCAGAGTCCATCCAGAGCCCAAAGCCACAGCTCCCGCAGGGTGACACTGCACCTCTCATCTGCAGCCCCACAGTTGGGCATCTCAGAGGGCCGAGGGCCTTTAAAGATACCGAGAATAGGCGCAGTCATCATCAGGCAGCTCTGAGGAAAGTTTGGGAGGTGCCACTGGAGGGGAAAATGTTCAAAGAAAGAGTCCTTGGAAAATGCGTTGCATGACCCAACCTGCACCGGGCATGGGTGAGGTGTTTAGTCCCCCGCTGGTCCCTTGCCTGGTTCGAACCATCCCTGGCGGGATAATCAATGTGCCTCAGTCTGCTGGGGCTAAACCCTGTCACTGCTGTTGGTTCTCGCTGCGGGAAATAAAATTCATTTTAGGGGCAGCTGGAAGAAGAGAGAAGGGTGCCTATCTAAATGAAATGAGGTCAGCCGAGAATACAGACATCCCCACAATGTGACAAGGTATTTCCCACTGTGCCCTGCGGGTTGCCAGGCTCCAGAAATGACCTTCCCTCCCTCAGTCATGGCCTTCTGTGAGCCCTGACTTGCTCTGAATCTCTAGCTGCTTCTGAGGGACGTGCTTTAAGCTTCCACTCCCTTAAGACGTCCTGATGTACTGCCTCAGAGTTTCCTCACCCCCTCAGGCTGTCACCAGGTGGAGACTCCTCTCCCACCCAGGTCACCCACTGAACAACCTCATGGGAGGAAAAGCAGCGGGCACGGATCTGCTGAGGGCCTCTCGACGGCCAGGCAGAGGGTCAGGGGCCCAAGGTGCCGCAGCTTGCTTCAGTCAGCACACCTGAGCAAGCTGGGCCTCAGCCTACCACTCTGCAGAGGCAGAAGCAGAGACTCCGGGAGGTGCACACCTTGCCCGAAGTCACTGGGAAAGGCAGCCGAGGGCAGGGGCCTGGGCCCCGGTGTACCTGGCTCCAAAGCACGGGGATCACGTCTGGCCTGGTTACCATGGTTTACTACCCAGAATAGGGCCTGGCCGGAACATAGGCACTTGATCTCCCCTTCCCTCCCCTCCCTCCCTCCCTCCCTCTCCCTCTCTCTCTCTCTTACACATGCGCGTGCGGGCGCGCACACACGCGCGCGCGCGCACACACACACACACACACACACACACACTCCTCTCTCATCACCGAGCCCGTCTGTAAGCCCCCATTTTCCATCTTTTTTCCCCCAAATTTTTCAGAAGACAAGTTTGGCCACCTGCCTATTTTCTCCAATTCCTGCCAAGCCTGTCTCTTGTCACCAACCATCGTACCAAACTCCTGGACTGGGATCCCCAAGGGCCAATGCTGGCAACCAAAGCCAGTGGATGCCGTTCAGTCTCCCTGGCGCACGCTACAGTGGAGTTCCCCAAGCATGCACAGCTAACCAGCAGTAGCAGCAGCACTGGGAGCTCGCTAGAAATGCAAGTTCTCAGGCCTTAACAGATTCAGTGAATTAGAAACTTTGGGGGGCAGCAATCTCCCCATATGTTTTAATTAGTTTCCAGGTGATTCCCGCATACACTCAGGTGTGAGATCCACCCATCTGCCATTGTTCCACATTCGTTTCCTCTGGCTTCCAGGACATCACACCCTCTCCACCCTTTCCAATGGCTCCTAGTCCTTCCTCCACCCTCTAAATAGCCCCGCTGCTGGCTCCACTCTCTCCTCCTCTCTTCCCTAATCTCCTGGGGGCATCACAGCCATTCCATGTTTGGAATTACCATCCATGAGTCAATGACACCCACCTCTGTAACTTCTAGCCAAGATCTCTCTCCTGAATTCTCCAAAGACATGGCCGGTTCCTGATTTGGGGAAAAGAAGGGAAACACTCCAACACTACATGATGCGCCACTAGAACACTTTGAAAGGACATCTCAAATACCTGACTAAACCCAACCCCAGATGACGGCCTCAACACCCAAGTGCACAATTCACCAGCCTGCTCCGGGAGCATGCGCACGCACCAGCGACCTCTCTCTTCCTCCTGTTTGATTAATTGATTGGTTGGTTTATACCTTGTAAGAGCCGAGAGGTCTTTATAAATGCTTTCTTGTGGTAGGCATGGGGGCCAGACCCCTTGCAGAGTGATCAGGACCGGGAAGCTTATTTCCCGTTCATTTGTACCCAGGGGCTCGAGCAGCCGGGCTGCCTGTGTAAATCTAAAGAAAAGGAACTTCCATATGGGCAGATTGGTCTCCAGAGAGACATCTGCCCTTCCCTAAGCACCGAGTTGATGCTTGGCATATAAATATTTACTTAATCTTTGCCTCAAGCTCAAATGTCTCAGATCTCAACGGCCTCTCATCTCCCAGGGTTTCGGTGAAATCCAGGCTCCATCTTCATTACAAGGGAAAAGCCTGCAATTCCACTGCCCTCCCCACTGGATCCGGTGTTTCAGTTTTCATGGGAGAGTCTCCAGCCTTTCACAGGAAAAGCACCTCATGGGTTTACATTGGAAGCAACAGCTATCTCCGGGGGGCACAAGTCTGGAAAGTCACCAGTTCTCCTGCCCACAGCCTGGTGTCCAGGACCCAAATGCCCACCTTCTCACTGAGATCCCTCCTCTGATACACGCTTCCACAAGTACAGTCAGGTGTGCCCTCCGGATGCCTGAACCATGGTACCCACTCCCCTGTATCCGAGACCTCCTCTCTGAATGGCTCGTGACCACCCTGACTGTGCAATCTTATCACTGACTGTCTTCAACTCCCACAACACAGTGACACCCACGGGGTAAGGCACTGGCTTCCAGAACATCAGCCTCACCTCACTTTGGCTCTTGCCATCTTCCTGAGCCTATGACAAGCCACGTGGGCAATCCATCCCCAATGCCCGCCCCTCCTTCCCCTGGTCCCTTTAGTTCTTATGACCTTCATTCATCTTCAGTCACCCAGATTCATGGCCCCTCTCTGCGTGGATAAGTTCATCTTCAGACCTGCTCCGCCTGTGACATTATGGGCACATGCCTCGCCTTTCTGACCAGCTTCTCCTGTTCTCCTGGCTATCGACTTCTCCCACTCGATGCTTGCTCACCTCACCTCCTCCGTAGGCCTTTCGGCTTCACTTCCTTCCTCTCCATCCCAGACGCCCCTGTCTACCACTCACGGCCCCTGGAAAACCAGCTGTACCACCCCTGCCCTGGCCATCACCTGCCCCTCAACGTGGAGAGCATGTGCTGCTCTGTGCTGCATGTGCTGTAGCAGATGACGGGCGAAAGTTCCCTGCAACTCAGAACAAAGGTCCTGCTGCAGCTTCCCTGCTCTTTGGGAAGAAAATGAAAAAATATCACAAATTAGGGTATCTATGTTTGGAAGGATTAACAAACCTGTTCTAGCCTGCTTCTACCTCTTTCCCTATTGGGTTTATTTACTTTTGAAGGCACACACCTGCCCTGCCCCTCAGGTTTCTGGCTTGCTGCCTCCACTGCATAGAATAATTACTCGAGCTCAGAGCAACCTGCTTTTCACCAGTATTTCCTTGGATTTTTCTTTTATTTTCTTTTGGATCGTTCTCCCAAATTTCAGCACCTCTTTCACAGAGGTTTCTGAACCCATATTTATTACATCGATCGCAAGTATTATGAGACATACAACATGGCATGTCCGTGTGTACGTGTAAACACACACACACACACACACACACACACAGGTTTAGGGATATTCTGTCAACTGAAATATTTTGATGATCAAATATCAAAACAAGTGAGTATACTCTTGAGCCTCCATTTTCTCAAGTGTGAAAAGGTGCTGGACAGAAGGACGGAATATTCGTTGCCCACCCCCCACCTTAGCCGCATGGCAGGCTGGGTAAGACCAGCAGACTCTGTCTTTGCACACTGTGAAATAATAATGAAGGCAGCCCCAAGGCACAGACTTTCAAACAAAGGAGGCACTTAGGGCCTCATAGAATCTCTTATCATTCAATTTTTAAATCAACTCTGGTACTAAATTTTATTTTTGGGGGAAAAAAGTCTTTTCTTTTTTCTGCTAAAATTCCATCTTCACCTACTTCCTGGAAATTGGAAGAATATTCTTACCAATGGGAAGGTACATTAATGGCATGCTTCCCCTTGCTCGGACAGGACACAAAGCTGTGCCCGGGTGTCATTCTAGTTCTCCTAGATGTGATTCCTGGAAATGGAAGCATCACAGATATTGGGAACAGCACCTTGCACGCAGGGGCCCCTCAGTACATTTCTGTTACGTGAACGAATCTAAAAATGACTCCCCTCTTCCTAAACTTATGTACTCCTTTATCCTGAAAGATACTATTTCCTGTTTAAATGGAAAAAAACCCAATCTCTTCTGGAAGCTGCACTTGGCAGCAAGCTTTCTGGCTGGTGAGAGCAAGTGTGAGCCCAGACACCCCAGCTAGAAGTGGCAAGGCCTATCTCCCTGTAAGGATGGCAAATGATGGTTGTATGTCCATGTGTTCATCTTTCTGTCCATCCGTGCAGTCAGGTAAATCCTAGAGAGGATTTGCGTTTACACAGCCAACAATACCTTTTCTCCAGAGGATCACTAACACCAAACTGTCTGAATGATGTTGACATTCCTACTTCAACTAATTGGGCAGGACCAAACAAGTTCATAAACCAACATATGGGTTGGTTGTCCAACGTAACTGCTTAGCAAAAATATGAAGTGTGTGAGGTATTGGGAAATAATAAGCCTTTCTTTGATCTTCTTAAATTGTTTCAAGTTGAAATGCATGGCACACTGGGTGACTGAGAACATGAGACACACGAGCTACTAAGTGTGTACGGGGCCTGGGAAGGATGACAGGAGAGGCAAAAGTGAACAAAATGTAAGCACTGGCACATCCCTCCCTTTGTAGGAACCATGGCATTCAACAAGTGTGTTAAATGAGCCACTACCATATGCTCAACCCTGTAAAGCATGTGGAGATGACAAAACACACTCTTGATCTGCTTTAAATCTGGTAAAGGAGTCCGGGGGTGTGAGCATCCCAAGTGGCACAGCATGGGGCCCCACACTAGGCTAAACATGGGGTATCAGGCATTTGGAAGAGAGAGCAATCATGAGAAATAAGGGAAGGCTTCCAGAAGCTGGGTATGCTAACTGGGCTCTGAATTCGGGGAGCATTAACAGGTGTGTGAGAGGTAGCCAGGAAAGGGGAGGGGACTGTAAACAACTTGGGAGAATCAAGACTAGGGGTTCTCACAGTATGAACGTGGGCCAGAAGCATGGAGATTACAACCCTGGGAGCTGGTTGGACATTTAAGTTCCCAGGCCCACCCCAGACCTACCAAGTCAGCGACCGAGGGGATGGGGCCCAGCGATCTGTTTGAACAAGGTCTGCAGGGGATTCTGACCCACGCTCAAATCTGAGAACCACGAAGTTAGAGCAGGCACTGTCCTCCCTTCAACTGGCTGAGCAAGTGGCCAAAGCAGGTATCGGCTCCCCGAACATTCCCACCCTTGCCTAGGTCTGTCACTTCCTAGGCCTGTTGGGCAGGAAGCCAGAGGCTGCCCTCCCTTATCCTCTCTTTCTGCAAACCCAGTCCCCGGGGGCTGGGCCAGCGCAGGGCGAGCGGGGGGACGAACGGTCACATCTCCCACTGGCCTCTGTACGAAGCCCTCCCCACGCACCTTCCCCAGTGATCCGTACTTCTAACGGGCAAGCGCCTGATGCAGGAGCTGGGGGCAGAGAAGAGCGAGGCAGAGGCAAGAAGTGAAGGGCGCTTCTGTGAGCCCAGAAGGTCAGTGGTTATAATCTGCTTCTCCCTTGTGTTCAGGTCCATGGGGGAACTAATGGGATTGGGTCCAACTGATGGCCCACAAAGCCTGAACCTCTCCCACAACGAGATGGGCGAGAGCAACCTTCGAAGGCAAAGAAGCCATTGGAATTGTACTTCTCTTTACATCAGATCATTAGAGAGAATAGCAGGAATATTCTGGAAATTGTTACTGACTTCAGGGAAATGCATGTAGTCCGTGGCAGACAAACAGTTTTGCAGAGCATGCCGTCTATTCCCCCTTCCCTCTCCACAAAGTGATGTGCAACCTTTGCTCTCCATTCCCAGTGTCTATGGCTCGTATTCTCTTCAGAAGTACTTAGGTTTCCAGCACCTTTTTCTGCTGGAGTGCCATGCTGCTGAAGAGGCCCAAGCGAAGCTCACTGAGGCTGTCAAGTGGCCCTGTTGGGCATGCGTGCAGACAGCCTTCCATCAGTCGGCAGAAGAGAGCACAACAGGTGAGGCCTGACCAACTCAACGATGGCCCTGGTTGCAGTAGTTTCCCCATGGGCCCCCATACGGGGGCAGTTGTTGGGACCTTGGGAAATGCTTGCTGAGCAACACAGGGGGCCCAGCTGGCTGTCCAAGAGGCTCACCTGCACTGAGATGACCGGCTGTGTGTTCCGCTGGGCAGTTTGGCCTCCTGCTCATGCGCTTATGTGCGTCCACCATGGCTGGCTGAGACGCTGACATTTCTCACCCGCTCACACGGCTACCCACCTCTGCATTTGGGCAATATATTATTGTTTTCACGGAGAGTAAATGAGTCATGCTGTCACATGGATGAAGCTTGGGGCCACCAGGCTAAGTGAAATAAGCCAGTCACAAAAAGACAAACGCTCTAGGATTCCACTTACATGAGGCATCTAGAGTGGTCAAATTCACTGGGACAGAAAGTAGAGTTGACCCTTGAACAACACTGGTTTAAACCGGGTGGGGCCACTTATGTGTGGATTTTTTTTTTAATGAATACAGGCCAGAACTATAAATGTATTTTGTCTTCCTTATGATTTAATGTTTTCTATTCTCTAGCTTGCCTTATTGTAAGAATACAGTCTACAATACATAGAACATATAAACGATGTGTTACTCGACTCTACATTATTTGTAAAGCTCTCAGTCAACAATAGGCTCTCAGTAGTTATGTTTTTGTAGAGTCAAAAATTATACTTTTCAACTGCACGGGGGCAGTGCCCCTACCCTGTGTGTTCAAAAGTCTACCGTACAATGGTGGTTGGCAGGGACTGGGGGAGGAGGAAGGGTAGTGAGTATTTAATGGGTACAGAGTTTCAGTTTGGTAAGATGAAAAGAGGCCTACGACGGATGGTAGTGGTCACACAACGCTGTGATGTGTACAATGTCACTGCACTGTGCACTTGCAAATGGCTATGACGGTAAATTTTAGGTTATGTGTATTTACCACAATTAAAAATTTTTTTTACTAAGGAGTAAATGAGCTGGGCGCCCAGGTGGCTCAGTCAGTTAAGCAGCCGACTTCAGCACAGGTCATGATCTCACAGTTCATAGGTTCAAGCCCCGCATCAGGCTCTGTGCTGACAGCTCGGAGCCTGGAGCCTGCTTCAGATTCTGTGTCTCCCCTCTCTCTCTGCCCCTCCCCTGCTCATACTCTGTCTGTTTCTCTCTCTCTCTGTGTGTGTGTCTCTCAAAAATAAACATTAAAATTTTATTAAAAAAAAGAAGTAAATGAGTTATTCTTGTTTCCCTGCATTTCTATACCCATTTGACATGCAATAAATAAGAATGGCAGTGAGGGCCACCTGGCTGGCTCAGTCAGTGGAGCGTGTGGCTCTTGATCTTGGGGTTGTGAGTTTGAGCCCTGTGTTGGGTATAGGGATGACTTAAAAATAAAATCTTTAAAAAAATAAGAATGACAATAAAACTAACACTGAGATACAAGTATGGGGCTGCACACTTGGGCATTATCTCACTCTGTCCTCTTGTGTGCATCCCATTATCGTCCTCAATTTACAGATGGAAAAAGTGAGGTGAGGGGGCAGTGACATGAAGCTCACATGCCTGAGAGGCCAGGTGAGATGCAAGCCTGGACGCCTGCCTGACTCCAGCACAAGGGTGCTAAAGCCCCAGGCGACTCTCTCCATGCACACTTAACTCAAAAGAACAAAACCTGCATGTTGGCAGGTGCATGGGAAGACCTCTAGGCCACCAGCTTGCTCTGGTGTATGACACCGACACATACAGCACACACGTAATGGCACAAAGTTCCGGCAATTAACCTGCGGAGAGAACACGACGCCTCTGCTCTGCGGTGGGCATCTCAGGTCCGGAAGGACAATGTCCACCTCTGACCCCACACTACTGACATATGCATCCCGTCAGCCAGTGAACACAGGTGCGCTGAGCCAAGCATGTGTCAGAACTCACGCCTGAACGAAGCGTGTGCCTTGCCCTGTGAGGGTCTCACGGTGTGGGCACGTGTACACTAAGACGAGATTTGCCACGCTGGGTCCTTGGTTCCACACACCATACGGTTACGCAGTCAAGGGCAGAGGGAACCTGGGGATGTGTAAAGAGGCCCCAGGGAGCAGGAAGAGCGTCAAGGGACGGAGCTCCCAGTGAGATACGCACACTTGAGGCCGGCGGGACATCCTGGGGGTGAAGGTAGGTGTGATACCCGAATTTGCAGTCAGAAGGGCAGCAGGCTTGCTCTTAAGAAGCACAGGGAAGGGGCGCCTCGGCGGCTCAGTCGGTTAAGCATCCACTCTTGATTTTGGCTCAGGTCACCATCTCACGTTTTGTGAGTTCGAGCCCTGTGCTGGGCTCCATGCTGACAGCGCAGAGCCTGCTTGGGATTCTCTGTCTCTCCCCTTCTCTCTCTGTCCCTCCTTCCCTGTTCACTCTCTCTCTCTCTTAAAAAGAATAAAAAGACTGAAAAAAAAAATCTCTAAAAAGAAGAGAAGAAGAGGAGCACGGAAAATCGCTGCGTGTGAGCAGGGCCTACCTGCAGGCTACCTGATCCCCACCTGCTAATCCTGGATCCCACACTGTGCCTCCCAGCCTCGCACCGACTTCCACCCCAGCAGAGGAGCGAGGACGGAAGCGGCTGGAGGTTTCAGACACCTTTGCTGGCGGAGGTTGGGCAGCTTTATGCCCTCCCTCAGATGGCCACACTCCAGGCCCCTCTCCTGTGTCCCGCCGCCCGCCCGCCCTTTGCCCCTCCCCCACGCCCAGTGGCAAGGACAGAGCAGTACCTGGTGTGGGTCAGGGGGCCCACTGGGCGTTCAGGCCTCCTGGGGGGCAGCGCACCCGGTCTGCTGAGAGAGTTGGCCTTGGGTGGCCGGGGCTTTTTTGGCGGTATGGCAGGAACGGATGGCTTCTGTAAATCCAGTTTTGGCTCTCTCTCTGGTCTTTCTTTAAGGCATCGTTTAAAAAGCGCAAAGAAGACAGAGAGATCTAGCGTAAGTGACAGTGCATAGGGGCTGAATGTGCGTTTCTTTCTCTAAAAAAAATCACGGCTGCTACTTGTGAAGGTGGAAGGTGAAGAGCATATTTTAAAAAAAGTTTTTCATTGATGTACTTATTTTTAGAGCATCATTTTTTTTTTTTGTCATGTCAGAAAAAGCCCCGTGCAGATGCGGCCCGCTGCTCACCTTTGCTCATGCTGGCCTCTGCCTGGAGGGCCCTCCTGGCCACTGGCCACCCGTGGTGAGCACCTCCTCATCCTGTTTCGGGCCTCCTCATGAGGCCTGGCCTCCCTTCTCCGCAGCTGAAGGCTCCCGCAGAGGCGGACTTCCTCACTTCCTCACTGGAGCCAGAAAGGCAGCCCTTTACCCCCAAGCTCCCCGTGGTGTGTGCAGGCCGTCAGCCCCTGCAGGCAGGCCCACGTCCGGTCACCTCTCGAGAAGCTACCTGCTGCCTGGCACACAGTAGGTGCTCAGCAAATGGTTCGTGAGTTTGGTAAAACTCGGGACCCGCTGAGTGTGGGGAGGAAAGAGGCCTGATGCCTCTCAGGCCAGCCTGTGGAAAGGGCCAGGAGTCAATAAAATGGGGGGCATTTCCAGGAACAAGGAACTAATCATGGATTCTTTATGTGCACGATTTGAACTTGGAAGGTAAACAGGGGTTTTACAGAAGTTTGTGGAGTCAGAGCTATTACAATGAAGTTCAAGTCAGACGTGGTGGCCAATGGGGCAGGAGCGTGACCGACAAGCTTCGTGTTTTCTGTCCCCAGGTAACCTTGCCCTGGATGTGGTGTAAAGGGCTTGCATCCGGGTGCCTGAGGGGCTCAGTCGTGAAGCACCTGACTGGCTCAGGGCACGGTCTCGCGGGTAGTGAGTTTGAGTCCCACATTGGGTGAGCACGAGCCCTGCTTCTGATGAGCCCAGCTTTTCTCTGTCTCCTTCCCTTCCTCTCTTTCTTTGTGGGATTCTCCCTCCCTTGCTCTCTTGTGGTCTTTCTTTCTCAAAAATATAAAAATGAAAATAGGGGTGCCTGGTGACTCAGTCACTTAAGCATCGGACTTTAGCTCAGGTCATGATCTCACGGTTCGTGGGTTCGAGTCCCACGTCAGGCTCTGTGCTGACAGCTAGCTCAGAGCCTGGAGCCTATTTCAGATTCTGTGTCTCCCTCTCTCTCTGACCTGCCCCTGCTCACGCTGTCTCTCTCTCTCTCTCTCAAAAATAAATAAAACAGGGGTGCTTGGGTGGTTCAGTCGGTTAAGCCTCCGACTTTGGCTCAGGTC
>NC_043717.1:14608510-14653799 GCF_006229205.1 Suricata suricatta
CCCCCCCCATGGGAGAAGTAAAAAAAGGGGGTCCTCCAGCCTCAGCTGGCCCAGCACTCCCAGCTGAGGTCCCAAACATCAAGGAGCAGACAGACAAGAGTCCAGCCGTGTCCTGTTCAAATTCCTGACCCCTGAATCCTCAGGCATAAGAAGATTGCTGTCTTCTGCCACCAGATTTGGGGCGGTCATGATGCACATTTCAAGTGGAGGGATGTGCAGAGAAGCTCTGTGGCTCTCTCTCAGTCCTTTCAATCTGTGCCTGGATCCCTCAAACATTACATAGTACATGTCCCCACAAGCACACGAGGCCATATAGACCGCAGCTGCTCCCTCGCCTGGGGTCTTTCAGCAGTTTCTGTGGCCTCAGGTGCATAAGAACACTTGGAAAATGGCCAAAGAGAGCCAGCCTAACCTTTGGTAAAACTGCTTTAAAAGGAAGAGAATTTGCCTATCATGTTACAATCTAGGCTTCTATTGAGAAGGAAGAAGTTCATTATCATTCCTAGAGACAGGAGGAACAGATAATTCCAGTACCACAAGAATCCAATCCTGGTTACATTCTAGGCCACCTGAGCCTTGGGCCACTCAACTCATCTCCTTGGTCTGTAATCCATCACCAAGGCCTCTAGGAAAAGGGTCTTCCGAGAAAAGCAAATCAACAGCCAGCTTTAATTTCACAACAAAAAAATATTGATCCAGTGTGAACCACTAGGTGGCAAAATTAAACTGCTCAAAGCAAACGAGGATGGGGGCGGAGCAGGAGATATAATTAACACCTCATCTCAGGGTTTAATCTCTGTAATTCTCAACTATGCTAAAGGAATGGGAAAGGAATTCGGGGTCAAGCTGATCCCCTGCCCCAACTCAGTAGACCAAAAGAACTTAAAAAAAAATCAGTCCTTGATAGATCTGTGAATAAACCAATCTGGAAATTTATTCATACTTTAAATGCTATAGATATATCACAGTTATTAATAGGCAGAACTAAAAATACCCCTACTCTTCTTCTGTTTTAGTTGTTAATTTTTTTAAATGCCACTTAACTAGTTATTCATGGAGGAATTTCTCCTCATAATTAGTTCTTAATAATTATAAAGAGGAGTTCTATTGGGAAATATGAATGATCATTTTCATGTACGAGAACCCTGTGTGCAATGAGTTACCAAATGTCCAACAACACCACATCTTCCTATATTTTTCAACCTTGGTACCTGAATTACACAGAGAAAGTGAATTGGACTCTTTTCAAGATTAATAAAGAATTATGAGGAAAAGTATGTATTGCTAGAATAACATTTTTATGGGGGGTGGGTAAGTGAAGTAAGTCCAAACTTTGGTTAACCATATGGGATGGACATTAAAAATCTAGCACCACTGCACATGCATGGTGAGGCTGTGACCCGTGGGAAGCAATCGTCCCTACGTTGGCCCTTGAGATTATGCGGGCATGGGCAAAAGCAGGACAATTAAGTTTCCCTTTCATCAAAAGCAGCTGATTAGGGGCATCTCGGTGTCTCAGTCAGTTAAGCATCTAACTCCTGATTTCGGCTCAGGTCATGTTCTCACAGTTCATGAGTTTGAGCTCAGCGTTGGGCTCTGTGCTGACAGCACGGAGCCTGCTTGGAATTCTCTGTCTCCCCTCTCTCTTTCTGGCTCTCCCTCTCTTTTTCAAAAATAAATTTTAAAAAAATTTTAAAAAGCAGTTGATTAGAAATAAAAACAAACAAACAAAACTGGTTTACTCCAAAACAAAGTCTTCCTGGTCATTCTCTTTGGGAGGCTACATGTTTTCACTGTACCAGGGATATATTTTAATGATGTTCATTTTTTAGGAAAAACAGCAGCATATTTGAAATCTGCTCAGTGAGACCAAGTGGTAACTTTCCAGTTTGGTAATCTGTGGCATTTGAATCTAAGAATCTTGAACTCTACCAAGGGTGCTGTAGATACACACAGACAGATACACGTTGTAGTGACGGACGGAAGTCCATTACCTGCCCCTTGCTTGATGACAGGAGCGGACGGAGGAGGTGGCTTCTTGGGTCTCTGAAAAATTAATCAAAATGATAAAACATGAGAGTGTTGACAAGCCTGGTCTGTCACATAAGGACCTCAGACAGTGTTTTCTAGATGGAGATTGGACAGACCAGAGAAGCTCTCCAAATAATTGAGCAATTCTCTCTCCAGGGATGTCAGGTTTGAGCACCTTGAAAGCAACACTAAAATAAATTCGGTCTGCAAAACAAAACTCTGATGGACAAATGCAATACCATTTCCCCCTTTCTAAATTTATAACAGCCTCTGGAAAAGCACGGCTCAGCAAAAATGGCCTGAAACCAGCAAGCACAATGGTCCTCCTACGCTGAAACCGCATTTGCAATTAAGATTTAATCTGCTGAATAACCAAGTGATTCAAGAGAGTTACTGGGACAGCTCGAAATCAGATCTGCTTCAGAGTTGGGACCTTCAGCAAATGTAGGCCGAGGGACTGGGTATGGTTCTAAACCTTCAGTGTCTTCTGACCCCAAGGCTGATGGGCCATTTGTGAGCACTCCCCACCCCCAACAGAACTGTTATACCCTGGAAACTGGAATGGAGCTTTTTTTTTTTTGCAATTTGTTTTTCTCTCACAACCTGTCACCTGTAGGTGACGAGGCAGCAGTGCAATCAGTAGCATCTATCCCTGAACCAGTTCCGGGATCGACTGCAGGAGAAAGATGTAGGCTGGACTTGGCAAATGACTCAGAGGCCATGAATCCAGCCAGGCACATTTCTTGGACACCTTTCTTAGAGAGAGGAGACAGAGGCGAGAAGAGAACCATCTCAATATTGAAATCATTAAAGAAAAGATGGAAACAGGGATGATTTGAGAATGTGATCCAGGTTGCTACTGATGCAATCCTCTCTGGGCATCACATGCCAATGATTTTCAAACAGTTCCACAAACTCTCCTGCACTCTGAAAACGTACCACTATGATGTCCCTGCAGGGATGGGCACGAGCCCGTGCCAGTCCTGGGCCCCTACCCACCAGCGCCCACCAGTGCCTATTGTACCAGAGCATGGGAAGCAATGATTTCAAGTAAAACCTGGAGAATATGAGACCAGTAAGGAACTTTCTCAGAAGGCACCACAGCATGTAGGCTCTGCATTCCATGACACTCTACCTCTGCTCTTCAGTAGCTGGGTGACTTGGCCGAGTTACCTCTAGTGGGCCAAGTAGCACGGTGGCCCAGAGGTGGGGCTTCAGTGCCTGACTGATTAAGAATCTTGGCTCTTTTGGTTCTTACCCATGGACACTGGGCAAGTGAACTCACCGAGCTAAACCTTCTTGTCTGTAAAATGACAATATCACCTCTCTCTTAAGAGGAGGTGGTTTCATAAATAGAGGGCATCAGTAAGCACTGCCCTGTTGAATCTTTCTGACAACTCTATCAGTAGTGACATTATTATGCCCATTTTGCAGATGAAATAATTGAGGCTTTAAGAGATGCAGCTGTTTCCCAAAGTCACCAGGCTGTCTGACCCACAGGTGTGCTCTGAACCACTGTGAAGGACCCGCCTTGTCAGAGAGCATCCACAAGGCAAACCACCGCACGGCCATATACTGTGCAGGGAGTGCACAAAAGCACAGGAAACTGTAGTATGTGAAAGTTTGAAACAAACAGACAAACAAACAGGTATCAAACTGCAGGTATAGTATGAGCTCAAATCAACTATGTTACAGAATGTACAGAAAGAGGAAAAGACTGGAAAGGAATAAATTAATAGTGTGACATCTGAGTAGCGTAGGATTATGGGCATGTGCATATGTGCGCGTTTCCTTCTTAATATTATTTTTCGATGCTGTCTATAGGAGTATAGACAAACTTCATCATAAACGGGAGAAAGAAAGATGCTCTAAGGGCCACCTCCCCACGCATACAGGCCATGCGCCAGCGGAAGGCCCCGCCCCGCCTGTCAGCACCTTCCAGCTCTCCAGCCCGATTTCTTCCTTTTCTGCCTCCCTTCTCTGTCCTTGTGTAAATTAGACTGGGGACAGATGTGTGTTTATCTAATGAAGTTATTGTTGAAACTCTGCCAACTAACCTTCCTTTACTTCAGGATTGGAGTAATTTCTTATTCACAGAATGGCCTCACTCTTCCCGGCCACGCCTCAAAGAGGCCTACTCAGGAGATGTCTTGCTCACTTCCTGCTCGTTTGAAAATTTTTATAACCAATTTCACGAGCCTCATCTTGCCGAGGCTGTTCCCCCAGCGACCTTGCCTCTAACCACAGGGCCCCAGATTAAAAAAAAAAATCCAACAATTACAAGTCATCCTGTTTTCCAAGATTATGTACCAAAAAAATATCCCTTAGTGTTGTGTCAGATGTGGCATGTAGCAGACACACGAAATGTGACAGGGCAGCGCAGAGGGGCACTGAGAGAGAGGACGGGACGTGTGAATCTACCAGACTGCGTGTGACCAACGTGGTCATCGTACATGTGCTCTTGACTGTGGCAGAGGGAGGAGGCTGAGATGCGGGGTTTGTGAGGAGGCCCGGCGCTGGCAGAGGCAGGTGGGGGCAGTTTTGAAAGACGTGACAGTCCTGTGACTGTCTTGTATCCCCCAGGCTTGGTCGGCTCTGGTCAGCTGATTAGCAGAGGAGGTTTACAGGTTGTCTTGTTTTTCTTCTTTTGACTTGACTTCACTCTCTGATTCCACCAAATTTAGCCTTCCTGCCTCTTTAGATGAGAAATGATGCCACGTTTGCAAATAAGAGGACTTTTAGGGTAATTCGAAACCAAAGCCAGGGCCACGGTTCCAGGTAGCTGTAGAATGCCCCCCAGGTGATGAAGAGAAGATTGCACGCGAGTCTACGTGCAGTGAGTTTCTTCTTTAAACGCAAGAGAAGACAGGGCAGGGAGAACCGAGAAGGCAGACTGGGAAAATCTGTAGCAAAACGTGACCGTGAAAACTCCAGCACAGGCACTCCTGATTCTCACATGAAAAGATGTAAGCACATGGCTCAGCTGGTTTTCCCCAAAATGTCCGATGGCGACTGGATGAAGGGCACAGGATGGAAGGGGCCCCCAGGTTAAGCAGGAGGCCGACGCTCTCTCTGTCGTGTTTACCAGCAGCAACGAGCGCTGCACGCGTGTGCTGAGAAACACCCTTTCAACTCGGGCGAGTGTTTTGAGTCATGAATTTTTAGAGGCACTTGTTCTATTTCTTCTCTTTCTCCCTCCCTCCGTAGTGAAAATAGAACACTCCAGATCCAAATTCAGGTGGCTTCAGCCTGCTCAATTTGCAGATTGATGCTAAAAACAGAGGATGTAAGAGCTGCGAGTGATCCCAGGGTCCCCCCCACAGCTGAGAAAAGCGAGGTCTACAGGGGCTGAGTCAACAGCCAGGTGACAGCCACAGAGGGCCTAGAACTCACACCTCTCAGTGTCCAGACTGTGGCGATTCATCACTGAATCACCATTTTCTCATGTCTAGGGGAGCAGGATGCCTCCCATGGTCTTCACATATGCAGGGCGTACAGGCCCCCGTGTGCCTGTGTGCGCCTGCGCGCGCGTCTGCCGTGTGGAGTCGTTGGCTTGGACACGGAAGCAAATACCATCCTTCAAAGGATACATTAACTAGATCTGATTGCTTACCATTATTGCCAGGAAGGAAATAGATCTGAATGTTCTGGAGTGAAGACAGCAGGAAAGCAAGTTTTACTTCCTGCTGATGGATTTCAGAGCTGACTCTGCCCTTTGTTAGGCAAGCCTGGCCGGCCCCAGGCAAAGAGCTCATCAGCTGGCTCAACTGGCCTCCCTGGCAGGAATTCTGATTTGCCACTTGGCCTCTTGCCTTCAGAGCTCTGGCCCCACACATGTGGTTTGCTGAAAATAACCAGAGAGGCGTACTCTTGATGGCTGCATGCCCTTTAAGGGGGCTTTGTTGGAGGAATGTAGGAAAATTCTGGAAGCAAATCTTGGCTTGATTTTTGAATCTTGGGAAGCTGTCTTCCAGGCTTCCAGCTAAGTTCTTTAGAAGTGTCTGTGTGAGGCTAGAGAGCGGACAAAATTGGACAGTCCCTGACCAGGGCACACCTCATGGCTTTAGAAACAGTCCAAGGCCTCCACTCTGCCCTTTCCTCGCCTGCCCCTGGTGGACTGGCAACACCTTTGAAGAGGGTAGCTGGGGCTATGCTCGGGTGACTACAGTATCTGTAACTGCCCCTCTGCACCCTAAGGAGTCCCTAGCACAGGATTGTGCCAGGAGCCACCACAAAAACCTGCTCTTGGCAGGGTCTCTCTTGAGTTTCCTCTCCTTAACTTCTGGTCGGGTGGCCGGCATCCCTGGTCTCCTGGCCTGCAGCTCTTGGCTGGGCCTGGCCAGCCTGCCAGCTTACTGGGTAGTCACCCAGGCTCCGGGATTTGGCTTCTCCCCTAGATGCTCACATAGTTTACCCCCTTGGCTCACGCCTTTGCTCCCTCTACCCACTCTAAAAGTGATGCCTCAACCCCATGCCCAGACCTCACATGCAGAAAGACCTGGGCTCCCCTCTGTCAGGAAAGAGGCATCTGACAAGTGGCCTGGCTTCTCCCTCCCCGCTCCTCCTCTTTCATACCAGTACAGGAGAGAGCAGTAAGTAGAAGGGGAGGGACCGAAGGAAGGGAAGGTACACCTGGTCACCAATGACCAAAGGACAAGTGATTCCTGAGAGCCAACCACATACCAAGCATGCACTATGGACTGAATGTTCATCCACTCGATGGACCTCCTACTCACACGGTGAAATCTAATCCCCAAGGTGGTGGTGTTTTGACGTGTTGCCTTTGAGGGTGATTGGGTCATGAGGGTGGCGCCCTCATAAATGGAATTAGTGTCCTAACAGAAGAGACCCCAGTGAGTTCCCTTACTTCTTCTGCCGTCTGAGGGCACAACAAGAAGAGCCGACTATGAAACAAGAAGTGGACCTTCACTAGAAGCCAAATCTTCTGGCACCTTGATCTTGGACTTCCTAGCATCCAGACTGTGAGGAATAACCTTCTGTTGTTTATAAACCACCCAGTCTATATGGCATTCTGTTAGAGCAGACTGAACTGAGACATACACTTTCAGGTCCATGAAGGAGAAGCTGGGGACATGGGCGCTGCCTTAAAGAGATAACGTTTGAGATGGAATGATGACAGAAGTGCCTCAGGCAAGAATACACCGAATGAGGCACTCAGCTGAGAGAGTATGGGCTCCAAGTACCAACAGAGAAGGAAGAAGGCTTGCCACCCAGCCCACTTCCGGAAAACTCAGATGGGGCACCATCATGAGCTCATACTTGGGTGATACTGATGCCTTGACCATCCCCATGTCTGCATGTGAAATTATCCAGAAAATTACATGTACAGACAAGGTTGCAGGTGAATTTTTTTTTTTTTACAATGCTGTTTAATAGAAGCACGTATTTGTTTCCTTTTGGAAGACTAGTTGGGGAAATGATTCATTGGACATCTTTAGAAACTAGAAACAGTGGTTCTCAAATAGCTGAAGGACAGGACTAGGAACAAAGAAAATTTGGGCTGAGACAGTTATATACACCAGGTTGTCAGATGACGGGGGCTAAAGGAGGGGGCCTCCGAAGAACTTGGTAAAGAGAATGTAGTCACAGTTACACTGGCAAAACTCCCTTACAGTGGATTAGTCGTAGAAATCAAGGAAGAGTCCTCCTTTCATCTAAAACTTTGGACTCTACGCAACTGCTGAGTGATCTAGAACAATCTTAAGGTTGGCACTCAACCGTGTCTGGGAATGTGGGAGACCTACTTGACTTCACCACAACGTATCCGTCTGGAGACTGACAGTGAGCAAGAAGGGTCCGGTCAGCTGCGAAAAAAGAAAACCAGTGGGAAGCTGCCAAGGCCAAACGTGCACTGCACTTGCAAAGAGCATCTCAGCTTAGCTGAATTCAACACACAGCTGCCTTGGCACAGCCTGCCCTCTGGCGCATGAGGGGGCCTCAAGCTGGGCCGGTGAGGCCCTTGGCGTGAACGACTGATTCCTCTCGCTTTCCTTCCTTGCTCTCCCAGAAAGCACCAAATACATGTGGTCTCTTGTAGAATCTGGCTTCGAGAAAGCCAGGCCCAGTGGGAGCAAGCGCCCAGGGCAGGCAGGCCCATGCGTCCTAGACTGGCTGACATTTCCGTTCTTGTTGCAATTAGTAAGCTGGCAGTCTGCTCGCTGGGAAAGTCTGTGAGTTGGCAAAGGTGAGTCTGCATCGCAGCCGCAGGCATCTTTAGGAATGTCTGACGGAAGGCTTCTGTGTTCCTGAGAGGCAGACCCTCCACTGCAGAACATTTGCGACGAAACGCCTCCAGGAGCCTTCACGGCGCTCTGGCTCCTGACAAGGTATACTAGAGCAGTAGCGGCTTTTTGGGGGGATTTGAACGGTTTCTGTTTAAGGTGTTAGAGCCTAAGAGTTTTTCTTCAAAAGCAATCTTTCAGCAACATTATCTTTCAGAATCTGTCTTCTATCTTGTTAATGACAGTGAGTTTTCTGTTCTTGAGAGCCCAAGCTCCCCGTTTCCCTTCAATAATGATGAGAGAGCATGTACGTTGATTGCTTCAGTAGAGCTCTCAGAATATTTAATCTTTCCATTTTGATATTCAATTTTACTGTCAAGTCTCAAAATAAACAGACAGCCATCGAATCAGGGTTCTCTCATAAAGAGCTTACATAATTGCTCTAAAATATACACTGGGAGATCAGTGGGTGCAACCCCCACCGGGAGTATCTTGAGGGAAAGCCCCAAAGCGTTTGTCACCTGGCCAGCGAGAATCTGCCGAGCACTCTCAGAAAGAAAGCCCTCCAGAAAATTCCGAAAGGCTCTGGGTAACCACCGGGGTCCGCCCCGCAGCAGCAAGCGGGCAGCCGCATCACAACGCTTCCGCGAGGCCTCCTGATTCAGGTTTGCTGTCATCTCCCCTAGCCATCCCAGACCGTCCTCTTTTCTGGGTGAATGGCTGCAACACCAGCCACTGGCAAGACAAGGCGACATGTGCTGAAACTGGTGGCAGAATGTTTCAGATTCTGTCAGTCACACGGCGCATTTGTGTTAATGATTCTAATCGTCGTTACACAGTCGGCTCGGCAAACAACAGCCCCAGCTCCAGACACACTGTCGCCAACTCCCCAGCACTCTGCGTGCGGCGATAAAGGCTGGCACAACAGCCAGGGCAAAGCTGGTTGGCTGGTTTACGGGCCGGAGGGATAAAGAGGATGGAATACTTGCCATTTGCTAAGAGCTTAAATGCCACATCAAACAATCACTTCTCAGCTGCAGGTATTACTTTGTCTGACAGGTACGACCACTGTTTTCCCCCAGCTGAGTTTTCTGCTTCTTAGGGATAAGGTTGCAAGACCTATCAGAGACACGGGGGCTGCCTGTCTGAGGTTGGAGAGAGGCCCGTGGGGCCCCGAAGAGCGCGCATGCCTCAATGAGCAAGCGGAGTCTACTCCTCACTGACAACTTCACTCTCTCGGTAGAAGCCTTCCCTTAATACCTTACGTAACAGAGCAGAGCTTCTAGAGTAGTCTGCCATGGGCTCTCTCTCATCTGGTATACTTATTGCCCCACTAAAATATGAGAGGGAACTAGAAGGCAAGGTGCCACAATGTAGGCAACCACAGACTTTGCCCATTTGTGAAAAGAATCATCTAGATTTTACCTTAGCCTTCAAAATCATCCTGTATCAATCAGAAGCAGGAAGGTGGCAAACGTCCAGGAGGACAGCATGCTCGCTAAGATTCCTTGGCCACAGGGAGAGGAGTCACCATGAAGGACTTGGCATCCAAATACTTTAGGACATGACCGCCTTTTACCAGGCTTGCAAAGGAGGGTGAGGAGGGTCCAGTGGGCAGTCGGGACGGCCGTCTCCCCTCCGCTCCCTGGAAGAGGCCCACCCTTAGCACCCTTGTGGAAAGGTCTGACAGATCTCTATGACCCTGAGCATCAGACCTGCGGCCAGACCCTAAGCCCACAAAGGCAGGAAGGGACCCAATAAACACACAGTGGACGAAGAACATAAAACCTAACTGCCAGGTAGCAGATCCTGAAAAAAGACAAGAAATAACATGAAGATTATGTCATTCTGGGCCCGCTTGTCTCTACGACTATATTTTATAAAGCACTAGATTTCTTTTTAAAGGCTATCGTCAAAGTTCTCAGCTGCATTTGGATTCCCAGGGAAGCTCATACAGATATCGAGATAACTGTGTTGATGTGACAGCCAAAGGAAGAGGAACCAGAGTCAGACTGCTATCATTACTGCACAGTTGGACCTGGAGCTTTCCCACACTTGTGACAACAGTCATGGCACAAAGACTGTACTAGTTAACATATATGTGGCATCAACCAAGTTCACAAGTCGCTGTGCTAAAGATGTCATACCTTTTCAACAGTTCAACAAGGAAGGTACCATTATTCTCACAAGTGTCCAGATGAAAATACTGAGGCTTAGACACATTCCGTGAGGTGACCAGGAACAGAACAAGTAACCGACAGGGCCATGATTCCAGCCCAGGTCTGTCCAGGGCTGTAGCCTGGAGTCACAACCACTACGCCTTGGAAATGTCTGCCAAACCTCACTCTTGTGTCCGGTTGTTTCAAACCATTTACTATCCAGTCATTACCAAGTGTTCGCATCTGTTTTTCTCAGGGATGGATTCTGTCAACTGATAACCCACCACCGCGATCATCTAGTAAAAATGGCTCAAGTGATTTTGCTTGCTAGAATTGTTTTTTTCTTGAATGATGAGCTCCTCTCCGCTCTGAGAATTTATTTCTCTCCTAAAATATGGTGAGGCACTAGAAGGTGGGATGGTTGTCATTTAAACGGTGCTTCCCAAACTGTAAGGTGTAATGTGTAATGTGTCACCTGAGGACCGCGTTCAAATGTAGATTCTGATGTGCCAGGTCTGGAGTGGAGTGGGAATATTCTAACAAGCTCCAGGCAATGCTGATAAAGTGTGGCACATGGACCAGCAGTTAAGTGTCAGGGATCTAGAAAACCCTAGGTGTGGGGAATAAGCTTAGGAATTCCCTGAGCTTATTCCCCACAAATAGGAATCAGAATCCAGATTCTCTCAACTGAAACTCAGTTCCAAAAGAGCACAACATGTGCGGAGCAGAACAGTCTTCAGCTACGTAAGAAAGCAACATATCCAAAAGCGTAAAATGTGTGGCCCTAGGCTTCAAGCCAATCTAAAAGATCTATGGGGCATCATCTTGGAGGGCACCAATACCATGCAGCTTCTCGAACAATCACAGGTGTTCATCTAAGCAGTACACACACCATCCATACTGTTTAGTGTCCTTAGCAACCAACCCGCCAGTATGCAGCCATCCTTCATAAACGTCAGCTCCCTGGGAATGGTCATGGGTCCAAGTCAGGCTCATGGTCCAGTAGCAGAGTCCCAATGGGCATAAAATAGCAACCAGTCCAGAAAGGCAGATAGAAGTCAAGTGAAAGCCTGGGCAAAAAGCCCGGAGGTGCAGGACAGAATGGAAAGGACCAAGGTGCTGCCCCCTTATACTGTAAAGTGCTTCTAAGTTGTCAACATTTCTTGTTACATCTCATCAGAGAAAGAATACACCTGTGGTGAGGCAAAGATGGGCTGGCTCATTTCAATGGCAGCATTGGAAGATAGGTCCCCACAAAGAGAAAATGGGTCGGGGGTGAACGCATATATGCACGCAGTGCAGGAACATGACTGGCCTCGCTCTCAGCTTCACGATGTGCTTTTCAGCCACTTCCACAATACGGGGCACGTCACCGCCCCCAAGGACATATTACACAGGATGCAGGCAGTCCACTTAAATGGAGCCCCCCAGAGGTCTTGTCATTTGGGCGCTTGTATGTTCCAGGTACTGAACCAAGTGCTTTACACATATTATCTTGTTATTCATGCAACAACACTAGAGTAAGGATCGCTGTCACTAGCTGTCATAGAGGAAACTGATGCTTCACATCAGTGGAGTGGACTTGTTCACACTCCCACCCAGCGGACAGAACAGCCGAGCGCTCAGAAACCAGGTGCATGGAAGTCAAATACCGGTGCTCTTCAATGGCCCACTCAACCCCCCTCACCCCGCACCCCGAGACCCCTCAGGGAAGCCACCATTCTGACAGCGCGTGGAGCACCGACATCAAAGCCGGCAAGACTTACGTTCCCCTCCTTTTCGAAGTCAGGCGGAAGTAACTTGACGAAGTTATCGGGGAACACTCCTCGTCTGCCGTTGAGCTCTCCTTCCCACCAGCCCACGTCGATGCAGTCCTAGGAAACAGGTGAGCAGAGAGTGAGAAACGGGGCAAGCACCCTCCAGGGAGGCCTGACACCCTTTTAGAGGGAATGGAGGCCCTTTCCTTGAGGCCACTATCATTAACCCATCCACAGAGGTTACTGAGACCAAGTCAGCATGAATCTCAGAGTCGGAGGGGAGAACACAAGCGCACGTGTGCTGGAGCTGCCGGCCGGGACCCGAAGCCCAGCGCGGCTTTTGGACGCCCTGAATCAATAAGATCTTTTTTCTTTTCTTTTCTTTTTTTTTAAAGATGGGAGGATACATATCTTCATAGTCTTAATTTTACTGAAATAAACTTATTTCATTAACAGCAAGCATGCCTTAGAAAGTATCACAGGCACAAATGTTCTCTCAGCCTGGCCAAGTGAGAAGCAGCCCAGCCTAAGAAACATCACACTCTGGGGGCACCTGGGTGGCTCAGTCGGTTAAGCGTCCAATGTTGGTTCACGTCATGATCTCACAGTTCGTGAGTTTGAGCCCCACGTTGGGCTCTGTGCTGACGGCTCAGAGCCTGGAGCCTGCTCCGGATTCTGTGTCTCCCTCTCTCTCTGATCCTCCCCTGCTCACGCTGTCTCTGTCTCTCAAAAATAAATGTTAAAAAAAATTAAAAAGAAAAAGAAAAAGAAACATCATACTCTGGGCAAGCTTGCGAACGCCCTGCTCTTCCTCGCCTTCTCCTTTTGGTGTTGATGGGGCATGGCTGCCCTCATGAAAAGCCCTTCCCCCACCTTACAGAATTCCATGGCTTGCTTACTAAATGAGTGAACAAGTCTATTCAGTCTTCCAGATCAAATGTGCTTCCCTTTAAATCATGCCTATTCTGTTCAGTCACTCGCCAAACGTTTACTGGCTGCCTATTTTGTGCCAGGTGCCAGGGAGACGGTGAGAGGCTGGCCTGTGCCAAGCTTCTGTCCTGAGCCTAATGGCCTCATGGTTCTCCTGGACATTTAACGTCATGCCACGAACCACTTCGATTTTACCTCACATCCAATGCGTTGGAAGGCAAGGTTGTTCTCGTTTCACCATGTATCCCACATTTGTTCCCCGGCTCTAATTCCACCTCTACTACCCTAATCCAAGACTCCCCTGGCCTACCGCAAACCTCCTCACTTGGGCATTTTTTCCTGCCCAGTGTATGTACAATGTACACACAGCGCTATTAATTACATGTCCTTGAGTAAAAACCCAGTTCTCAGACTGTGATCAACAACTTCCTGCTACAGCCTAAAACGAGCAAAGGCTTTTCGAAAAATGCTAGCAACACACAGGACTTTCAAAGGTATGTCTGAAGCAGGAGATGTTCAACAACGTGAGGAGATCATGCTCGTACCCATGGAGAGACACTCATGGTCCTCTGCAGAACCAGCGGCCCAGGATGGCTCAGGCAGCAGATGTGCGGCCAGCCCAGGGCCCTGCTGCTGACCCCTGGCGGGCCACAGCTTATGTGACTCACAGGCACCTTGCTCGGTCATACATCTTAGCAAAGTGAGGAAATCATCTGGCTTTTTCACCATTATGCCCCCAGCCCACCGCTCAATGACCGATGTAATAAATATTTATGGAATCAGTGAAGACTCTAACCTTAAGTTCTGCGATCTCTTGCAGTCAGGACAAGGTAGCCCCCATCTACCCTAACTCATGATGCTTCTACTAAGAGAGGGCCCACATCAGGTGAGAAGTAAATGAGCACCACCCCCGCTTCTGATGTGGTATCTGCTTACAAAGGTAAGTTAACCCTGTAGAAGAGGCTGTGGGTTTTGGAAGTGTGCCCTTCATCACGCATGGTAAATTCTAGTCCTGACCAATGCCAAAAAAACAGACACTTGAAGCATCAAGTTCAGATTTACCTAGAACAAATCCAAGTTCAAAAGACAACCTGAGTGAATGCTTATCTTTCTTGAAAAACAACAAAGAGAAGCCCGGGTAAGTATTCTGGTCCCGCTCATGTCACGTCACTCCCCAAACAATCCAGCGTCAGTCCCCACAGAAGGGATTCATGAACAGGGATGGCAGTGGCAGAGTGTGATGGCTTCTGATGTTCTTCCAACCCTGAGAAGACGTCATCGACGACACCAGAAAATCTTGGGAAGGAGAAGGCATGACATTCCTATACTCTTAATCTTTAGGAATTAAATCTTTCAACCCAGAAGGCTCTGCTTTTGAGGAAATGCTTGGCACCTTTTTCTCCTCCTCATCTTCCAGACAAGTCCTACTTCTTTTCAAAACCCAACTTGAAATTCACCTTTAGGAAAGTGAGCATGATGAATACTTTATCTTTTCTCTAACACTCACAACTGTGTTAATTTGCACTTCATGATATCCAATTCAATAAACATCTATTAAATGCAAAGTATATTTAAGTTCTTTCTGAAGGCACCAAACATTAAACCTGCAAAGAACATGATTCCTAACTTGAAGGAGCTTATTAGAGATTTATGTGCAAGACCCCCATGCACAATACTACACAAGGCCCTCTTGGATAATGGGTATCAACCAAGAGGTCTGCTATGAAAGAGAAGACAATCCTTAAGGGCTTTTCAAATAATCTTAAATCTTTTCATGTGTGAAGGGTTTGCTTATGTGAGGAGTGCACTTCTCTGTACATTCATTTCAGAGCATCTGATATAGAATGACACCCACAAAAGGCACTTAAATACTGTTTCATGCTACATTTCTTTTAGAAGGTTTCTTTCCAACTTTCTGACTAGTGCAAATCCATGCCTCACCTTAGTCTTAGTAACCCAAGAATCATTGCAATGAAGGCTTTTCTTTCATATGTAAGAAAATCAATGAAGAAAATTTTAACAAGTGGAAGCGTATCTAGAATAACTTTGGAACTGATGCATGCCTACGGGGGAAAACAGTGCATATGACATACTTATTCCATCTCCCATCAGTGGGGAATGAATGGCTTGGATGGCCCATGTATACTCTGCTTTTTAAGGATGACCATCGTGTAATTCCAGGTAAGAGAGGGAAAGCATGAAGGGAGAACACAGTCTATCTTACTGTTCTGATCAGTAAAAGGACTAATACAGGGCTCATGGATGTGATGAGCACATTCCAAAGAGGAAATAGCCAGTGTGCCTGAGGACACAAAGGAAGGCGGAAGAGGGAGTCTGCTGCAGGACGGGAACCAGCCCACGGTCGAGGTACCTGGAGCAGGAAAGAGATTGACAGAGAACCAGTGCACTTCTTACCCACTAGCAAAAGAAGCTAATTTAAGGGGAAAAGGAACCATTCTGATGGCAAAATGAGAAGTGGAAATACATCTTCCACAAACCAGGCAGAAGAACTAGACTTTTCATGGCAGAAATGAAGAGACAGTTATTTGTATGAGGGCTGTGCTTCTGGAAGTATAAAAGAGCAGCAAATTCAATTTATTTGCCAAGGACTGAAAACATGCAGGATAGCAGAGGAATTCAGAGGTAAACCAAAAATCATAATGTCCTTATAGGGCTCCCAAGCTCAGAAGCTAGCGGGAGAGGCAGATGCAGTGAATCAATATGATGCAGAAATGCCAGCAGGAGGGCAAAGCCAGAATTAAAAACAAGTGGGACCAAGAAAAACCAGGTAGCCTGAAGAGAGAATGAGAGCATGAACCAAGGCAATGAGAAAGGTCAAAGGCAGGATCACCAAGCATGAAGGAAGGGACGAGGGACAGTGGGAAGCTGGGGTCATGGAAGAGAATATTCAAGAACTGGTGCTTAGAGTGAAGGCAGTGCCTGGCTCCCAGGGGGTTCCCAGCAAACATCTGTTGAACAGTGATGAGAGGTGTGAGGCAAGATGGCACCCGTGAGAGGCAGGAGCAGGATGCAGGGACATTGGGTCAATGATGTGTGAGGCCAGAATGTCATTAGGGGATAGTGGATGTCCCCAAGGAGGATGGCAGTGTAATGCCCAAGATTTCAATATCACCCCAAAACCAGAAGTCGCCAGGGAGACCGAGTCATGCATGTAAAAGCAAAGGGCATTTATTATTATGGCTTAGGCTCGCCGGGCCTAAGTTCGGTCTCACAGCCTTCATCAACGCAGTGGATCCGTGCTGAGAGCCCTGAACAAGGGCGGGGTAGGGCTTTTATGAGTTTTAGGAAGGGGCAGTTACAGGAAATCGTGACACAGGCACGGTGATCCAATCATAATGTACATTATCATTGACAACAGGTTTAACCATACACATTGTTCAGAGTGTTCATTACTTTTGGCGGGACCCAATTACAACATTTAGGATATCTTTGAAATTAACCAATTACAGAGCGAGTTCAGGGTCTTGTTTGGTGACTATCGGGTTAACTTTAACATTAGGTAACAGGGTCCTATCTAAAGTTTCTATCTGTAGGCCTTACCCTTAGGAATGTGGGGAGAGGTAGCTGGCCTTTCCTGATTGGATATTGCAAAGTGGTCTCCTGCTCTAGGCAATGTGTAACTGCCTAATAGTTCCGGAGAAATTGACCCTTAGACCTTCTAGTTTAGAGGGGGACTTCTGTCATGGAGTCTGTTAGGTCAGACTTTGTCCTTACAGCAGGAGGTGGGCGAAAGCAGGATAATGAGATAGGAGAGAGGAAGTGTGGCCAAAATACTGGACGATGTGAGAGTGACCATTTACTTTTTTTTCAAGCCTGGAACATTATTCATAATTGTACCAGGACCACAGATGATAATCACCCCAGCAGATTTTGAGATTCTAATAAGGAGGAAAGGACAGAGGTTTCTGAATGAGGCAGGAGTTTGTAGTGGGAAAGAGTAAAAAAAAATCAGCATATAGATGAAAGCTTCCAGAACAATGATCATTAGAAATAAGCTCCATCGGCATAAAAGTAGAGGAAAGTAGACCTGGACTAGATCAAGAGTCCAGGATATGGGAAGAATAATATTTCTGACATAGAATGTTCACTCTTCACCAGGCAGATATTAGAGTAAAATATGGTATTTTTCCTTACAAAATACAAATCACATTTTTCCTTTTAAGGAATGAATAAACAGAGCCGTCGTGGTGCCATGCTCCCACCTCTATGCTCCACACTACCTCAGGTTGTCGGAGATATCTCAGGAAGAGGGGGAAGCCAGCAGATTGGGCCTATCTGAGAATTAAATGGTCCACCAGTTATAAAAACTCTGGGTCTCGGTTTTTTGATACACAGGAAAATTTTGGTGGGGTGTGAAGAGTGACACACCATTGGTGGTCATGGTTGTTACTGTGATTCTAGGGACTGGTCCCAGAGACCTGGAGGGACGATGCGGCCAGGAAGGAAGCTCATGTGCATTTGTCCTATGAGTCAGCACCATCCTAAGTTGAAACCGCCAGTGGCAGCAGCTCACACACTTGGAAGAAGGCCCAGGGGAGGGATACCAAGGCCCCAGGGTGCGCCTGAGGAGGGAAGCCTTGCTTGTACCAGAATGTCATGCCCTAGTCAACCCGATCCTTCCAGAGACGCCCTGAGACTCATAGCCGAGGTACACAGCTGCCTCGGCAGGGACCGGCTGACTGCTCCGCCCTGAGGTACAACTTGTCGGCACAGAGTCACCAAGTGCACTCTGGTGCGTCCGCCTCTAGTCTAGGCGATATACAAATGTTTAGAAAAGACAAACTTGTTTTTTGGTTAAATTGTAAATTGGTTCAAAGAACAAGCCAAAACCTCATCGTGGGCTCCCTTTTGTCAAGAACGCAAAGTAACCCAATAGTTTATGGTTCCTCAAAGCTGGCGGCACATTGAGAATCACCTGGGGAATTTTTTTAAATTCCCAGTGCCTGGGCTATACCCCACACCAATTTCTAGGGGGTCAGACCAGGAAATAAGCACTTTCTTTTTTAAAAAATTTAACATTTATTCATTTTTGAGAGATGGAAACAGAGCGAGAGCAGGGGAGGGGGCAGAGAGAGAGGGAGACACAGAATCCAAAGCAGGCTCCAGGCTCTGAGCTCTCAGCAGAGAGCCTGATGCAAGGCTCGAACCCATGAACCATGAGATCATGACCTGAGCCAGTCAGACGCTTAACTGACTGAGCCACACAGGCACCCCGGAAATCAGCACTTTTAAAAGGTTGCTTGGTCCTTCTAATATGCAGGCTGACGGTCAATGATTTGGACTAGTGCCTCCCGAATTTTAATGCACATACCATCTACTTGGGGATCTTGTGAAAATGCCAACTTGGACTCAGTAGGTCTGGGGCAGGTCTGAGATTCAGCATTTCTGACAGGTTCCTGGGTGAGGCATATGCTGCTGGCCCATGGACCACACTTTGAACAGTAAGATTCTCAAAAATAGTAAGCTCCATGAAAACAAGGGTCTTGTGCTTACATCTTTGTATCCACCAAATACCTAGAGCATTGCCTGGCAAATATCAATTCTGAATACGTGCTGGCTGCAGGGAGGAAATGATGGACGGCCCGACCTTCCCTCAGATTACTCATCTACTTCTCTCCATCTTCAAACACCACAAGTGAGGTCGAGCTGAATCAGGAAGAGGCAGGTATAGATTAGCTCCTCAAGAAAGGCTCATCTATGTGATCTGGCTTACCTATTGATCTTTACTGAATTTATTATTTGTTTATAATTATGGAAACAATTTAAAAATACCTCCAAAACATAAGCCACATTTTCTCAGACAGTGCAAGGGCCCTATTTGGGTTCAGACAGGAATTTATTGCTTACAAATGGACCCATCAAACCAAAAAATAAAAAGGTGAAAATGGGTTCACCAGCTGGTCTGAGCGAAAAAGAAAGCACTTTGCTCAGTGAGTCCTCTTGGTGGTCAGCCGTGTCCACATTCCCTAGTACCAGTTCCCCAGACGGTATCCAGCATGGCTGGTTTTCACGGTCTTCCCTGATGACCGAGACATTACTCCAGGAGGACGGGAGTGTTGTACACTTTCAGTGTGGCTGTGAAGTGAGCCTTGGAGTGTCCCGAAGGGGTCTTACACCCTCAGCATCCCACCAGCAGTACAGAAAGCGCTGTTTAATATTTACTAATGAACGTCTTCTGCGTGGAGCTTTAGGGGGGCTATTGAGAGAAAGATCCACAGAAGCCCGAGCCCAGGAGCACTCAGCTTTGCCTCTGCTTGTTAACGCCTCCCCAAGAGATGCAATTATTCTGCATGACTGGGATTTCTGCTCAGAATTTCCAACATCCCTTTAAGTCAGTTATTAAAGGAAGCTCATCAACATCATGGTTTATGAGGGAAGAGGGGAAAAGGAAAACTTCGGGCTATCTCAACGTCAGAAGAAATGCCTGGCAGAGCACAGCTAATGAGAGAAGCCAAGGGGACAGTCTCAGAGATAAACTCACTCAAGAAAATGTCACATTCCATACTAAAAGAAACCAAACCCAATAGAAGAGATCAATGAAACCAGGAGCTGGTTCTTTGAAAGGATAAATGAAACTGATAAACCTTTAGCCAGATTCATCAAGAAAAAAAGAGAAGACTCAAATAAATACAATCCGAAAGGAAGGAAATAACAGGTGACACCATAGAAATACAAAGGACTGTAAGAGAATATTATGAAAAATTCTATGGACAACCTAGAGGAAATGGACAAATTCCTAGAAACATAAAACCTTCCAACACTTGAGTCAGGAAGAAATAGAAAATCTGAACAGACTGATTACCAGCAATGAACTCAATCAGTAATCAAAAAATTCCCCCAAAACAAAAGTCAGGACCAAACGGCTCCACAGAGGAATTCTACCAAACATCTATGCCGGAGTCCAGCTCCTGCAGGTCCAGGGTTCCCCTGAAGGATGACAGTGTAGGCCAAAGAGAGAGTAGGAGAGCTTTGCGTTTCATTCTGATCTCCAGACAGGCCCCCCTGCCCATCTGGCAGGCGTCTCCATCTTGTCTGGTTCTCAAGGTTTATTTAAGGCAAAAGGTACAAGGACAAGAAAGGGCAGTAAATGATTTCCCATAGATAAGTTTTACAATTTTAGCCACAGGCACTCTTGGTGTCATAGGTATTTTTACAAAACCTCAGGTCTAGCCTCAAGGAAGCGACCTTTAACCAAGAGGCAAACAGCATTGTTTATTAAAGGTCAGTTTTTTATGAGTAAGGGTCATTAGGCTGTTTATAACTCTAAGAGCAAGTTCCCAGAAAAACAGGATTCTCAGGAGACATAAATCCTGCTCTCACAGTCCCAAAGATGACTGATACATTTTATCACAGTAGTGACCATCACAAAGGCATTCAGGCCCAGAAGGTATTCAGTTATCCATATTGCTTAGGGGAAAATTATGTGTTGCATTAGGGTGTATCTAGTTTACTTATCTTTTCCCTGACCAGGTGCAGTCACATCTCAGGGACAAGGCAAGGGGACAGGCATCTCCTGACACTAATCAGCAAAGCAGTTTGAGGTTTGGTGCCCAAGCAGGAATGAAAGTTTCAAGAGGGTAGATTTGGGGAGCTATCTGGGGGCAAGAGACCGTGCAAACTTGCCGTACCCTCACCAGGAATTTTCACTCTACCGGTGAGTTCAGATAGTTCCCAACACATCTAGAGAAGAGTTAATACCTATTCTTCTCAAACTATTCCAAAAAACAGAGAAGGAAGGAAAGCTTTCATATTAATTCTATGAGGCTAGCATTACCTTCACACTAAAAAGAGAACTACAGGCGAATATCTCTGATGAATACACATGCAAAAATCCCTAACAAAATATTAGCAAACCAAATCCAACAATACTTTTAAAAATATTATTCACGATCAAGTGATAGTTATTCCTGGGTTGCCACAGTGGTTTGATATTCACAAAGCAATGTGATGCATCACATTAACAAGAGAATGGATACAAACTGCACAATCATCTCAACAGACACAGAAAAAGCATTTGACAAAGCACTACATCCATTCATCATAAAAACTCCCAACAAAGTAGGTCTAGAAGGAATATACTTCAACATAATGAAGACCTTATATGAAAAAGCCACAGCTAAAATCATCTTCAATGAGGGAAAAACTGAAAGCCTTTCCCCTAACATCAGGACCAAGGCAAGACTGTCCACTCTCACCACTGTAATTCAGCACAGTACTGGAAGTCCTAGCCCCAGCAACAGGACAACAAAAAGAAATAAAAGGTAACCAAATTGGTAAGGAAGATGCAAAACTTTCACTATTTAGAGATGACATGAGACTATATATAGAAAATCCTAAAGCTTCCACCGAAAAACTCTAGAAGTGATAAATGAACTCAGTAAGGCCACAGGATACAAAATTAATACACAGAAATCTCTTGCATTTCTTTATACTAACAATGAAGTAACAAAGAATCTTGTTATATGTTTGGGGGTGGGGACATGTGCATACCTAGGTGCCTGCATGAGCAGCGGAGGGGCAGAGAGAAAGAGGGAGAAAGAGCATTCCAAGCAGCCTTCGCGCTATCAGTTTAGAGCCTGATGTAGGGCTCGTTCCCACCAACCGTGACATCATGACCTGAGCCGAAATCATGAGTTGGACGCTTACCCGACTGAGCCACCCAGGCACCCCAGCGGAAAGACAAGTCAAGAAAACAATTCTACTCACAGTTACACCAAAAATAATACTTAGGAGTAAACATAACCAAGGAGTTGAAAGACCTGTAGTATGAAAACTATAAAACACTGAAGAGCGAAATTAAGGAAAAAAAAGAAAATGTCACATTTCAAATGTCAACATCCTAGGATCATCAAGGCTTAGGGAGTCATTCGCTGTTTTGTGATACTGGGAACTCATGACCTCAAAGAATTCATCTAACCTGTAAAAAAAATTCTGACTTTTTATTGGGCAATAATTTAGAGGCTTTGTAATACAGACTTCTGATTCTTTCACTTTACATAATATATAACGTAATAAAAAGTTGAATGAGGAACATACAAAGAGCAGTCAGCGAGCCTCCACCTGGCCATGCCAATATGACCCGAAGCAAGTGTGGCTGCCTGAAAACTGTTCTAAAATGCCCCCATGTCTTCTATAAGCCACCTGCACCATACCTCACCTTTTCCTGCTTCTTCATACATACAGTAATTTGTGACTATATGGCCTCAACAACTGTGCAAACTACATTGTTGAGACTGGATTTTGAGGTCTTGTAACAGTGTTGTGTTTTTCTTACAGTGAGCCAGTTGCTTGTAGATCAGCCTGATGCGTCAGGGCTTGGCTCTAGGTTTGGTTATGGCAGGCTCACGTAGCACTCTTCCTGTGGCTGCCTCTTCTGGGTTCTCAGTTAGATGCCAGGTGCGTTCAGCAGAGTTTTTCTTCCCTGCTTGGAATTCTAATATGAACTAACAGAACTCTCCCATGTCCCATCACTGGTGACCGCTGGGATATTCACTCAGCTCACAGCCCACCCACTCCCCCGTGCCTGGTGGGGTCTTCCCCTCATGATGCATAGCTTAGTATTTGGCAAAACCTTCTGGAGCTCTTTCTTCGCACAGCTCACTTCTCTCCGAGTCCCTGCCCTGAAAAGTTCAGTCACCTAGGCAGCCCTGTCTCCTCTATCTGATGAGTCTTCGGCTTTCTGCTGGGGCTCCAATGCCCTATGCTGCAATTCACAAAGTGCCCCCAGGGCTGATGTCGAATACTTCTCTCAAGGATTACATCCCCATGCTTTGTACCACCCAATGCCTAAAAATAGCGAGTTAGTGTATTTGTCCAATTTTAAAGTTGTCTATGGCAGGAGGGTAAGCCTAACGCCTTTGGTTCCATCACAGAAGCTGTAGACTTGCTTAAAAAGGCTGTTTCTTTAATTAGAATTTATTTTATTCCAGATTTAATAGAACTTTAAGCTCTATCTTTAAAGGTCTGAGCTATTTCAAGGTCTAATTCCCGAAAGAAGTCCTAGAGAAAGAATTTCTGAAATGAAAAGACATACAAGAGTTTTTAATTATTGTGGAGCCTCCTCTGCTAGTCACATGCACCTTTCTCTAACAGGGAAGGTGGAATATTCCCTAAGGAAAAGTGGAGTCAGTGTTAAACATCATTATATGCAAAAGTGAAATACAGGCAGTATGGCGGTGCCACCCAACCTTTTCCAGATAATGGCATGCATACAAAATGCTCATGTTTTGCTGGCCTACTGCTGGAGGCCAAACGTTGAAGGCCAACAACCCAGAAGGGGGTTCCAGCTACTGAGGGCCCTTTCCATCCACCTGGAGAGCTGAGGGGATCACTACCCTATAACCCACTCATAGCACAAGGGAGACGAAATGCTACAGAAGTGACCTTTGAATCCAGATGTCACCAAGAACTGAGCAAAAATCTGAAAGCAAATCTCAGTCCCCAGAAAGAGAAGAGAACTTACAGACATTAGGAGAGGCAGGCAGGGGAAAGCCTGAAGGGACTTTGACAGGCGACAAGCCAGAGCAGAAGCCCCGAAGGCCTCGTTACTCACAGCCTGTTTCCCTCTTAGAAAAAGATGCTGCTTCTATCTGGAGCCTCTTCAGAGAACAGCACCCAGTAGATAATTCCCTAACAGTCCAAATCCAGGGTCACCATTCAAACTGTGCCTGTCCCAGAGTCGGGGTGTGTGGCCATACAGCTTGCCCACAACAAGTACACAAGAAGAGCTTCCTGATTTCATTACTTTATTTTTAGGCTATATACCCTTACGTTTCAGGAAATATTTATGCTTTTACTCTTTTTGCTTATATCAGAATAAAAGACCCTCTGCCCCCATAAACCTACTTCAAAAAGCAGTAATCACTGAAAAGGAGGTAGTGCAGTGCAGAGGGGCCTTTCTGGCATACTCAGGACTGCGCTTTATGGCCACAGAAACCATTGACATATGAAGGCGCATGAACAATCACACACAAAATGCAACTCCTTAGGGAAGCACTTTTACATTTTTTGGGTCCATGTAAACATAATCAAGTATGCAAAGTTATACAACAGCATTTTTTCATAGAAATTTCCCCTTTTCTACTTGTTAAGTCATTTACATTGAGATGACCCTTTAATGCTCAATTTTGAAAGCTGTTCCTAATGGTACCTTTGGCTCATCCAAAGCACAGGGCTAAGAACGTGTTTACCCCTCAAGGATGTGCATCCCACAGCTGAGCTCTCATGTGCATTTGTCTTTAGAAAGCATATTGAGCCTGCATCCCAACACATGCTTTTCTTCCATTAAAAGGGTAGCAGATATAATAATAAAAATCATTTTGCTTCATCGACAAAGACTGGCATTTATAAGGCATCTTTCATTATGTTTTAAGAGATCTTCTTGGCTCCTGAACCACCTCTAAGAGGTACAAAGAAACCTATTAGGGATGAGGGTTGGGGGAGTGCCCTCATTTCACAGATAAGGACCAGGAAGGAATATGAGGTGAAGGGTATAGCCATGACCATTATGAACTTCAAGATCAACCAAGCCAGCTGCAGCAACTACTGGTAAATTCCTAAATTCCTACCTTCTAGTTCCATTCTTCACCAGACAAATCTACATTTCAGTTTTTCTATTAGGAAAACTTACTTCTTGGCATAAAACCTTGTTTGGTGGTGTTTTTCTTTACACTCAGCAAATTTAGCTTGTAGATCTTGGGTGGTGAGTGAAAACTACAATTCCCAGGTCAAATCCAGGCCCTTAGGCTGCTCTGCTGAGTTCAGGCCTGACTGGTAGGGAGAGCATGGCCGCATCTGTTTGCCACCTTGGGGGGAAGCTCCGCTACTATACAGGAGATTTGCGGTCTTGAATTACAAAGGATATTCTTGGGAAGACTGAGAACAAAACCAAGGTCCTTGAAATTCATGCAATTACTTATCAGGAAATTATTTCCTAAATACTGGGGCCTCGATGGTCTTATAAGAACAAAAGACCAACCAACATCCTCTTGAGGATATCTTTGCAGAGCCAAGATTTTTAATTGTTTTAAAACAATTAGCAGTGTCTTCTTCCATGGACTGTGCTTTTGGTGTCATGTCTAACAACTTTCTCCTATGTTTTCATAAATAACATTTTATGCTTTTTGTTTTCCACGTAGATCTATGGTCCATTTTGAGTTAATTTTTGCATGATATATTAGGTTTAGGTTTGGGTATTTTTGTGTTTGTTTTGCTTAGGGATTTTTAGTTGTGCCAACAACATTTCTGAAAACAATAATCCTTTCTTTCTCAAATTTTCCTTGCTCCTTTGCTGACAATTAATTGGCTGTATTTTGGGGGTCTGTTTCTAGATGTTCTAGCTGAGGGGCAGCAAACTACAGCCCATGGGCCAAATCTGACCCGCTACCTATTTCTGTCCATTCCACTAAGAATAGTTTATACATTTTTAAATGGTTTTAAAAAACCAAAAGAAGAGCATTTCAAGGAATGTGAAAATTACATGAAATTCAAATTTGAGGGTCCAAAAATAAAGTTTTATTGGAACTCAGCCACGCCCATTCACTTACTTCTCTGACCGCTTCTGTGTAGTTGCAACAGAGACCATAAAGCCTAAAATATTTACTCTCTGGCCCTTTACAAAAAAAGTTGGCCAAGCTCTGATCTAGAATACGAAGATCCAGATCCATATATATATATCTCTCCATGCAGAACCTCAGGGCCTCTGAATGCCTCTGTAAAAAAAAATGCTTGTAAGGACAGAAGCTTTAAATAGAACTCTGAAAGCCCTGAGGAAGGCAGGAAAGGAAGGCATTTAATAGCCAGCTGCTCTTTCCAACTAGGACAAAAATATAAAGGCCTTAAGTAAAACTATTCTTAAAAGGAGGGATTGTACTGCACTATACAGCTAACCATAAAATGGAGAAAATTTAAGTCCAAAAGATATGTATTTTTAATGATGCTTTTCTTAAATATCCCCAGGAGTCATAAATGAAGAAAAAACATTTGCAAATGCGAAAGATGACAGGTTAATGTCATGAGTGTAAGGTATTTTTATAAAAATCAATTGGAAAATGACACATAACATTTTCAACTTGAGTAATCATTTTAAAAAAGGCAAACTCCAATCAGATTAGCAGAGATTAAAAAGAATGATAATATCCAGGGATGACAAGGATAGGAAAACATATTCTCACACACTCCTGTAGGGAGACTAATTGGCACAATCTTTCATAACATCACTTAAATACCTTTAAAAGGAACTGAGGCGGCATTACATTGAGCAATGCAAGTTGTCATCGGGAAATAATAACAAGTGCTAACACTGAGAGAGCACGTCCTCTGAGCGAGGCAGTCTAGGCGCTTTCTTTCCCTACTTTAACTCATTCCATCTTTGCGACACCAGGAGGTAGGTACACTTATCACCCCCACTTCACAGATGTGGAAACTGAGGCACACCGATTGCACAGCCCTCCGAAGGCTACACAAGTAGTACAAAGCTGCAGCACTAATTACGTGCACAAGAATTTACAGAGTGATGACTGCACGTATCACGGTCTAAAATAAGAAAAACCCAGAAACAAGCTAAATATAAAAGAGAATTGTGGTACTTCACATATTAGGATGGACGCTAAGGAACCATTTAACCATGCTGCCAAAGACAGGCATGATATATTTTTAAAAAAGAGGCTTACAAGATGGTGTGTATGATATGATCTTATTTATATGTTGAACTATAATTGGTGTGTGTCTCTGTGTATGAAACATCTGGAAGAATATAGCTCAAATACTGAGAGGTATCCGAAGGTGGTGAGGTCACAGGTGATTTTGACTTTTTTTTTGCATTTATCTATTTATCTGGTTTTTTCCCCTCCTTTTTCCCCAAAAGTAAATATTATTTACATAATTTTAAGGTATTATTTAAAAGTGCGTCCCATGCCACTTTCCATCTCAGAAAAGCCTATCTTAATAAAATGCAAATGTGAATGTAAAGAGCTTTGAGATACTTTAATAAGATGGAGGCTATACAACTAGAATAAATTACTTTTATCCCAAGAAAAGTCAAAAAAGAAATAATAAGGGGCAGTTTCAGGGAAAGTACTGAACCGAATGTCAGTACAGTTCAATATATGAAGGAAACTTCCAGTGACTGGGAATTTGCTTCTTCTTATTCCTATAATACTTATCAGAGCAGTAACTATAATTCAACTTTTAGATTTCTAAAGCTTTTGCAGCCACAATATCTCCTTGATTCTCACACTAGCCCTCTCAGGGTAATACCAACAGAAAGGTTGGAAATAGAAAGAGTTTCTCTCATTCCTTAAGACACCTGCAGGCTTTTCTGGGTGTTGCAGAAGAAAAGTATCCCAAGATGGTGCTGTAGAGATTACTAAGGCCCTGCCACTAACGCCCAGCTCTCTGGGCAGACATGATCATGAGGCCGAACGAACACAGGGTCCCTTTCAACAGTTTTATATACCTTGTGGACACATATATGGCTGGGGGGGGCCTCATCAAACACGAGCTCATCTTTCTATGAAAAATTTTGGGGTGGTGTTGTTCTGACTATCTACGGGTAAACTAAAGAGAGATTTTCTACCACCTCAAGTCCTATGTCCACCAGCCTCATCGACCTTAACACTGTGTTTATGAGGATAAACAAGCTCCGGCGGGAAGAGTTTTGATCAAATGTACTTATGGTGTCAGTATCCTTTGCAAGGGTCCCCATGTCCTGGTTACGTTACAGAGGAAGACAAAACTGCAGCCAACCGTATTTTTGGGGATTTCTAATGCTCTGAAGAGGAGATATATTGGGACTTCTGTTGCTAGTAAGGACATACGCAGTCTAACAAGACAGGCCATACTGCAAAAAAATACACCCTATGACATAAATGACTCATTTGCTGAACACTGACATTTTTCATATGTGTGTAAACTCAGATGATCCCAGACCTCTGCTTAACTCCTTCATTCACTCATAAAACATGTCCTTCTAATGAGTCTGTCAGTGCACCATCATTTTCAGGGTGACACGTGCTAATTTACTCCTCACCCTTGAAACCGCATTTAATTCTAGCATTTTAGCTCTGCTAAAAGCTTCGGCAGTGTGGAGAGAAAGGGTCAAGGCCAGCAATCTACTTAGCTGAAGGGCTTTCTTATGCCAAGCTGAGAACCATTCTTGAGATTCCTAAAGCCACTTCTCTTTGAGGAAATATCCTTACTTCCTGTGGGGCGGGAAGCAAGGAGGTGTGAAAACACTCTTCTCTGAATAAATGTTTCAATTAATGAATTAATTGGAGGAAGCAGGAAGGGAAAATAAACATGAGAACAAACAAAAGAACTTATAATCACAGAATGACTGACTTAAGAAGGAGCTGAGGACTCTTGCCTTTCCCTTTCTCTCTCTCTCTCTCTCTCTCTCTCTCTATCTCTCCATACTGAAAGCAAGCAGAAAACTAAGTGGTATCTAGGCCCAGTAAAATCTGCTGGACATGGGCAGAAAGCAGAAGGAGGATGGGGGAGAAGAGGGCTTCAGGCACAAAAACAACATTAGCCCTGAGCTGAGTTCATCATTTCCTCCGCACGGATTATCCTTTCATTTCTGGAGAGGTGACAATGGAATCAGAAAGGCATGGATGGTCCTAAACCTAAGTGACCACAAACATGGTCACCAAATTGCAAGCAGATGGGGTAATGGCACAGTAATGTCATTTTCCTGATTAAATAATGATAATGACATTAGGTTAGAAAGAAATTTTGATAGGAACTTGCCCTAGGTATCCAGCAACAGAGTGTGACTCAGTGAACAGACAGGTAACCTCTGGGAGGGACTGAGTCCCGCCTTCACCAAGCATCTGACAGCCCCACAGATAGCTCAGGCAGCACAACCCTGCCCTGCCTCTGCCACTCGGGGACCCTTGGGAGAGTCACTTCCACCCTCTGGGTCTCTGCTCCTTCTTTGCAATCGGCATGGGACACTCGTGGTCCCACCTAACTTCAAGACTGCCATGAGGGAAAAAAATGGCGATGAGGGGCCGTGGGCTCTTGCTGCCAGCCAGCTGGCAGCATCCTGCCAGGAGACAGTGGGCCAAGGCCAGGAACATGGCCCTCTGCACAACTGGGCTCCGTCTCTCCCACGTGACAGTGGCCAGGGCGAGGAGCACCATTGCAATGGCGGCCACGTTACCGCTGACTCTGGCCTGGCCTGTACCAGGCTGCTCTCAGCCTTTCTCCAGGGAGCTTCTCTGGCTTGGAAACCGTACCCAGAGGCTTCTTTACCCTTTCAACCATGCTCTGAGCACAAATCATGAAGGCAGGGATGGGGGTGGCGGGAACACAGACGAAGGAGCTATTTTTGAGTGACTGGAAATAAAAGCTAAACACAGGTGTGTTCTGTGCAAGTGGAAATGTTCCTAAATCCATAAGAATTCTTTATAAATACACTAAGAAACAAACCATTTGGGTTGCCACATTTCATCCTAGTTTCCAGGGACACACACAAATAGTTCAGGTCTTTGCATATTATTTCAGGAATCATGGAGGGCCTACAGGCGCCCAGTAAGGGTGTCTGACTCATTTTCTAGAAAGCTACATGAAATGACAATCTCGGGCTAAAAATGAGGGCAATGCCTGCCCTGTGACTCCTGCCACAGCAGAGAAAAGCAGGGCAAAGGGAAACCACCTTAGCTGACTCTCAAAGAAAAACGGTGGAATTTGGGGTAAACTGAGAACCTCTAACAGCAAAAGCAGTTGAATTTAGAGGACAACAATTCAGGAATTTCATCTCAACTCCTACATACAATACGGAAGCATATCAAAATACACATTGAACAAATCCTAGTGAAGCTCTTCTCTTTAAAATATCAACAGCACATACTCATCTAAATGCATTTCTAGGTGAGCCTTTAACTCAGAGGAAAATTACGAGTTTTCTATAATGTCAGCAGAGTTTGACAGACATAGACTCCATTTCCCCCACTTTTCAGCAAGGAAAATACTTAGGGCATATTTTTTTTTCTCCAAATTCTTGCTGAAATCTCACTCATATTGAATTCTGAGCTATTTCCAGGCAGCGTTTCCACCACTGCTACCCACCTCCTATCACGGCGCTCCTGCTCTAGCAGCAAACTGGGCCCAGTCACAAGAGCCCTTTCTTCCCCATGTTCGAGGTCAGAGACAGAGCAGCCCAAGTTGGAGCAACAATTCCTGTTGCTTCTTAGCAAACACACCACGGAACCTTCACAAATCCTCATGGCAGCCCTGTGAGGTCCACTTTCTGGCTGAGGAAACTGAGGCTCAGAGGGGTTAAGTGACATGTCCAAAGACACACAGCCATGAATGGCATTGCTGGGATTCAAAGCCTGGTTTCTCAGAGCTGGTACCCTACCTGGCACTTGTCATTTGAACATGCTTCCAAACAACTAGAATGCTAGGTCAAGGCTGGCAGATACTTTATGGGAATAAAAGTAAAAATCTGCACAAGAACAGGATACCTAGAGACCTGATTTCACAGACCATAGGAAAAATAATAATAAAAACAGGGGCACCTGGTGGCTCAGATGGTTAAGTGTCCGACTTTGGCTCCGGTCATGTATGATCTCATGGTTTGGGTTCGAGTCCCATGTTGGGCTCTGTGCTGATAGCTTGGAGCCTAGAGACTGCTTCCGATTCTGTCTGTCTGTCTGTCTGTCTGTCTCTCTCTCTCTCTGCTCCTCCTTGGCTTGTACCTTCTCCCTCCCTCCTTCTGTCTCTGTCTCTTTCTCTTTCTCTCTCTCTCTCTCTCTCTCTGTCTCTCTCTCTCCCCTTCCCTCCCTCTCCCTCTCTCTCAAAAATAAACAAATACACATTTTTTTAAAAGTAATTTGAAAAACATAGTAAAAACAAAGTTGATAATGCACAGGGGACATTTTTAAGCAACAAGCTAAAAATGGGCCCAGGTACATGACACAGCATGAGTTCAGACTGGCTGTCTTATTAGCTACTGAAAAACCAGCTACGTGGGTAGGCAGAGGGCATCGTCGGGGGCAGGAACATGGTCTGGGTCAGGTTACGGAGGGCGCATGAGTAGGGCAGTGACATCTCAGGGAGCTAACTGTACAACAGTGATGTGGCCCAAGGCCAGAAAGCCAGATTAAGGCCAGAGCATCAGGCAAATGAGTGCATGGAGAATCAAGCCAGATTTGACAATGAAGGAGAAGAAAGTTGCTCAAGACTTTCATTGGAGCAAGGGGGTCACATGACCCAAGCACCATTACAAGATGATAAACAGAGGAGACCAGAGTGCCAGTGTCCAGCCACCCCAGGGTTCTCCGGAGCAGGTGCTGTGCAGGGTGCTGGGAGCAGGAGGAGGTGCGGCTCTCTGCTCAGCCAGCAAGGAGAGGTGCAGACTCCGGCCTGGGCCTGGCTGTCCCCCACACAGGAAGTGGCAGGGACACGGAAGGCAGGATCCTTAGACTATGGTGCTGCTGGGCTTGGGAACGGGGGCAGGGCTGACCGAGGGGGACAAAGTGTCAGAATGATGTGGCACTCTGGGCCTGAGGAGCAGGAGCAAGGTACAAGGCAGGCCAAGGGGCCAGGTGGGTATGGCCAGGGTAACAAGGTCAGGTTTTACAAGTGTAATAGCAACATCTGTAAGCTGCTTCGGTTTCTGAACTGCTTTACAGGCACGAAGATGCGAAAGTGAGGTAACCCGGCACAGCTCCCGGACACTCCTGAAAGCTGCCTTCCACATCCGCCTGTTCCTTTCCCCCTGCTGTGCGGATGAAGGACGGAATCAGGAGAGGGTCCCTTTCTGACTAAGCTCTTTAGAAAATTTCAATTCTTCTTATCAGACTGTTGTTGGGAAGAACAAAATCATCAAGATGAATGTGTTCTCATCACATGTAATCAAATGACAAGGACGGGAATATAATATATTGAGGTAGAAATAGATGTGTTGAGATAAGAGACCATCTGTGGTAGATTTTTCTTTTCCCCAAACCTTATTAAATATTGACACATCTGGTTTTCGGTTAAAAAGAGGCTGCCCCCCTCCCAAGAACAAGAAAAGAACAGTAATGTGTACCCTGGCATTGCAAAGAATGGGTCATTTAACTCTCTGGTTGCTATGACGTCACAGGGAAAGTGATCGGTCCCTTTCCCTGTAGGACTAAAACCAACGACCTGTGCTAATTAGCGAAGTGAACTGTGCTTTACACCTACTTAATAACTTCTTCATTCCAAGTATTTGGTTAAGGGTATGGTTCAAAATAGGAAATGCACCAAGCAGACCAGCCCGAAGGAGGCCCCCTGAAGCACGAGGGGAAGGGTGGTAAGGAAAGAGAACCATGTCTGCCTCTTCGGCAGGAAGAACAAGAAGGCAGTGTTTTACCCTCCCGCCGCGTACGACACTGACAGAGACGCACTAAAATGAACACAGGGAGAACAGTTTCCAGATGAGACAATGAGCAAGCTCCTGGCCCATCAGCAGAGCTGGGAATACTCTGCTATTCCAGAAAAGCACTCTTAGCATTGTCTGCCACACCACTGTCATATGGAAAAGGCCAACTCTTCCCTATAATAATTTGATCCCTGGTGAGCTGCTTAGTCCCTGGGGTCATCACTGCCCTAGTATCTTTGGCTTAGGCTCTTAAAACACACAACTTCTACAACCATGTTTTAAAGGTGACTGTCCTGGACTATAAAAGGTAAATCGTGCCCATTACTTTATGGATACACATGGGGGTGGGGGAGGGTGGGCCGCGATACTGTGAGCCACTCCCTCTCAGTAACGGCCACAGGAGCAAGACCCAGGACCTACCTCCCCCACTCAAACCCCTGCTCTCTCTCACCTTTCCCTGCACTCTGCATCCTGTCAACACGTTCTAGCACAGGCAGCCATGATGATCCCCAAGTCCTGCGTGCACCCAGAGCATCATGCCTTCCCCGCCACTCATCTGGATCCAGGAATAAACCACCCAGCACATCTTAAACATGGCTCAGCTTTTCGCTGCCTTCGCCCATCACGAGAATCTTATATCTCAGACCAAAGGCCGTATAGTCTAGGAATCATTTAAATAATGTATCTTTCAACAACCTGCTTGGTGAGTATCATTGCATGAAAGCATAAATAGTACATGGTTCAGGCCCTGTTAAGCTGCATCAATTCGCACAGATGTTACAGCTCTCTGTATGTATACGGGGCTCTGCCTGTAATGATAATAAAATCAGCCAACCTTCTTAGCCCAAACAAGAGAAGCAAAATTCTCTCAGGCATGCTACCTGTCTTTGATCTGAACAGCAAACATTCTTTAAGCATTTTCTGCCTGAGAGGCATGACCTGCCTTTTTAAAGCCCCTCTTTGGATACCTCCTGACACAGCTTTGCAGCTGGGGCTGCTGTGGGGAGCGGCTCTCCGGCCAAACAGGCCCCCTTCTGGGTTAGGCCTTCTAAAAGGGAGTTTTCTGCGGGGCCATGCAATGCTGCAGCTGGCTCCAAGACCAGCAGAATCTATTCGATTTTCAAGTTCATTCGTTCACCTAGATATACCGGGCTTAGCCTGATCAAGAGGAAAGATGCAAGATTCTCCCTCAGAAGTTGAGAAAATGAAAATCAAGTGTTTCAAGGGCTTAAACAATATCGTGTCCTATCTGGTCAACACTCAAAGCGGTTCAAGGTTTAAAAGGTGGAAGGGAACCTTCGCTTACCTTATTGATGAGAGTGACTATATCTCCTTCTTTGATTGTCAATTCATCGTCATTCTGTGCCTCATATGGAAATATTACTTTGCAGTAATCCTTGGCTGTAAAAAGAAAAAAAACACAATCTTTAAAATGCTTTATCTACTGAGCTGGCCCAGGAAAAGATGTTCTCTCTCACAAAAACGTCAGAGAAAAGCACACATCACAGACAGGATGTAACAACTGCATAAAGAAAGGGTCACCCTCAGGAAACTAAGATTGCTCATTTGGGGCTTGTGATTATTTGTTCTCTTCATTTTTTCCCCTCACAAATCATGTGATATAAAGTGTCACTGACTGGTTTGTGTCTCTCAGGAAGAAAAAAGCAGAAAGGTTTCCTCGGTCTCAGGTATATATTTCATTTGCTCTTGAGTTTATATACCATTTTATAACCTCTCCGGGTGCGTGCATAAGCAGACATACTTTATAAGAGCAAAAAGCTTAAATTCTGCCCTCACTAAGGACCTCCTTCCCCGCGTCACCAAGTCAGAAACAGGGTATCCGTGCATGTTACAAAGCTGACATGGTACTCCGAACAATAAGAGAGACCCCATTATAGTATATCTCCAGAGTCATATATTTGTATGTGAACATGTGTCGACCACAAACAGCCAACAAATACCAACTACATGGCCCTTATACACATGTGTATTTTGGGGCGGGGGGGCAAACTTGTTCAAATATGTCCCATGGCCTCTCTGTGGGAACCCATCTATTTAGGTGTGGCTGTTTACCAGCAAGCGTTTGTACCAGCCCTCACAAAAGAAAAAAACACTAAGGCCACTGAAAATCAGTTCAAATATGTCCTCAATTACGTGGTTTTTAAAGTCTGTCTGATATGAGGGGCATCTGGCTAGCTTAGTCGGAAGAGTGTGTGCCTCTTGATTCGAGCCCCATGGTGGGTGTAGAAATTACATAAATAAGTAAACTTAAAAAAAGAGAAAGTGTATCTGATGTTAAATTTTCTCTATTTATACAAAAGCACCAGCTTAGAAAAGAGCAAAAAACATTTTTCAGGTAGCCAGGAATTTAAGACTTAGAAAGCTGGGGTTCAATGACTTAGGACAGAAGATAGAAAGAGAAATTCAAGAGAATTCATATCTACTGGGACAGGCATTTATTATTCTGCAGCAAAGTCAACAATCCTAATGGTTTTGAATGACCTTAGGTATTTGCTAAGGATCAGGCCAGTTTGTGCAGACAGATCATAACCTAAAGCTATATACACAAGTATCAATTATATTGTCCCTAGTACAATTTATATGACTGAAATGTGGGGGATTTATTATGGTTAATGTCATATCAATCAAAGAGAGTGATGTATAAAATAAAGGCAATAAAAATCTGTAATACAGACACACTGTGGTCTGGGGTTGGTTCAGATAGGAGGGGAGAATAGGGAGGAGAGAGTGAGGGAGAGAGGGACTCACTTTCTGGGCAAATGTTTTTGCTTTCTGTCCAATGGACAGAATCTATCAGTTATATCCCCTGTCCTAGTGTTGGAAATGGTCTGTGTTTGGTACTCTGCCCCTGCCCCTCCCCCCCTCCTCCGAAGGGGTTTTGTTCATTAAGCCTGTTGAAGGACATGAGTTCTAAATCCCATCAATACTACTCTGCCTCAAGATTCCTAGGTCCACATAGTTATGGACATTCCATCTCTCTTTAATTAGTAATAGCAAACCTCTCAAATTCTGAATTGGCCAAGTTAAGCATCTTTAAATTGGATAATGACAGCTCTTTGCCAATTTTCCTACTGACTGTGCTAGTGAAATATGACTACCCAACCTCAAAACTTACAACACAGAAACAAACACAGCACTATTGAGGAACTGCCCTGCAGAGTCCCAGTTGGAAGAGTAATTCATTGGATTGACATCATGGAAATATTTTATAAAAAAGAAAAGACACTCATGGTCAACAAAGAAAAACAACATGCACTGTTTCCATTTATTTCCATCAAAAAATTTAATGAAGTGTGTATAGACATTGGTTCACAGCGCCATTCCCATCCCCTTCCCAGTGCATATAATCTTGCTGGATTACACGAGGGAATAGGGAACCACCCATAGCCTTAGGGCTGAGTAAAATATGTCTAGGCAAATAACACTCTCATTCCCCTTTGTTGGTGATTGGTCTAGGGGTGAGTATATGATCTACTTCTAGCCAATGAGATATGAAAGGAGTTCTACTGAGGAAAGGGAGGCTGTTAGATTTTGTTCCCTGATTTAAAAAAAAAGAGCAGAGAGGCAAACAGTTGCCTCTGCTGTTGGCTTTAGCACTCTCATCTTTGTTGGAAGGCAGCACAAGGTTTGGCACTGCTGCACTCATATTTCAACCACGAGAGGAAAGCCAAGAAAATCACAGAGGAGGGGGGTCTGAGGCTTCACACCATTGAGATGTCTGTTGAATCAGCCAATTTCACGGGGCCTGTCTGGGTCCCTCATTACCAGACTCCATAAAACTGTATTGCTTACCACTACTTTGTGGCTGCATAGGTATTTATCACTCAAAGCAGAAGACACCCTGACATGAAGGAACTTGGTGGAAGAAAGAGGACACTTCCAGTCACCTCCTCAAAAACACCTGACTATCATCTGCTTCCACTTAAAAAGCCTCCTCCAATACCTCTGTGTTATGTTTCACCCCCAATCTCTTCCCTTGGTCTACCTCAGCACCTGGCCCATAGGAAGGGGTCAACACATGACTGTGGAATTGACTTATAATCAACATAAGGGAGACATATTTATAAGAAAGTACTAGCATGCCTTTAAAATGTTTCATGGGGCCAGTTTGTTTTCTGCCCAGTTTCCCTATTAGTTAAGGGGGGCAGGTACCCCCTGCCTTTCTTTTTTAACATCTTTAATGATGTATAATTTTTTTACCATAGAATATACCCATTTTAATTGTATGGTTTGAATACTTTTAATAAATGTACATAGTTGTATGATAACATAACTGAGTTTTATTTTTTTAATGTTTTATTTATTTTGAGAGAGAGAGAGTGAGAGCACAAAGAGGGGGAGGGGCAGAGAGAGAAGGGGACAGAGGATCTAAAGTGGGCCCTGCACTGGCGGATTGACAGCAGCGAGTCCAACGTGGGACTCGAACTCACAAACTGCGAGATCATGCCCTGAGCTGAAGTTGAATGCTCAACCAACTGAGCCACCCAGGAGCTCCAACACAACCCAGTTTTAAAACATTCTCATCATATATACTGCTTCATGTGTGAGGCATTGGATATAGAATTACCTGGAAAGCACCAATTTAAATAGAAGTAGGAGATATGGGTACTAGGGGCTACTATCAACTACCACTGGCTATAAAGCAGGTTCCAACATCATGCTTGCCCCTTTTTGTATCCCTACAACCAGACAGGGCTCCCACTCAATGTTGCTTGACCCTCTAGTGATACCTACAAAGTGGAGGAAATTTTGAGAGACAGTTAAACAGGAGGAGTGGGTTATGGGCCAGGAGTCAGGACAGTCAGGATGAAGCTCAATCTCGGCTGGGCTGTCCAGAGCATAAAATTTGACGCAACCGTGCAGTAGCACTGGACATCAGTGTCCTTAGATATCAAAGGAGAGGCTGGCCAAGGAGGGATGGGAGGAGAATCTGATTAACTTCAACAGAACACTTTAAGCAAATTTCAACTTATTCTAAAACTCCAATATAGGGGCGCCTGGGTGGCTCAGTTGGTTAAGCGTCTGGCTTCGGCTCAGGTCATGATCTCACAGTTTGTGAGTCTGAGCCCCGCGTCAGGCTCTGTGCTGACAGCTCAGAGCCTGGAGCTTGCTTCGCATTCTGTATCTCCCTCTCTCTCTGACACTCTCCTGCTCGAGCTGTCTCTCAAAAATAAATAAAAACATTTAAAAAATTAAATAAAAGTCCAATAAAAAACAACTAAAACCAAAACTGCTCTGATTAAATTAGAGAGTGGGGCTCACGCATCTCCCACCCAGGTCCCCAAAATAATCTCAGTAAAGCTCTGGAGGCTCCAAAAAGCACACTAGACTAGACCTGAGTTCCAGCCAGCTCTGACACTTCACGGCTCTAGTCATGGGCACTGTAGCGCGGAAAATCCCTGGTCAAACATGGCAACCATAGCCTCACATTTTAAGTTATTACGATATATTTGAAAAGAAGAATTTGCTTTTACTACTGAGGCATTTGGGCCCTAATTCAGCAGTATTGGAAAATAAAAGCATGCTGCAAGTTTGGATATACCAATGGTTTTAAGATACTATAAAATAAATGTACAAGCAAAAAAAATGGATCGATTCTGAGACTATGATTTTAATTTTACAGCATGCGAAACGAAGATGTTCTCTAATTCAAACATTTATTGAGGCGCCACCATGAAAGAAACACTGTCATTTCTTGGGCCTGTGACATGCAAGTCAGTCCAACCACCAGCCCCACCCTCGCAAGGAAGTGACAAACTAATGCCTGGGGAAAGGCAAGGGTAATGCATGACAAGAAGGAAAGACAAAGGCATGAGTAAGCAGCGGCTCACTATGACTGGAGGTAGCTAGGGTCATGCCGAGCAACTCATGATTATGCTCAGGGGGAGTTCACAAAGGAGGAGGCATTTGATAGGTCTTAAAAGAAGAATATAATTCCAAATTCGTTTTGGACGTGGGAAGATTAGAAATTTTAAACGAGTAAGTAGCAGACAGAGATGAAGAGGAAGGGAATGAAATTAATTTTTGGAGGCAGGCATTTTCCATCTATTCATCAATTAGATGGATTTAATTAGTTCAACATCAAGTATAAATGAATGCACACAAGCACATAAAAAAATATAAGGACACAACTTACGCAGTGATTGAGATGAATTTGTCTCTATTTTTTGGAAAGATTTAAAAAAAAAGAATGAAGTAGCCTAAGACTGAAATCCTAAGTCAATTCTTGAGCTTCGTGTCTTTTTTAAAATGTTTATTTATTTATCTTTAAGTAATCTCTGCACCCAATGTGGGGCCCAATCTCACAACTACAAGAGCAAGAGTTGCATGCTTTTCTGAATGAGCCAGACAGGTGCCCCTCCTTAAGCTTTTTTGTCTTAGAGTCCTTGAAGAATCTCATAAAAAAAAAAACAAACCAGTGATTTCCTCTTTCCAGAAATAGGAAAACAAGACACATTCAAAGGTGCAGAGAAAATGTCACATACAATAACAGAAGGTTCAAGGACTCTGTCACCACATCAAGATCTCCTATATTAATTATTGATTGGCGTTCCAATTTTAAGGAACTTGTTCTATTAAAACCCCCAAAAAGTCCAGTCATGATTCATATCTCCCCCAACAAATCCCTCTCGTTTCAATCTCTAAACTTCTAGAAGTTTATGTGAGATTAAAAACAGACTGTTTAAGAAATTGAATCACACGCACACAGCCCATGACTCCCTTCAGATGGTTTTATAATCTATTCCTATAAAAAACAAACCAACCTAAAAAATTCCTTCAGCTTAAAAAGAAACAAATAAAAGCAGAACAAAGAGAATAAACATTATCAGCAAGCAGTGCATGCTCACACATGCACACGTATACACACACACACACACACACACACACGCGCGCGCACACACACACACACACACACACACACACACACACACACCAAGGAAATAACATTAAATCCAGGATGATTCTCTGGACTCTATTTCAGATTAAAACCCCCCTGTGTCACAGAGTTCAGGTGAAAGCCTTCTAGAACTTCCAACAGCGGTGGAAAGTACCAGGTCGCCCTTATAACTCTTTTCCTTCGGGATCCCAGGACAAAAGTATGGAGCCTAGTGCGGTCTAGTTTCACCAACATCAAAATCTAAGGTTCTTTCACTAACGTGACAAGTATTATCTGAGGCACTACTGGTTCATAATCACTTATCCAAAAGGCCCGAGGACAGAATTTTTCAGATTTTTAGAAAGGAGATTTATTACACATACCCCACAATAGATAACATCCTCAGCTGGGCTCTGGGACCGCACCCAACCACCAAATACATTACAATTCTGCAGCAAATGGATGATTTGTCGCTCCAAGTAGGATAAAGAGAGACTATACATACATGCATGTTAGTCCAAGACAAGGTTTATGTCACCCCAAAGTGATAAAACCTTTTCGCTCTCTAGGTTTTTCTATTTTGGAAATGCAGTAAGGGTATGCACTTCTGTCATATTCTGGGGGAAAGAGACGGAGTTAAGTAAGACTGGTACCTGGTTCTCAAGGAGTTTATAACCAAGAAGAGGAAATGAGAGCTCTTGAAAACACAGAGCTCTTGACAAGCCAACAGCGAGGACAAGATAAGACTGATGTCTTCAGCTTACAGCATCAGAGTATCATGAAAGGGGAATCATTTCCCAAAGGAAAGATTCAGGCTCCCTTCTTAGAGGGGTAAAATGGCACTGGGCTCTGTACAATCTTTTAGGACTTTGACCAGAGGAATAGGAGTTGGTGGGGGGTGGGTGGGTATGAGTTTTCCCCAACCATTCCTTAAGACAGGTGGGACACCTGTTCCTTCTCTGCCTTCCTAGATGCCCTTCTCTGGGGGGGGTCCCCATCAATAGGTCTGAGGTGGGACCAGGAATCCACAAGCACCCTGATGGTTCTCATCAATAGGGAAGCTCAAGGAGCGGTCTATATCAGTGGGTCTCACGCATGAATGGGCATCATTACCAGATGGAGGGCTTGGGAAAACAGAAGCCCCAAGGTTCCTGATTCTTGAGGGCTGGGCTGGGCAAGGCCTGGGGATCTGCATCCCTAACAAGTCCCAAGGGGATGCTGATGCTGTTGGTCCAGGGACCACGCTGTGAGATCCACTGATCCAGCCATGGGTATTAGGAAATATTCAACGCTAGCCAAAAGCAAAACAACGGTGGGGACCTGGATCTGGAGGGCAGGGCAGTGTGGTGGTGCTGTCACAGCTGGGCATGCTGTATCACAGATGGAGATGGGAAATCGAGTCCTGGGTCAGTGTGAGGAGCTGGGGCTAGTGAGGAGGGCCAGAATGAATACTACACTTATAGGGCCAGTTTGCTCCCAGGGAACACGGCAATGCCTGGAGACATTTATGGTTGTCATAGCGGGAGGGGTAGTAAGTGAACGGAGGCTAGAGATGCCAGCCATCCAATTATGGGCACAGAACCAGCCTCACAACAAAGAGCAACCTGGTCCAAATGTTAATAGTGCCAAGCCTGGGTGGCTCAGTCAGTTAAGCGTCTGACTTTGGCTCAGGTCATGATCTTGTGGTTCATGAGTTTGAGCTTCACATCCGGCTCTGTGCTGACAGCTCAGAGCCTGGAGCCTGCTTCGGATTCTATGTCTCCCTCTCCCTCTGCTCCTCTCCTGCTCACTCGCGCTCTCTCTCTCTCTCTCTCTCAACCTAAGACATATGTCACTATGTTGTAAACTCCAGCCCAAAGCCGGCCTCCATGAAAAAGGGGACAGCGTCCCCAGATCTCAATGACCACCTCTAGTCCTGAATGCTGTTGGGAATTTGACTTTCAAATTATTTCACTAATGGAAATTATGACACTTTTTGATCTCTTGCTTGAAAAGGAAGATTTAAAAAAAAAAGGAGAATAATCTGACAAGCAAAGCCTTTCTGTTCCCTAGTACAGAGCACATCACGGCCCCTCCAATGGCACTTTCTCCTGCTGCAATGACAAGCCCCGAGTCTTTGGGAGAAGGGAGATCTGCGAGGATAACACAGGGGAGTTAGCTTCCCCCCGCCGCTCCGAGGATTGTACAGACAAGCCGGGCACCCGCACAGGGAAGGACCCCCCCCCCCCAAATCAGGACAGCAAGGCCTGTGTTGGAAGCACATGATGAAACCCTGAGACACTGAGCCTGGGGGCTGGAGGGCACATGAAGTAAGCGAGGCCCCAAAGCCCGGAGTAGGAAACTTGTTTCAAACTGGCCACGGCCAAATAGAAGTTTTGGGGATACAAGTGAGCAAAAATGCCTTCCCTGGAAAAGTAGCATAAAAAAGCTCCCAGGTAAGGCCGGGGGAGAAAACCAACATAAGGAAATCGACCCCTTTCTCTGCTATTTAAACATGTGGTGAGAAAGCAAAAATTAGCTCAGATGTGGAAAGTAAAAATCTGTCGAGCCATTCACCAGGCTGGGGTTCCACAGTCAGCTGCAAAGCCAATGACAAATGGTAGTTCTCCGAAGTACGAACTGCAGCTGGAAAGGGTCCTAACAACCCCTTCTCTGAGCACTGCTTTCTTACTCCCAGACAAAGCTTGTCCTCTGAAAGCACAGACTACCAGAAACTTTATTTTTTTTACATCATATCACTCAGGATGAAACATTCCACTCTTGACCAAAGGAACAAGTCACCGTGACACAGAAAAGCAGCCGCGACTCCCCCCACGCAAGTGCAGAGACTCATGTCAAGAGCTCTGAACACAGCACTACACACTTGTCTTAACTCAGTGGTTCCCAAAGAAATAGGACCTGGGCGTGCCTCAAAGTACACACTTGATGTTGACCCCTTAACAGCCCTGCATTGCTTGCAACCTATCAAAACACTGCTTTAGTTACGTTTCACTGCATTCCCCCTTCCTCCAAAATGGTAACTACTCTCTTTTGTTTGGGGAGATGGAGCTGCACAGGTGTCCTACCAAGTGTCCTCAGTGCAATGAGCTAATAAACCTTTGTTGGACAAGGGTCTGTCTTGGTGATGTTGGGCTGATTGGTCTGGAGCAAGGACTAGAAAGAATGAAGGGTGTGTCAAGCCCCATGGAACACTGGCAACCCCTGCTAATCCCTCAGAAACTCAAAGTAAGCTTGGGGATCTTATGTGATCAAATGTGTCATTTTCCAGCTGGTGACTGTGAACTTCAGAAAGGGGACCCATGGCTACTATGCCGCTTTCATAAGACTCTGTTCAATATAGAACCTGTTTAAATTTTAAGTCATTTATGAATCTCCATTTGCTCAACCACCACATCTTATGTGCCCAGTGAGTCCATGGCACTTTTCTGGGCTATACGTTGGGGCTCTCAAGTAGAAGACACAGCTCTTGCCTCGAAGGACCGGTGATAGCCACAAGCCACCATGTGTCACCATCACAGGGGACAACTCCTAAGAAGTGAGTCAATGAACAAAGCGACTGGGAAGGCAGTTCAAGTGCCCAGGGATGGAGCGACGGGAGGTTAGGCAGGGCCAGTTTAGCCTTTGCCCCACGGTCATCATTCATTCAGAAGCCTGACCTACCTCTGTCCACATTTTGTCAAGGATTATTCTTTTCCCTAACCCTCATGCTCCACTGGCCCTCTAGATCTCTGAGATTTAATTCTGTGTTCAGAAAGATGCTAAATGGCCCATTTCTCTGGGTTATTTTTCTTTCCAACCAAGGCCATAAATCTGCATCAACTGTAATAAAGAAAGAGGGAGATTCCAGATGTGGTGCTCTGGGGGAACCGCAGGGTATGTCATTTATGAATATTTAGACGGTGTCCCTCTTGTTAGGAAAATCGTGGCAATCTGTGCCCCAGCGTGCATGTCAGAAGAGTTTCAGTATCATAAAAGCTTTATTGGGGGAGGGAGGTGATGTTAGTTGTTTAAATAAATCCTGATCAGCTGCGTTTCACTTTCCCCTGGAAAATACCGAACCACATGAACATTTTTTGAATCGTCCTAACTCTTAATCCTCCCTCCTCTGTACTGGTGGGTGGTTTTTGTTAGTAATCTGTGTGTTGACCACAAAGAAGGAGGCCACCCCACTCCCAAGTTCAGGGTCATTTCTGGTATTTGGTCAGTACTTTGCCCCCTACCTGAACACAGAGTCGCATCAAAATCTAAAAGCAGGGAAATGTTCTCAACGCAAGGGGCTTTTTAGTGGACTTAGGTGCCTCGTGGAAATCATGGGAGAATGTGCCCTTTACAATAAAAGCCAGAAAGTTGGTGGGTAACATTAACTGCAGAAATTCTTGCTCTGGTCCCTGAAAAACATCTGTTAATAAACCTCCTTCAAGCCTTCAGCGACAGTGAAAATTCTCCTTCTGACCTGCTGCTCACTTACATGCATACTGACACCTACACTCATGACATCTCATATTCCTACTGAATTGTCCCCATCTTCTTTTTGTCTCTCCCCTCTGGCTGCTAAGTTCTTTGAATGCAGAAACGTTTTACTCTGAACCATCAAGCTTTTGGAATTGAAGCAGAGGATGAAGATGCTGGGGGAGACCGCAGGGGTTCCCTCTAGAGCGATCCTGGACTTCACAGACAATACAGTGCAGAGCAAGGCAGAGAAATAAAAGTCTGTCCAAGGTCACACAGCTAGCGAGTAACAGAGCTGGTCCTAGAATCCACACTGCTGACTTGGGGCCACAACACACCACCCAGCCTCTCTTAAAAACACTCTTTGTTGGGGCACCTGGGTGGCTCAGTTGGTTGAGCATCTGACTTCGGTTCAGGTCATGATCTTGCAGCTCGTGGGTTTGAGCCCCGCATCAGGCTCTGTGCTGACCACATAGATCCTGGAGCCTGCTTCGGATTCTGCGTCTCCCTCTCTCTCTGCCCTTCCCCTGCTCATACTCTGTCTCTGTCTCTCAAAAAATGAATAAACATTAAAAATAATTAAAAATACCCACTCTTTTTAACAACCTATCCCCCCACTGTGATGATTCCAAAGTGCCAGGTAGATAGACATAATTAATAGATACTTACAGGACTGAACGAGGCTTGGGCTAGAGCCTAGATCCTCCCACATGCTTGAAGGAGCTGAGTATTCGGATGTGTGTTAATACGCAGGCCCATAAAGCCCATCTTAGATCCCAGAATTACTCCCAAACGACCACGTCCGTATCGTGGCCGCTCGGCACCTGTGGCCATGGAGGACCTAACACGTGGCTGCTCCAAGTTCAGCCATGCCATGCATGTAAAATACACACTGGATTGTGAAGCCTCATATAAATAAAGAATAAAAATAGCTCATTTGATCATTTTATAAGGGTTACTTGTTGAAGAGATACTACTGGGGATATATTGAGTTAAATAAAATACATTTGATAAGATCACTTGTTTCTTTTCTCTTTTTCAAAAGTGTGGCTGCTAGAAAATGTAAAATCACATATGTGACTCACATAATATTTCTATTAGCCAGCGTGGCTCTAAAACACAGCTACCCTCCCCACCCCTGCCCACCTAATCTTTCCAAAAAGACCAGAATCTCCTGCCTACAGACATTTACAGAGTGAAAAGAAAGCCTCAGGGACAGGATCTTATCCGAGGGCTAATTCTGGAGACCTGAGGGTCAGTCACTGGAGCACCCTCTGCAGACTGTCCCATGTGCCACATCCTTACAAGTGACCCTCAGGTCCCTGCTGCTCAGAGTCCCTCAGAAGCAACCCACAAGTCACCCAAGGGCCTCTTTATTCAGGACAGAGGTGAACAATCTATAGGGAATTTTGACTTTACTTCTATTGAAACACTGTCCATTAAAACCA
>NC_043717.1:14653899-14731492 GCF_006229205.1 Suricata suricatta
GGCCTCTTTATTCAGGACAGAGGTGAACAATCTATAGGGAATTTTGACTTTACTTCTATTGAAACACTGTCCATTAAAACCAAACCTCTGTTCCCAGATTTCTACTTCTGCAGATACAAGTCAGGTTGCTTAGGACCACTGGCTGTCTCACGTCATGGGGACAGCCTGCCCTAGGGACCACACTGCCATCACCTTGGAGGCTTGGTGTGTCTTCCCCTTTTCCTTCTGCCTGTTCCCCGTGCCGGCCGTCCAAGCCACACTGCTAGTAACAGAAGTCCTTTAGAAACCGGTTCATTGCCATGACCACAGAATAAGCAGCTGAATGGAAGGAAGAACAGGCTATGGTCCAACAAGAGAAATGTTTGCAGAATGGTTTAAACATTCAATTCTTCAAAATTTTTTTTTATTTTTGATACAGAGAGAGACAGAGCACGAGAGGGGGAGGGGCAGAGAGAGAAGGGGACACAGAACCAGAAGCAGGCTCCAGGCTCTGAGCTAGCTGTCAGCACAGGGCCTGACGCGGGGCTGGAACCCATGAACGTGAGATCTGACCTGAGCCGAAGTCGGAGGCTTAACTGACTGAGCCACCCAGGCGCCCCAAATTCTTGAAAATTCTTTAGTGCCTCGGGGTGCCTGGGTGTCTCAGCTGGCTGAGCGTCCGACGTGATTTTGGCTCAGGTCATGATCTCAGGGTCATGGGATTGGGCCCTGCCATCAGGCTCTGCACTGACCTTGGAGCCTGCTTAAGATTCTCTCTCTCTCCCTGTGCCCCTCTCTCCCCAGCCTGCTCTCTCGCTCTCTCTAAATTAAATTAAAAAGAAAGAAAGAAAATTCTTTAGTACCTAAAGGTAGGTTTAGCATAAAAGCATATAACCTGCATGAATAAATGCAAGGCCAGTTTCTCCCAAGGAACACCGGGAAGTTCCAAAGAGTGGTTCTGGAAGTATGGGCCTTCAACCAGGAGCAGCGGAGCAGCACCTTGGATTCCTTAGAAAAGCAAAGTTCCAGGTCTCACCCCAGGCCTGAGGACTCAAATTCTGGAGGTGGGGCCTGGCAAACTGGGGGGTGTGGGCCAGCTCTCCAGATGATTCTGAGGCCCACTCAAGTGTGCGACCCACTGCAGTGGAGCATTAGGCGAGCGGGCTTTCGGCCTGTCATCAGGAGTTGGACTACACCATTTCCACTCGGAAGGCTTGCAGACCTCATCTGGACCTGACACATTAGGCCAGAGCTCTAGCATCTGCATCTTCCATGAACTTGTTTGTCAAAACCGCCATTTCTGGACTGATTCATTTCCTAAGTCTAAGGCAGTATCCCTCATTTGCTTTTGAATGGTATATTATTTTTCAATTAAAAGGATAAAGCTATCCCTGCTCTTATATTAATTATAATTACATATGTGTGATTTATGTTCTCTCAATCTTTCGCTTTCCAAACTAGATTAGCAGTCTGTCCACATTATCTTCAGAAGAAAATCTGAAGCTGGAAAAAAATAATAAAATCCCTAGAAAGAATTGACGCAAACTGTTTCTGACCAGAGTCTGTCCAGAAGGCCCTAGTTACTGAAAGGATAGCTAAAGGAATTGGAGGCTAGTCAGATTAAGAACTACAAATTCAGGACGCCCAGGTACATTAGCATTTCAGATAAACAACAAGAGTACAGGGGACAGACTTATAACCAAAAAAAAATATTGACTGTTTATCTAAAATGCAAATGTGCCAGGCATGCTGTATTTTATCTGGCAACCATCTAGAAAAGGGAATACTGACCTTTGGGAAGGCTTTGAGGAGAAACAACTAGTCTCAAATGTTAAAGGGCTGTTAGGAGAAAAGTGGGCTAGTATCGATGTAGACCCAGGGACTAAAATTCCTGGAGGAAAACTACAGGAAGAGTGTATCTGGCTCAGTGGAGGAGAGACAGTTGTGTGGAGAGAGATCCCAGGTGAGGTGGGCTGGGAGGGCTGGCTGAGTGCTTAGGCCAGAAGACGGGGCCTCCTGGCTTAAGGGCCCACGAATCCCCCAACTGTGAGTCGCCACTCTCTAGACCCTTTCTGCCTCCTGAATGAGGCAAAGCGATGGGGTCTACATGGCTAAGCTCAGCTCTGATAGAGCTGGCAGCAAAGAACCATGTTCCATAAAGGAGAAAAGCGCCATGAATGCTGAATCTAACTTATGCCCACCCACTGGTAGGACCCAGTAGAACACATTTGGGTGTATTTTTCCTGATGTATTTTAAAAAGGCATTAAGGTGAAGGGAATTAAAGAGCACACTTATCAGGATGAGCACCGAGTAATGTACAGAATTGTCAAATCGTTATATTGTACGGTTGAAACCAATGTCGCACTGTATGATAACCATACTGAAATTTAGAATAAAAGACTTACTTTAAAAAGCTAAACAGCCATTAGGATTATGTGATGATTTTTCAAAAGCATGTCAATGACAGGAAAACTCTGAACTGCTTCCAAATGTAAAACGGACAAATAACGACACTCACTCTTTGTCCTGCCGTCCATTTCTGGTTTCGACGAGTCTGGAGTTGACGTAGTTGGAGGTAACTTCTTTCCAATAGTCTGAGGAGGAAAGAGGTCATTTTACTTAACTAGATGATTCTCTCCATTAAGCAAAGAAATAAAATCAAGTTCATGATGACAAAATGTTCACAACTGCTTCTAAAAACCACGCACTTGAGGTGTCGCTGCTCCACGGAGTGACTGCCATTCTTCGATAGGTCAGAGCCTCGATAACAAACACGTGAGAGAACCAGGGAGAAAGGGATGTATCCTTGTAGGTGCTCAGCACCTTTTATTCCCCCTCTTCCTTCATGTTCTTACTCAAAGGTTGATGATTTTCAGCACCTTTCCCCTCACTCTAGGAGAAGCTGACTTCTGTGCCCTGGAGGCACAGCACCTGGCCCAGAGGAAGCGCTCAAAAGTGTGTGCAGAGTAGAAGAATAATAGTAAGAAGGATAAAAAGAGAGAAAGACGGAAAGGATAAAGGGAGGGCGGGCCAGAAGGACAAATGGACAGGCAGGTGGAAGGACAGGCAGAAGCAAGAGTGTCCAGAGCAACCGTGCCTTACTGCACGTCCCAGCCTGGAAACGCCACCGTGCCTCGCGGGGCAGGAGGAAGCATGGCCACGTCCTCTAGCACAGGTCCATCTGCCCTAAAAGCAGAATGAGGGGGGCCCGCAGCGCTCTTCCCACCAGCCCTTTAACCTTCCAGGGCTTTGAGAAAGGCCTGTGCCACAGAATCTAGGTGTTTATTCACTAGTATAAAAAAATGATGAGTCTGGAGTTCATTTTTTCCCTTCATTCAAAGCTAATTCTATTATCATTCATTATTTACAAACCATCCACAGAAAAGGCTGATATTATCTCTGACTAAAGATGTTTCTGAAAACACAGGTGACTCAGAGGCTCAAAGTACCAAAAATGAAAAACCAGACAGCAAACAAAATGCTCGTTCTAAAGGCGAGGTCCCTTCCCACTCTTCTCCTTTGCCACCACATTTGTGTGATCATGATTAATGCCTGAGGAAATGGTCTATTGATACCAGGGAAACGGCTGTTGAAATCAAGTCACCGGGCGAACCAACCTCCCCAACCACAAAGGCTTTCCCTAGTGAGAATTCCAGCCACTGGGAAAGCCAAGCATATCTACACCTTGAACACATGAACAGGAATGAACTGGCATGGCGGAATGTTTCTTCAAATAAGACTGATTCACCATAGTTTTTGATTTGAAAAAGTTCTTGATGCTTCAAATGTTGAAACTAACATTAAATATGAATAAATCACAGAAAGAGGATAAGATAAATCAAATCCTCAGCCCTTCATGAATTTTTAAAAACATTTGTGACAGAAAGCTTTTACATTTTACACGGTGACATTTTTATTTAGTGCCACAGGGCTTTCTAAATTGGATAAAAAATGAAATCCAAAATATTATGCCACCCCTCCACTGCTGCTAAGTACTCAAACTAATAATATTTTGAGACTCCAAGGAAACATCAAGGAGGAATAAAGTGTGTTGTTATTCAGCTATAAGGTCAAATCTGATAAAAAACCGTTCTTAGAATTATCTTGAAAAATCAGGAATTGACAGTACAAATAGACACCGTTAAAGTGCCATTCGCAGTCCTGTTCACACTTCCAACAGCATGCCCGTCAATCTCTGTTTTTTCCCTTTTGGACCAGACTGAAGTAGCACTATCACTAATTCATTAGGAAGAAAAGAAAAACCACCAATACGTCAGTTTTCACTGACAGGAGTGAAGAAATCAGGAATATGCAGAAGGAAACACTATGCTCAATCCTGACTTGGGGTCCTTTCAGGGGGAAAAATGAAGCTTCCAATGGTTTGGGCTTTAAACCAGGTGTCTTCCTTTAGGGAGACCTTCACAGGTTGTATGTTCGGACAACTCCCCCTTATTTAGTAACAAAAGGAGCGCTGCCCGTGGTCCTGGATGCCCGGGGTTACAGGACAGTACAAGCAAACAGGCATCAAGAAGAGCCACCTGTTAAATACACTTACTTCTCTACAGAAAGACACGGGAAAGCAGAGCTGCTCACTTAGTTCTTTTTCTCACTATTTCAGGAAATACAGCACGCTGGCCTCTGCATGGATTCCAGCAACAGGGGTGATGGTGAGGCTGACAATGCACTCACCTTCCAGAGATGCTGCACTTAACTCCTCCTTCCTTATTCTTGGGCCATGATTGAAGGTCAAGAGTATGGCAAGTTGCTCACCTCTAAGCCTGGTCTCCCAGGCGTCCCAGAGGTGGGAAGTGTTCAGGTGTTGCTCTCTTCTCTAGGACCTAGAGAAGTATGGTTCCCAGGCGAGCGGCACAGGTATCACTGGGAACTTGTTAGTAAAGCAAATTCCCGGGCCCCACCCCAGGCTTTCTCAATCAGAAACTCTGGGTTGATGCCTGGCAGTCTCTGTCTGAACACACCCTCCAGGGGATGCTGATGCACACTCGAGACTGAGAAGCACTGACCTAGATGTAGGAGGAATTCTATTAGCACTAGCCAAATACCTTTCTGGGATTAACAACTCAGGTGCCTATTCTCCTATCTGTATAAATCATAAACCTTTTTTTTCACTTTTTCCTCTTCCCTCTCTCCTTCCAGAAGGCTTTGCTGCCTTCCACCTTTTCTATTCTCAGCTGGCACAACAATCTGTCATTCCTACTAAATCAGTCAGTGCAGAGAGGAATGGGAGTTTAGGAGAGCCAACAGTGCGACAATGTCACTGAGGGGAAAGAATGGGGAGCATAGGTGGCCATGAAATTCTTCTCCAAAGAAGCCCTGAAAGGATGGATGGTAGAGATGGATGAATGGATGGAAAGATGGTTTTATATCAACAATGGAAGACCATACCTAGCCTCAGAAGACCATACCTAGCGTCAGACGACAACCATGAAGGTCAGTGGGCAGATCTGCATGACAGTACTAACCTCCAGGGAGAGCCAAGTCCTGCTGCTCCTCCATCGTGCTTCCCTCTATGGGCATGTTAGGTGGGACATCTTTTCACTGTAGGAGACTGTCTCACACTAAAGGACATTAGGTGACCTTTGCTCCTACCCACTAACAGCCGGCAGTGCTCTTCCGTTAATGCATCCACCCCAAACGCCCTAAATGCCCTACACCTTTTTCAACACCCCATTTGAGAATCTCTGTCCTCTGTCCTTCCTCTAAATATAAGAACAAAGACAAGGGGTAATGAATTACTGCTTTCCCACTGGGCTTTCAGCTTCCTCTACACCTCTGAAAACATCTTTGGTCTGGTGGGCTAAAAGTGAACAGAATCCCAGCTTTCAAAGGGCAATGCGTAGGGGCACCTGGGTGGCTCAGTTGAGTAAGTGTCCAACTCTTGATTTCGGCTCAGGTCATGGTCTCATGGCCCTGAGATGGAGCCCTGCGTTGGGCTCCATGCTGGGTGTGGAGCCTGTTTGGGATTCTCTCTCTCCCTCTTTCTCTCTGCTCCTCCCTACTTCAAAATAAACATTAAAAAAAACTTTCAAGGGCAATGCCTAGCTCCAGTACACACATAGGTCCTATATAATTGAAGGCCAGGCCTAAGCAGACAAAAAAAATCAGGAAATCACATCCAAACATCTCTCATCCACTTTGAGACAGTGACAAAGGATGTAAGGCTTACAGCAGCTGTGTAAGAGGATTCAGCATCTCCACTCACTTCTTCCTCAGCAGGGCTCTGAGATCTTGCTCTCCTGGATGCCCTAAGAAGATGGCTTGTCCAGGACAAGCACTGGCCATGCTCTTGGGGGCTGTGTTAACTCAGCTCAGGACACAGCTCTTTCACTCCTAAGAGATGTGCAAACAGGCCCATTTCCCATCTGCCTTGAGAAGGAACCCTTGCCGGCTCTGTTTCACAGCTCAGCTGAGCGCCTCCTCTTCTCTGTGCTGTGCTCTACAGACTTCTTAGCACCCACATCTATGCTACTCTGCTCTGCTTGCCACCCAACTCAGAAGCCGTTGCTTGGTCTGGGATACATCCATATACGGATGGCTGTATAGAGGTGAAAGTGCTACAAATCAACAATTATTGATTGCTACTGATATTGATCTACAATTGCTATTGATCTACTTCAACAAACAGTAATCACCAGGATGCCATCGATTTTTGTCTCTCCTGCCACATTCTCATCTCCATTTAAAAAATGACTTTTAAAATAATTTTTAAAAGCATTCCTTTGAATATTTAAGACCAGAAGTCTTTCTCCTACTAGCCTTCTTGACCAAAGTACTACATAAAGTTTCTGGGCGATTCTGTGTATAGTAGGAGCATCATATATACTCTTAGCTCTACAAGATCTGGAAATACAGCATCAAGAAAGATAACCCTCATATGATTTCAGTTACTGGAGCAAGTAATTTTTTCCCCTTTTCTGTGCCAGAATGAAGAAACTAATGCTTGTGAGAAAGACAATCACTGGATCTGAGCCCAGCAGAATCCAGTCTCCCTAATGACTAATATATCTGCTTCTCTTTGTGACTGCTGGCGTGTGAGGCCAGGGTCCTGCTCAAATCAAGTCACTCCTGTGACTTCATTCTAATTCAGATGCAAACTCCTTTGGATGTATAAAATTTTCTAATTACAGGACAATGCTAAGGAGAAGGAAGTTTAAGTCCCATCTCCCAAAGTCTCCTCTCAGAATATTACCCATAACTCTTAATCAGAAAGGCAACCAGGTTCAGTGGGTAGTGGGGAGAGAAAGAGAGAGCCCTATATTCTAGCAGTCAGTAAAGCCTCTCCGTTGGTAGACCAGGCTTTCGGAGATTTATTACAGAAGGGGGTGATCTTCTGAGAAGCTATACATACACACGACTCAAGTGTTCATATAAACCCAAGCACAAGAGATGACTTTTTAAACAGCTGGTAGAATATAAGACAAAAGATGGCTCTTTCAAGTCATCTCTTTTACTATACTCTTGTCTAACACTACCCCTTCTCTTTATGCTCAGTACAGATTTATTGAGTGCCTGCTCAATGTGAGGCAGGGAAGCAGATGAAAAGGCAAGAGGATATCTCACATTATCACAAACACCGAAACAGCAATTCATTGGGGTCTCCAGAGTGGTGGGTTGAAGAGTGTCCACCGTCTGGCATGGTTACCCAAACGTGAGTCATACACAAGGATAGGGAGGGATGTAGGCCATGGGAGATAGTGACAGGCAAGAAGACAAAACAGTATCTATATATGACCCCACCCACAACCTTTCAGCTTTCGTTTACTGTCCTAACTCAGGAAGATACACAAACTATTACAACTCACTGTCAACTTTTAATATTTATTTTTACACACTCCTTTCATGAATGCCTATGACTGATGGTGTTAGGAAAAGTCTTCTTGGTGCTCAGCAGGGAGCGGTAGGAGCAGAGGCTAAGCCCTGTGAGCCAGCTCATGTCAGAGCCAGAGAGAACAAGCACAAAAGAACATCCTTACAATGGACGCCTTTGAGCTTCTAATGGAAGCCTTTTCTACTTGATGGGAAATTTACATCAGTAACTGTCAATTCACCCGCCTTTGGTTGGCTCAGGTTAAACTATGTGATATCACCAGGACATATGCCAGAGTAAAATACAACTCAAAATTCTAAATATAAAATGCATGGTTCAGTAAAAGAAAAAATATATTTGTAGCTCCATTCTAGGGTCAGAGGTCATCTTTAAAACACCTCAGATACCACTATGTCATTTTTGATATCTCCCAAGAGACATGCTTCAGTCTACTTTTAAACACTGCTATAAGAAAAAAAAAAACTTTTTAAGTAACCCTCTGATTATAAAATTGGGCTTACGACTTACAGTTACTCATATAATAGTTATTTCCCCGGTTGTCTTAAGAAGTTAGCAGAAGTTCAAGTTATGTTAAACCTCTTTGCCCAATCCTGGTCAAAGAACTCGTCAGATCCATAGCTCCTTTAGAAGCATTTGTTAGCTGTGTTACGCATAGAAGTTTAACTGCTTTTCTCCTCTTTTCTCTTCAGAAATAGTGGCCTCCTTGAGAGCAGGGCCTGGATGGAAACAATTCTCCTATCCCTACAAAGTGAAGGGTCAGTAAGGGTTGAATGGAGCAGGGAGTGTGAGGACGCCAGAGACTCGCCCTCTGCCCTGGCATTAGCATCCTCCCAAGACAACCTGCGAATGACGGCAGAGTTCCTTCTTGACAAGCCAGACGAGGAGGCCCACTGTTTGGCACTGTCATGGTATCAGCTCTTTCCAGCATAATCTCTGGTGACAGCATAGTTTCCAGGATTATTTCCTAGGCCTCTGTTGCCCCTGGCTTACTCTCTTGTTCCCATGTGCACAGCCCCAGTCTCCCATTAATTACTGGTCACCAAAAAGAAGAATCCAATCCCAGTCATATTTCTGGTAGACAGCTCTCTGCCTATGACTTCCAACTATTCATCCTAGCCCATTCCCTCGCATTCTCTCAAGTTCCTATCTATTATGATCAAAAGACCCTCATCTGGAGGGTTCATTATCATCCAGGTACATGTATGTAAATGCGCACACACATGGATACAGACACACACTGTTCTCTTGTTCTGAAATAACTTTCCAAAGTATGCTCCCAAGATGTTATACCAGCTAACCAAGTGCCAAAACACCGAGTCCCACAATCTAGTAAATCTGGGGAATATAAAACACTTGATCTGATCCTTGCATAATAGCAAAATAAAAGCTCTGAAAAGTCCTGTCCTTACTGTTTAACCTTAGTCTTAACATTATCTAAGTGTCTTCCAAACTAAACCAATACTTCTTGCGCTACCTATTAGCACATCCCAAGAACGAGTAGTGTACGGGAGAGGTAGATGAACATCACTGTCTACGTTTCCTTAAGCCTCCAGGCTCATCCTCTTTGTTTCCTAGACTCACGACTTGGAACCCACCCTCTTAGTGCATCTTCTCATGTCAAACCCCCCCACCAAAGCTCTGCTTTCAGATTTGCCCCTTATTCTCTGACCCCTAGCCTAGACCCCTGTTACTATCACAGGGACTATTTCACTAGTTATCTAGACAAGGATCCTATTCCCCAAGTAAGGCTACTTCCTCTGATCTCTCATGAGACTCAACTTTTAGTCAACCTCCACTATCGCCCCTTACTATCTACCTTCAAACACTCTGAATATATACTGTTTCTTAATGGCTGTTCACAGAAACTCCCAAAGCCCTGAAGAAATTTACTTCCAATTGCTGCAACTTGCCATATCTCTCAGGGGCTGGTACCCTTCCCTTGTGCTTTTAAGACTAAGAGCAAACTTCTTCTAAATATAAAACACAGACACCCATCTTAGATGCCTCCATTAGGCCTTTCAGGCTTTACTCTTTCAATCTGTCCAACAAAAACTTTCATATCTATCATTCTACTGAAGATGTATATATGGGGTCTGTTTTATGTTAGTATATTTCTCTCTCTCCCTGAGACACATGTGTGCATTTGTGTGTATCAGTAGGAAGATGTATCTGAGAACTTAAGCCAATTCTATCATTTATCATGCACTTTATCTTCTGCCAAGATTTGATCATTAGGGTCATTTGTTTGCATTTTGGATAGCTGTAGAGACCATGACCTAAAAAAACTGGAAAGATTCATAGAACACATTCATAGGTAAGATTTTCTCTTTGCCAAAACAAAATAACTTATTGAATGTTTAGTAGGGGCTTCTTCTCATGCTGGGGAAATGCAGTATTGAAGAACGAATCAAAACCTACTTAAGTGCTCAATGAGGTGGAGAATGTACATTCAGACAACATTAAAATCTTGGAAGGCAGCTCTCCAAACATCTGACAGTATATGAAAATGCTGCTTATATTTTACCTCCACTGTGCCCAAGAGAGAAGCCTGCATCCCATTTTGTTGTAGGATCATCTTATTCACAGAGGATGAACAAGCCAAAGTAAATTTCCATTTCGTATAGTGCTGTGACAAAATACAACCCACCATTATACTCTAAAAGACTATTTTCCGCTGCTTTGACAGATAAAAGGAAAACGTAAACCTTCTTTCTACTAGAGAATTACTTTTATCTTTTGATTAACAGTGCTCTCTTTTTAGATGCATCTGGAGAATTTAAAGAGTTATGGCAAGAGTAAATACCATGGGGCTGGTCTGAGTTTTGTTCACCCAGGGCTTTAACATGAAACTTGCTGTACTTTTGTGGACTGAGTCCTAATTTTCCTATAAAGTAGCTGTATGGATTCAATTAACATACAAAGATGCTTTCTGGATTTAAAATATTTTGACTTACTCAATCACAACATAGTCTAGCCTATTTCTCTTACCGGGAGTGGCACCTCCTCCCCCAGTGTATTTGAACTCCATCTCACTTTTAAGGTTCAAGGGAAGTCCAACTGGCTACACGAAGAAGGTTTCAGTAATGTGTCCACTGACATACAGTCCATAACACATCACAGCAGTTTTACGACATACTTGAGGGCAAAACCACACTTACTCATTTTCCTTTATACCTCAGAAGTATAAAAGGTTGGCCTGCCCCTCTTCTTCCCTCCCTCCCTCTCTTCCTCCCATCTTCCCCTTCCTTCTTTCTTCCATGCACTCATTCATTCATTCATTCATTCACTCAGCATTCTTTTCCAGGACTACTGTGAGCCATGATCTATGTCATAGGCAAGGTTAAGAAAGATGAGATTGGCAGAATCCTGGATCTTCACTGAGTTCAAAATTTAACAGCAGAGACAGACTCATTAACAGAGCATCACAGTACAAAGGGATAAACACTACAATAAAGGTGTCTAGAAAACAGGAGCCATTAATAGTTCCATATTGGGAAGTAAGACTCACAGCAGTGATGAAGCTTGAGGCAAATTGTGAAGAGTGAGCAGAAACTTGCCAGGTGGAGAATGATGGAAAGGGTATTCTAGCTGAAGAAAAGCAAGAGTGCAGGCAAGAATGTGTGTGTGGGGAAGGGGGCGGTGCGGTCACAGGTGGAGCTCTCCCTAGAGCTCCCTGGGTCAGGAGGCCGGCAAGGTAAGTTGGGGCCAATGTTAAGTTTGTGCATTATCTTAAAGGTGACTGGTAGTAAGCAGAGGTGTGATGTGGTGAAATTAGTGACTTTAAGATCAATGATCCAGTGGCACTGGGAGGAATGAAGAAGAAAGGAAAGACATGGAAAAGTCAAGGAGGTCAAGAGGAGGATGACAAAGTGATCCAACTGAGGCAGCGAAGGTAAGAGTGTAAGAGAGAGGTTCGAGAGGTATTTAGACCACCTACCTCTCTATACTTCATGGTCACCATGGGGAGAAATTGGCGACTGTGAACTGGTTTGGATATACAGGGACAAAACTCAAATTACATTACATCCTTGAATCTACAAATATGCATTCTAGGTAGGTATAGAGTGCCAATGACATGCCAAGAACAATATGAAGTTCAGACCCTGATTATTGAGGCAAAGAGGCCGACGTGGAGACTCAGGGAAGCATTTCGGAGAATCTATCCTAATGTGAAGAATCACAGTGAGCATGAGCGTGTTCTCAGTGCTATGAGGCTGGTGTTGTGATGTTTTGTAGAAACAGAGTAGGCCTGTGATACTTGTGAACAGTTAGCTTACCATTAAAACACCAATCAATCTACCATATGAAAATGAAAATATTTTTTTTACAACATAAGAAGTTCTTGACACAAATGAAAGTTCTTGACACATAAGAAAAAGCATCTTTCTAATCTGACAAATGTAAACAGCTGAGTCAACTAGGTCTCCCAAAATGTCTTAAGCTAGAGAGAAAAGCGGGAAATTTCTTTCTCGAAAAGCAATTTCAAGAGAAGCTTTTATGTCCTTCAGAGTAAGGAAGGGAAATGAAATTATTTCAACCACAGAGGAGGCAATATTTGGAGTGATGTTTCACTGTTCTGTTTTCAAGTAAAACTGCTGTTTCCAAGGGTAGGGCATACAACGGAGTATCAGTCAGCCTTAAAAAAGAAGGAAATCCTGAAACATGGGACAACATGGATGAACCTTGAAAACATTACACTAAGTGAAATAAGCCAGGCACAAGACAGATACTGTATGATTCCACTCACAGGAGGCACCGAGAGTAGTCAGATTCATCGAGACAGAAAGAAGGAAGCTCATTTGAGTCTTATAGGAAACATTCCTCAGGGACAACCTACCACTTTCATCAAGGCGATTTCTCTCTTTTTAAAAAATTTTTAATGTTTTTTATTTATTATTGAGACAGAGAAACAGAGCGTGAGTGGGGGAGGGTCAGGGAGAGAGGGAGACACAGAATCTGAAGCAGGCTCCAGGCTCTGAGCCAGCTGTCAGCACAGAGCTCGACGTGGGGCTTGAATCCACGAACTGTGAGATCGTGACCTGAGCTGAAGTCCGCCACTTAACCAACTGAGCCACCCAGGTGCCCCTCAAGATGATTTCTCAGTCTGGCTCCTGCTACACAGCTCCGACTTTAATGCTGTACGACTTATTCTTCACTTCCACTGCCTGCTCTGGATTCCCAAAGAAAACACTTACTCCTTTTTTTTTTTTTTTTAAATCATCTGGTCTCCTAGGTTTTACACAAAAAGGGAAGAGAAAACTGCATCCAAACTTAAAGACTCAAGGATGCTCTCTTTACATATTCTTTCATTACAAAGGACAAGTTCATATCACATACTTATTCAAAACAGGAATTTCCTAAATATATCCAGAGGTCAGGTAGGTACACACTAACCAGTAACCACATCTCCTGGACAGAGCGTGAAATACTTAGAAAGGGGGCCCTGAAGTGCTTCGACAATGGAGATCCTCAAAGGGAGACTGAATTAATCTCAGGGCATTCTAGTTATTAGTTACTATGACATATTCATTCATCAGTGAGGGGTGAGCACCAAATAGGTGCCGTCCATGAAAACATCCTACATGTCAACCACTGGAATTCTCTCACCCCCTCCGTGTTCCTATTGTGGTTGCGTTGAATCTTCTGAATAGCACTCACTACCCTCTCTGCTTTGTATTCACGGCTACTTACCTATGTATCCGCTTAAGTGACTGGAACATAAAGGGGGCAAGAACTGTGTGCTGGTATCTCTGTATTCTTTGGTGTGTCTTGTATACTGGAGGTACTAAATATTCATAGTTTCCTCTGCTCAACAATAAATTCAACATTCATCAAAAATATTTAGATCGGGGCACCTGGGTGACTCAGTCAGTTAAGCATCCGGTTTCAGCTCAGGTCATGATCTCAGTTTGTGAGTTCGAGCCCCTGCGTCAGGCTCTGTGCTGACCGAGCTCAGAGCCTGGAGCCTGTTTCAGATTCTGTATCCCCCTCCCTCTCTGACCCTCCCCTGCTCGCGCTGTGTCTCAAAAATAAATTTTAAAAATATTTAGATCTATGGAGAAAGCTCTGTGTGCAATGCGTTTTCTAGGTGCTAGGGATAGAAGAACGCAACAAATAAAGCTCCCCCCCCCCTCTTTCATGACAGCATGTGGCAAGAGGAGCAAGTTAGTATTAAGTTGGGTTCCTCTCTAAGAGCAAAGACTTACCACAAAGCAATGTTGGGCAAGTCACTTAACTTCTCTATACCTCTGCCCCTGTCTGAAATGGAGATGATAATGTGTACCTTATAGATTTTCCAGGAGGATTAAATGGAAAAAATGCATATAAAGTACTTAGCCATTATTGTTGTTATTGAATTTTACTGAATAAAAAATCAATCATCATAATGCTTCTTTATGAATCTCGTTACAAAGAATGACTGTTTCGATTACAACAGCTTTTTAAAACAGCAGGTTAAACGGCCCCATTCCTTTGCTTGGGGGATGAAGAGCATGAAGCAACTTTTTACAAGACAGTCACCCAGCAGAGACAAGCTTGGAGCAAAGGGATAATTCTGAAAAATGAGCAAGGAAGAAAAGCAACAGCAATCACCATCGAGTCACCGGCTGGGAGGAAAAGCAGACAGAACAAAGAAATTCGAGAAACAACTAAGGCCAGAGCCGGCGACCCACCGAGCTTGCAGGCCAATAAAGCTTCAGTTAAGGCGGCGCCCTACAGTGAGTGGCCGGAAGACTGTTCCAGAAGCCCCTCATATACAGGCTCGTGCCAACTGCTTCTGGCTACATCCAAACTGTTATCTACTGTTAACGATGGAAAAACAAGGCGTGTGTCTGGGAAAAATGGCCTGTTGTCAGAGAACAGAAAGCCTTTTATTGAGAATTTAGAGCCTCAGGAGCAAACACACCACCATAGAAAATCACGCCGAGCCATCTTTTACAAAGCTTGGCATCCATTCAATAAGGGATGAAGAAACCCTAAATCGTTAGGCCAAACAGATACTCCTCCCAAGGCAGTTAAGGAACATGGGCCAAATGAGACCATAAACTCATGCGGTATAGATTTCTAAAGCCACTAGTAGAAATCACGGATAGACACTTCGACGTGAAAAGCGGAATGCACAGTTCTCTGCCTGCAGGCAAGCCTCCGGCCAACGGCTGCTTTTAAAGGCTTCGTTCAATATCACCGAGGATAAGACAACCGGGAGTCTGTTCAGACCCTGCAGGCAGCGGATCAAATCCTGCAAACCTTTGTGGAGCGCCTACCGCGACACAGCCCACAAGCCAAAACTGCTTTCCTACATTTTTTTATGTTTTCAAGACGATGCTATGTTTTCAGCTCTAATATAATATGGATTTAAACATAATGTTGACAGGAGTCCATGCAACCTCCAAATTCCAGTTCTCCTACATCCTCCAGGTACCTAGAGCCTAACAACTAAACATTCTTTTAAAGAGATGTTTCACTTAGTCTGTAATGACAGGGGAAATTTTATACAATGCTAAGTGGAAAAGATGCACATGTGTGTGAAAAACAATATGTGTGTGGTATGATCTCAACCAGTTAAAAATGTATGGCAAAAAGGCTGAAAGTAAATACCAAAAAAAAAAAAAAAGTCAACAGTGTTTGCTTCAGGGTGATTAAATTAGAGCGCTTTTTACTTTTCTTTTATATTGCTGTACTCTCCAGTGTTTCTACAAACCAGTGATTACTTTTATAATGAGAAAAAAATAAAGTTTTAAGAAAATAACATACACTAACATAACTAGAAAGGATGGCCTACCTCTCCACGTTACTGATTTCTTTCCATAAGGCCTGATTTGATTTGCAACACCTCCTAGAAATCACAGGCAGCTTTTATTAGTGGGTCATTATATTTCCTTCTCCAAGTCATTAGTAAGGATGTTAAGAACATCAGATGTAAAATGAGTCATGACGGTAATTCACAAGCTACCGCCCATTTACAGCATTGCCTGCCATTTATCACCACCCTTTACTTATAGCTGTTCATCAGTTCTTAAACTCAGTGACTAAGGAGATGATATAGTCATTTCCATTTAGTGTTGTTCCAAATAAAGTATTGAGGCATTTTATCACATGTTTTCAAAGCTAAAAAATAGATGTCCTGCTCTTCTAACTAAACCCATGAATTCGTATTCATATGTGAGACAGTAGCAGGAAAAAAAAGTTGAGTTTATTTTGTAACTTTTTCACATATGACCAAAGGTGATACTTCTGGATTCCTCATTTCCCAGCATTTGAACAAGTACTGATTTAAAGGTGTGCTCTATTTGCATGAGGGTCTCTATAGTTTTACTCATCTGTTTTCTTTCTAGTGGTTCTCCAGTTCCTCACAAGGAAAAACTTTTCAAACACGCACCGAAGTAAGGATTACAAACAATTTCTCAAATGGGAGGAAAAACAAATGTGATGAAAACTAGCCCCCCAGATTTTGGGGTTTCATTTTTCCCCCATGCTTTTAGAACAATTTACTTACGTGTATCATAATCTTAAAAAAAAAAACATCGATTCCATAGCTGTTTTCATTTCTCAGCTATTAGACAACTGTCTCCACTTAATGTGAACATACTTTGATTTTGCTGCCTTTCAAAAATCACGCCTTTTTTTTTCATTAAGGGATTCGAGTTTAGGGTGTGGACTGATCGAATCAATGCACTTTTAAGAGGAATCTTTATGTGGAATGATTCCTGGGCTGCCGGAGAAAAAGTTCAATTCAGCCTGTGCTCAGCTCCCACACATATTCATTCACTCAAAGTGACAAGTCTCTTTAGTAGCGAGTCTCAGGTGCAAAAGGACTTCTCTTATGGCTGGAAATTCTCTCTATGATGCATGAGGAGTTTTAGGCAAATTAGATGTTCACCAAATGAACACATGGTATGTCTTTCATTATTCATTTTGCACGTTCTCATTTTCCTGTACTAAAATATTTCCCCAGTCTCTTCTCCTTTCTCTGTAACACACATAGACACCAAACCACACAAAATAGAGGGGAAGAAAACCTTCATTTGAAAAACCAAAACAAAACATACTAGTCACCTCTTTTAATCACGTGCTTTCTTAGACGGCACTTTTTACAGGTCTACGTTATTTTTAAAAAGGTATATTTTGGTTATTTTTTTATAGGAGTGGGTGGAGAGAATGTAAATAGTAAAATATCCCAAATGATGCGTTTTCTGGTCTTGAGAAATGCCTTGTCCTTTTCTATCACCATGGAGAATGTTCTGTTCACTGCTTTCCACGTGTGAGCTCCCGAGAGCAGGAGTTCCCTCTTGGTGGCTTCCCGAAAGTCCCGCTACAAGCTCGACACAGGGAAAACAATCCATAGAAGACGGTGACAAAGGAGGAGAAAGAGCAGGAATCGGGCTTCTGGAGTTTCTAACCTATTCCCCACTCCTGAATTATTATCCTTAATTTATTTCAGATGGGTTTCAGATGGTTCTCTATCTACCTCTGCAGGCACTTTCAGCGAAAGATTTCCACATCCTCCTCACCATAGGACGAGGAAGAGTTTATCAGGCCTCAGTATTGGCCACTTCTCCCATATTCCTAACCTGATCACCAGGCCTCAGGTTATAGGGGGCTCCCCTTTCTTAGCCATCAGAGAACCAGAGAACAAGCATTCCTCAAACCCTACCTAATTCTTCACTTCCTCCCAAACTCTGTTTAGCCTTCTCTCTTTGTGACAATGACCACTGATTTCTAATTTCTTGACCATCTCCATTCACTGTCTTCAGTCACTGCCTCTGTGGATATCCTGGCCATTCTCTCGTCATTGAGTGTCATGACAAGATAATCAACCCACATAGGAATCTTCACTTCTTACAGACTTTCTAAACTAATGTCAGGGTTGGGCTATATACAATCATACTGCTCTGTGGCCCCACAAAACCATTTCTTAGCACTTGGAAACAACGATCTTTCCCCTAACTCAGATGTACCTCTTTTGGCCTCGCTAATTTTTTCAAGACCTCTTTTCATCTCTTATTGGGACACTTTTCTCCTCTCCTGCCCAGTGACCTATGACTAAAGGCTCTAGTCGGGAAAACCTGGTGTTGTGTGAACTCCTGGGCAGTGAAACAGAAATTACACCGAAATGTTAGAGATCCTATAACGCTCCCTGGAGAGCACAGTAAGGCTGCCTGTCCTTCACGTCCTTCTCACCCCTATGTTGCAAAGAGGCAGTGTGACAGGCATGACTTAGGCAGATTCCTTACATGCGCGGGCACTGAGTTACCAGCTTCATCATGTTTCAGCCTCTTCCAAATCAAAAAACAACATCTGTATTCCCATCACTGGCAAAAAGTGAATTCTAAATTATGAGCAAGCCTACTTTCTCTGTTTCTACCAACGCCTGAATGCAGAAAGGGTACTGGGGTTTGAAGCCAAAGAACTCTATCTGAAATTAGACACACAGGGACACAAAATGTGTGTGGCCCTCTCAACGCAGCAGCTAGACAGTGCCAACACTGTACCCGGAGGGCAAGCTGGGACTACTCCAGGATCAAAGATCTCGATACTTTACGGCATTACTTCTCTTACCCATTTTTTTTTTCAGTTTATTGATTTGGTTTTGAGAGAGAGCGAGCACCCGTGGGGGAGGGGCAGAGAGAGAGGGGGTAGAGAGAGAACCCCAAGCAGGCTCTGTGCTGTCAGGGCAGAGCCTGACATGGGACTCACACTCACGAACTCTGAGATCGTGACCTGAGCCAAAATCAAGAGCCAGACACTAACTACTTTCTTCACAGTCTAGAAAAGGTACCCAAGAACTTTCAGAAAAGCTGCTTCTAGTAGAGAGAGAAAATGAGAAGCCAAACTAGGAAATCAAAATAAAAAGAACAGACTGAACAGATGCTGTGAAAACAAATGGAGCAAAACATATTAAAATCACTGGTGAGGGAAAATGCTTAGCAAGTGAAAGAAGAAAAAAGAAAACGAGGCAGTAAATTCATCTTTACCACTTCTAACTTCCTCAACTTAAATGAGCAAAACAGAAATACAGCTTCGAAATGACAGAGACCCCAAATATCCGTGTCTAGTTGTCCAAACATTGCCAATTCTATCTCTAAAAGTTCAAGCATAAGTTTAACTGAGGTGAGACTCCTGAGTTACAGGTCATCCATGAAATGGCTTAACATGGCCTTAAGATGAAGAAATGGCTTTTAAGGCAATTCCAGCATACCCTTAATTTGTGAACTGTTCATTTTATAGCCCAGGTTTAGAAAGAAAGAAATCTCTATTAGAGGTGGCAGTGAGGGTTACTGTGTTTATGCTTCCATTTGCTTCCAGAGCATTTATGGGTATACACATATCTTTGGGATCTGGCCTCCACCATTAAAAGCTTAAATTGAGAATAAGGCTGTAATTTTGTCCTTTTTAAATGGCCTCTGATACCAAAGAAAAGTACAAAACAGGTTGCTGACTGTATGATCTCTGTGATCTTAATTCTTTCAAGGTAAGAAAAGACACAGCATCATGCAAACTAAGCTGAGCCGCTTGTTTTAAAGTTGCCAGTTCTGGGGTGCCTGGTGGGCTCAGTGGGTTAAGCATCTGACTTCAGCTCAGGTCACGATCTCACAGTTCTGGAGTTCAGGCCCCATGTCGGGCTCTGTGCTGACAGCTCAGAGCCTGGAGCTGCTTCAGATTCTGTGTCTCCCTCTCTCTCTGCCCCTCTGCCACTTGCACTCTGTGTCTTCTCTCTCAAAAATAAACATTAAACAAATTTTTTAAGTTTTTTACAGAGCATCAAATGTAATCTGTCCCACTGAAATTCAGTTGTCTAGACTACCATTTTATAGGTGATGAGAATATCAGCGTCATCTTTTTAAGGGCCACACAGAAAAAATTTTTAAATCTCAGCTTTCAGGAATGAAAAGCATCTGCAAACTGCAGTATGATAAATATTATGAAATAGCAATTGATGTGTGTCAAGAACAAAAGAGAGCCACAAAGAAAAACTAGTAGATACTTCAGCCCACCCCACTGAAGAATGTCAACTGAATCAAATGAAAGCTCCTGCACATGCACAAAAGAAAGTGCTCCCATTTCTTATCTCCAAGGAATTCTGGAGCAGAAGAGGAGGAGAGAAAAATCAATCAGAAAACTGGCTTTCCTGCTATGGAGGATAAATTAGGTACTATCATTCAGAAGTATCAATCGCACAAAAAAAAATCACCTTTTCTCAAAAGAGCTACTCTGAATCCAGTCTCCATCAACCTTCAGGTGGGGTGCAGAGACACGGCAGTCCTGGTCACTGTTAAACCTCAGAGAGCAATCCCCCCCCCCCACCTGGGCTTCCCCCAAGCCATTGGCAATCTCTTGGGATTGAGTAACTGATCTGCTAGTTCATCCTGACGTGAACACACATTGAACACCAATTCTAACAGCAGTGAGCTACCACTTCACACCCATTAGGACCCTATTAAAAAAGAAGCAAGCAAACAAACAGAAAACGACACGTGGCGAGTTATGTGGAGAAAACAACCCTCACGCACTGCCGGTGGGGACGCAAAATGGCACAGCCGCTGCGCAACACAGCATGGCAGTCTCACAAAAAATTAAAAAGAGAATTACATGTGATCCAATAATTCCGCTTCTGGGAATATACCCAGGATGAGTAGGCCACTGCTCATTATAGCATTATTCACTGTCGCCAAAAGGTGGAAACCACCTAAATGTCTATCAATGAAGGAATGGATAAACAAACTGTGATATAGCAATAAAATGGAATATTAATTAGCCTTAAAAGGGAAGGAAATTCTGGGGCGCCTGGGTGGCTCATTTGGTTGAGCCTTTGACTCTTGGTTTCTGCTCAGGTCACTGATTCTAGGATTGTCGAAGTGAGCCCCGCACTGGGCTCATGCTGAGCATGGAGCCTGCTTAAGATTCTCTCTCTCTCTCTCTCTCTCTCTCTCTCTCTCTCTCTCTCGCTCGCTCGCTCTCTCTTCTTCCCTCTCCCTCTTCCCCTCTCCCCCACTCATGAATGCTCTTTCTCTCTCTAAAATAAAAAATTTTTTTAAATTTTAAAAAGGGAGGAAATTCTGACACCTATTACAACACAGATGAGCCTTGAAGATATTATGCTAGGTAAAATAAGCCAGACATAAAAGAATGAGTATTTTATGACTTCACTTATAAGAGGTACCCAGCGTGGTTAAATTTACAGAGACACAAAGTAGAATAGTGGTTGTGAGAAGGGGGCAGGGAATGAGAAGTTAAAGCGACAGCATTTCATTTTGGGAAGATGAAAAAGTTCTGGAGATGAAGGGGGATGACGCTGTACAACAGTGTGAATGTATCTAAAGCCACTGAATGTGCACTTAATGCTGCACAAAATGGTATTATGTATCTTTTGCCATAATAAAAATATTCTACATTTCTATAGGAGGACATAGAAAGCTTTCTTGGGGACTTCCACTGGGAAGGAAAGCTGAGTGTGTGAGACAGAAAGGTCTTAGTTTTGTTCTCTTGGAATTTTCTACCATATACTTACGTTATTTTCATTATAAATAAAACCAATGAGAATTAAATCAGCCTTTAACCTGAAAATTCCTCTCTTAAAAATTCAGCCTAAAAAAAACACTCAGGGAGGTACAATGATGCATAGGTAAGGATGCTGTTTTTAATGTTAAAAATGTAGAAGCAACGTAAACAGTTAGTAATGTGAGGAGCAGTCTGCCGATGGTGGCACATCTCTACAATGGAGGAGCCGGCACGTGTCTGAAAGCGAAGGGGGCCCGGAACATGCTAGGTTCCCAAAACAGGGGACCTCATTACTGTCTGAAAAAGAGTGACATGTACATACTGCATGCACATTCCTGTTCAGATAAAAGCCTGGAAGGTTCCATATAAAGTGGTTGTTCCTGGATAATAGGATCAAGGGCAATTTCTATTTATTTATATTCTTTAACTTTGAAATTTTTTAAAGTTTATTTGACAGAGAAAGCCTGAGTTGGGGAGGAGCAGAGAGAGAGAGTCTAGAGAGAGTATATATCCCAAGCAGGCTCTCTGCAGTCAGTGCAGACCCTGATGTGGGGCTTGATCTCACTAACTGTGAGGTCATGACCTGAGCTGAAATCAAGAGTTGGACGTTTAACTGACTGAGCCACTCAGACGCTGCAAGCTTTTATTATTATAATAATCATTGCAAAGAATTCCTGTAATCAGAGAGCAACAGGGCTATTTCCATTTTGAGAAACAAACAAGCAAGGGGTTCAGGGAACACTCAATCATGCAATAAGAAATTCAGGAGTCACCAAACCTTTAGGGGGACCAGGAGCTGCCTTGCCGCGTGCCGTCTCCAGGCCCTAGTCCGAGGGGGCCAGAGAGGCTCCTGAGAGACCCCGTGCCAAGGCTGAGCCTTTGCCAAGTTTCCCATCCTACAATCAACATACTTTGCTCATTTCTCAAAAGAGTCACCAGCTGGATTTTCCATATAAATATCTAACTCTGATATCTACTTTTCACAACTCACAACAATGATATGTGGCAATACTAATAATAATCAGCAAATTTAAGATAGCTTTCAACAAGAAAATTCTCTCCATCTTTGCAGATGAATATATTTTTCAGTTCAGCCAATCCCTGCCTGACTTCATGTCCCTCTAGACAAGCAACAGATGCCATTAACAAACTTGTCAAGAAGTTTTCCTACTCTTACAATAATGTTAAATCAATGTGTTTCCTTCTGTCATGCTATCTTCCTTTTTGTGTAGTTTTGAAAATATTGTAAGTTAAAGGCAACAGAAAAAGACATGAAGAGACATACATATTTTATTGATACCATCGACTCTCCCCTTTAAAATGTTTTTCAACAAGAAACAGGAATATGGAAGACATATGACGCATTGTAAGCCTCACTTATCCTGTGGTTTATTTAGGGAATTTTATTTTGTGTTTGGAAAATGACAGACTTCTGCTTTTAGGTAGACAAATATGAACTCGCAGCAAGAAACAAGACCGCCCATCACTAGCAAACTTCTAGGAAGTCAAATAATTTAGCGTCTTTATTTTACTGTGCATAGGAGCAAATGAATATAAATGCTCAGTACTACAAAAGTAGCCAAATATCTGAACCTCTCTCTATAAAAAAAAAAAACCCAAACAGCTCACCAGCACCCAAAAGTCACTATTCACAGCTTCTCCATTCACCAGAAGAACTCCAAATGTCCATGCCTCCCAAGAGTGAAATGCCTCGTAGCTAGCTCACTCTGCGCAGACATACTCTTCTCTCCTAAGTTAACCTGAGGAGCAAACTGGATTTGTTTATGGCACAAACATCTGTCATTGCTAAACATCTCGGTGACACAGTGTAACAGTTACTGCTTATGCAAGCTGCCCATCGAAATTACTCTCTGCAGCGTGTGCACATGAAAACCCAAGATGCACAGAAACCGAAAACATCTGTAAAAATTAATGGCGAAGTGACCAGAGGGGTGGCGGTGGGGGATTAAAACAGCTAAATAGTTCCAGGGCAACATCTGGCTTTAGAAAAGACTTGTCCACGTTATAGGTTCTTCCTTAGCATATCCACAGCCTCCCCTCTGAGGGGGATCCTAGCCAGCATCCACTTCACTGTCACCCACCAGGGCAAACCCATCGCAAGTCTTGTTACAAAACAGCACAGACAAGATGCAAGATTAAGGGGGCTTACTCCATCTCTAAAAGCAAAGAAAGAAATACCTCTTCTCCCATCATGCAGTCAGCCTCCGTTCTTCAGTTTGAAAAGGTCCCAGAACTACGCTGGAGTACTCCCACTTCCTTCCAACAGCCAAAGGCACGGAGCCTGAAGGACCCAGCCTAACCCTGAGTCATACTTGGGACCAAATGAGCAATGGGGAGAACAAAGCTCGCATTTATTTACGGTTCAGGAAGCCAGGGCCGATTCATGGCTTGGGTGGCGTTTCGAGACGTCCTCCTCCCTCGCCCGCGTTGCTGCAGGAATGTAGCTGTCTCCCGGGGACCCACAGGTGTGACCATTCAGACAAGGAACACACTGAAAGAGTGTTTATTTGGCAGGACCCGGCGGTGACTTCTGTTTAAAAACGTCAGAGAGAAAATAAAAAGCCCACTATCTTTCAAAAGATAATCTGATGGGGAGTGACAGAGGTCTAGAATATGGTTTGTGTATGAAATGCCCATCGTAAAAATACCTGTTTCAAAGAAATAAAAATTAGTGGCGATACACAAAAATAAGTCATTTAAAAAAAAATGAAGAAAAACCAGCAGTGGCTTCAGGGAAACACTCACCCTAGGAAAACTCCAGCAAAACCGTGGCCAGCCATGCATCGGCAGTACCGCCACAGATGGTAATAAAATGTTTAAACAGCAATCGTGCTTTTCCCCCAAATGAGATACCGTTTGAATCACCACATCAATGGATTTGGAGCCCAGCGGTTAAGAGTTCAAAGCCCCAGAGGCAGAGTGTCTGAGACCAAAATCCCAACTGTGCTACTTCCCAGTTATGTGATTTGGAACAACTCGTTTAACTTCCATTCACCTCAGTTTCCTTATCTATAAAATGGGGATAAAAGCACCAATCTATAGGGCTGTCTGGAACAGTCAATAAGTAACAGATGGCAAGTGCTCAGAACAGTCCCGGCACAAAGCAGGCACCCTGTCAGCCACCATCGCAAATTGAGGACAACCTCGCAGGCCAGGGTGCCGAGTCAGCAGCGTCCTCACCTCACCGCAGTTCCCGCAAACTCACACTGAGGACCTGTTGCGCTTAAGTGCGGCTCGATTTTGAATTTTTTAATTGTGCTAATTGAAAAACCACTTCTTCAATATCTAGTAACTGCCTGCAGCGTAGGGGGCTTTGAATGAGATGCTGTCTCACTGCTCAAGAAACGTGCAATCTGCTTGCGTAAATAAGACATAGGTGTGTTTATATATTATTCAAGAAAACAAATATGGGAGATGTCAGTAGGCTGCAAATGGCAGGGGGTGGAGGCAGTAGAGAATTAACATTTGGAATTTAGAGGGCAGATAAGAAATCACCTTACCAAAACCTACTTAGAATGGAGAGAACGGACAAATTGCCTGCACAGAAGAATTCCCGCTAATTTATGAAGATGCTTGTCCCTAAAGGAGGTAAGCGGAACTCCCCACTCCTTAAGTGTGTGGGGTGCATAGTGACTTCTTTCTAAAGAGTTGAATGTAGGAAAGGGGAAAACACAGAACTTTACAGTGAAGAAACCTCATAAACATGACCCGGTCAGGTGACCAAAGTCAACACCAACAGTGAGAAGTCATGCTAAGAGGGGATACAAGGGGATGAGAAGGGCTCTTCACCACTTGGGTGGTCCTGCTCCCCCAAACCCACCACTTGGGCCTGAGTGTGAGAAAAAACACCAGACAAATGCTAATTTAAATACATTCTCTTTTTTGTTAATGTTTGTTTATTTTTGAGAGAGAGAGGCGGGGGGAACATGCAAGCATGAGCAGGGAAGGGGCAGAGAGAGAGGGGGAGACATAGACTCTGAAGCAGGCTCCAGGCTCTGAGCTGTCAGCACGGAGCCCAACATGGAACTTGAATTCATGAACTGAGAGATCATGACCTGAGCTGAAGTCGGATGCTTAACCAACTGAGCTATCCAGGTGCTCCAAAACACACCTAAATAAATAATTGTGAGTAAAAAAAGAAATGATGATGGAAATGTAACTTAATGGGGACGCTTGGCTGGCTCAGTCAGTCAGCTGGGCATTTGACTCTTGATTCTGGCTCAGGTCATGATCTCACAGTTCGTAAGTTCAAGCTCTGCATCAGACTCATGCTGACAGTGCAGAGCCTGCTTGGGATCCTCTCTCTCCCTCTCTCTCCATCCCTCCTTCACTCTCATGCATGCTCTCCCTCTGTCTCTCTCAAAATAAATAAATAGACTTTAAAAAAAAAAAGAACACTCTTTAAAATATATATATATACAGTATGAAAATATAGTATGAGCTATGACTTTTTCCTCAGATGGAAAACCACTTATGTTAACACAACTCACTCAAAAGAAAATTGAAATACTAGCTTTGCTGTCTATTAAGTTTCTACATTTACTTGAATCTACTTCTGAATTCCCCATTCCTTGGTCTACCATCTCGTTGTCTCTTTCTATGCAGATCTGTGTAATAGATTTTGTACCAAGTTTTAATGCTTGGAAGGACATGTTACTCCCCTCACAATTTTTCTTTAATTTTCCTTGGCTTTATTTTCTTACATTTATTCTTCTAGATGAACTATAAAATCATTTCACCTATTAGAAATTCTCATTTTCATGCTGATTAAAATGGCATTTATACATTATTTTATTTTTTATTAATTTATTTTTAAAAATTGTAATGGTTTATTTTTGATAGAGAGAGAGACAGACAGACAGACAGTACAAGCAGGCGAGGGGCAGAGCAAGAGGGAGACACAGAATCTGAAGCAGGCTCCAGGCTCTGAGCTGTCAGCACAGAGTCAGGTGAGGGGTTCGAACTCATGAACCATGAGATTATGACCTGAGCTGAAGTCTGATGCTTAAGCCACTGAGCCACCCAGGTGCCCCTATTTTTTAGATTTTTTTTTTTTTACAGAAAAGAAAGTCAAATTTATTTAATGAAAAACTAGAATAAAAATTAGCAAACACACACACAAAAATATACACACACAGCAGCACTATTTATTGACTCAAAGGGAAAAGCAGTGGTCCAAGACCATTCAACATGGCTTTTCAGTTAAAGAAAAAAACCACAAAAACCACACACACATACACACAAGTACGTGCATGCACACATGCAAAATTTTGGGCACACACACAAAACAAAACCCTGGTATTTTTCAACAGTACACTCCATCTACAATACAAATTCAGAATTATTTTACAACACTTCCTTTCTTAATACAAAAGATGCCCATCCTGGGGTGCCTGGGTGGCTAAGTTGGTTAAGCGTCTGACTCGAATCCTGTCATGATCTCACAGTTGATGGGTTCCAGCCCCGCATTGGCTCTGTGCTGACAGTTCCAGATTCTATGTCTGGAATCTGCTTGGGATTCTGTGTCTCCCTCCCTGGCCTTCTGCCCCTCCCCACTCATGCTCTGTCTCTGTCTCTGTCTCTCAAAACATAAGTGTTAAAAAAGTTGAAAAAAGGGGCGCCTGGGTGGCTCAGTCAGTTGAGCGACCAACTTCGGCTCAGGTCATGATCTCGCAGTTCTTGGGTTCAGGCCCCGCGTCAGGCTCTGTGCTGACAGCTTGTTCAGAGCCTGGAGCCTGCTTCCGATTGTGTGTCTCCTTCTCTCTCTGCCCCTCCCCCATTCATGCTCTCTCTTTGTCTCTCAATAAGTAAATGTAAAAAAAAAAATTGAAAAAAAAACTCCACAAAAGATGCCCATCTTGGGTATATATATAGGTTTATTTCAATAGTTTACTGTTGACTTATTTTCAAATACATTGGTGTTACTATGAGCAACTGTTTCTTGTATTTAATAGCCTTTCCTTTTATTCACTTTTATGTGCCTGGCTTCCACCCACCAAAAGTTTAAGGTTGGCAGACAGATGGGTGCCTTATTCGATGAGAAAGTCAACGCAATGGTCTTAAACACTGTCCAGAAAATGTTTGATGGTCATTTTAACGCAGGGATGCTCAAGTCATTATTTTTGGCAAAAAGCTGTGCAGTGCTGGTTTCAAAGATGAGGCAGTTGTTCTTAGTAATGGCTGCTGCAATCCCCTCATCAATCGATGTCGAAGTCCCTTCCCAAGTCAATCGCTGCGTCTTGCCTATTAGTGCAAATCGATAAATAAATATTTCAGCTTGCTCGCGTGTTCCTACCAGTTGTGTGTTGGCAAAGAACTGCTGGTGACCGTCGTAGTTCTCCTGTGTCTCCAAAACTAGAATGAAATAAAAGCCAAAACAGGACTGCAGTATCACCCAGGAGCAGCACCAGGAACATTAATGCGTGCAGCGACGGGAATGACATCGTCTCCCTGTAGTGATGTAAGGGACTCATGGTGCTGCATCAGACGGGCTGTGACAGCATCCAAAGTGCCTCGCCATATACAGTCAGTACCAAGGCTACTGAGTTGAGCCCTGCTTCTCTCTCTCTCTCTCTGTCCCGTCCCTCACTTGTACCCTCTCTCTCTAAAAACAACCAAAACTTTAGATATTTTTATTTTTATTGGTGAGTGCTGGTCTAGCACTTTCGGTAGTTTTTGCTGTTCTAGCAACAGGAAAGGTAAAAAATGGCCTTTGTTTTTTTAAGACTATTAACCTTAATTACAGGAAATTTCCAAATGGTCATGTGTAGGAATGTTTTTGCCTCTGCTCTTTTTTTTTTTTAAATAAATTATCATCACAAAGAACGAGAAGGAGTAAATCTATTTTTTAATGTAATTGAACTGCCTTTGAATATCACTAACATAAGCCCCATGTGACCTTAAGAAGAGCTTTCTTAACCCTTCTTTTCATTTTGTCTGTTTATTAGCTTTTGTTTAAAAAAATTTTTTAATATTTATTTATTATTTTTGTGAGAGAGACAGAGTGCAAACTGGGGAGGGGCAGAGAGACAGGGAGACACAGAATCCAAAGAAGACTCCAGGCTCTGAGCTGTCAGCACAGAGCCTGATGCAGGGTTTGAACTCATGAACTGTGAGATCATGAGCTGAGCTGAAGTCAGATGCTTAACCAACTGAGCCACAGAGATGCCCCTTAGCTATTGTTTTTTGAGAATCATCCTTGAAGAAAGCTTTTATGCTTCCTTCTGGAGCCAGGGCGCATGATTCTGTCATCACTTTACAAAGATGCATACTATAGACTTAGACTCTAATTGTTAAAGATTCCACTTGTAGCATAAAAATTAAGAATTCTCAATGACATCTCAAACTGAAATTTCCATCCTGTCAAATAACAAATAAACATTTTAGGCCTGTACTTGCATATTGTTCTTTTTTTTTCTTTTTTTTGCCTGTGTTTTTTGCCTTATGTGGGGCTTGAACTCACAGACTGTGGGATCATGACCTGAGCAGAAACTGGGACGCTTAACTCACTGAGCCACCCAGGCGCCCCTGATTGAAGGACAACCTGCAAAACTTCTCAAAATTGCCAAGGTTATCAAAAACATTGCATTCTGAGCAACTGTCATAGTCAAGAGGAGCCTACAGAGATGTAATGTAATGGGGTGTCCTGGGTTGGATCCTGAACAGAGGAAGGACATCAGGAAAGACAAGGCAATCTGAATAAAGGATAGACCTCAGTTAATAATCATGTATCGATATTGGTTCATTAATTGTGACAAATGTACCATATTAATGTGAGATGTCAACAAGTGTGGGTCTGGGTGTGGGCTATATGAGAGCTCTCTGTATTACCTTTACAACTTTTCTCTAAGTCTAAAAGTATTCTAAATTTAAAGTTTACTAAAAACTAATTAGGACGATCAGCTTGCTGCACGAATACATATCCCTAAATAAATGTGTATGTGTGATTGATAGACATACATGATTACACTCGTGAAGATATGTACATAAATGTATTTAACAATTCCTCCCTGACTTCATCTATTATTATCTCTGTATCCTTTGCCTCTCTCTTAACGGAGATAGCTGAAGGCTGAGTCCTGGGCTTTTGCTTTCCGTAATACACAAAAGAGTTTTCTTTGAAAGGAAACTTGGCTCTTCTATCAGTTCTGCTGCCAACCCAGGCTGCAGCGGCCTAACTCAAAGAGCGTGCATGAGGTGGGCCCATCTGCCCCTTTCCAAGAGCTACTAGAAACTCCTGGTGCCTGGCCAACTAGTCATCAACCACGGAGCCCCAGGGCTGGCAACCCTCCCAGCTACTTCCTCCCCATCCCCAGCCTGCACTGCTCTGCACTCCCCAGTTATCTCTCAACGGCCAATCTGATTGTGCCACTCCCCAACAGAACTCCTCCAGCAACCGGCCAGCTCACCCAGAAGTACTGCCTGTGCGAAGCGGCTGGCAGAGCCCTGGTGAGAGAGGGCCCATCTCCCCTCCGCCCTCCGCCCCTACCACCTCCCCTGGACTCCAGCCAAATCCAGCACTTCTGCATAACCATGCTCTCTCGTTGTCCGTGCACATGGTGCCAGGACCATGAAACCCCATTTACCTTTTAATACTTGGCTCAAATATCACTGCTTAAAAAGATCTCCCTGATACCCCATCCCTTCCATCTGGACCGCCAGGACAAGTGAGAGCTCCTTCTCCCATTCTCTCTGATGCTTTGGACATACCTCTGCTAATCCTTTCCCCTGCATCATAATGACTTTTATCCATATCCGCGTTTTCTCACGTATACATAATCCAAAGCACTGAATGAGAGGCCGGTATGTGACAGTTGATTCAAGGCATGATGCAGGGGAAGGGGTGTTAACTCCATTCCAATTAGCTACACCAGATCCACCTCATCCCAAATGAGTATCCTGCCGGTAAAAAATCTGCATGTACCGTGCTAATACAGAATCTAGACATGCCTCCTAGCTGATTCCTTCACAAACAGATTGCCGCTCCTGAGCTCATTTACCTAGTAATTTCCAGAGCTGCCATTGCTGATCCATAAAAGGCATTCAATAAAGCTTCAGTAAGTGAATGAATGAGCCAATTAATAAACAAATGAAAGAATGAGTCTGTAGCCAGACCACAAGCAGACCCCAAACAGAACGAGTCTTCCTTCATAATTTCAATTGGGTCAGGACAAAACATTATAGTCAAGTATCCAGTACACAAATATTTACTGAGGGCCAACTATAGTTTAACAATGATGATTTTCAAGGAGTTATAAATACGTTGGTGACTAACACAGGCAAGGTCCAAAATCATGGCTCCTTCCTTCCTTCCGCACTTACTTTCTAATGGCTAATATTTAAGACTTGGTGATGTCAACCAAACAGCCATCTAGATATAGTGAAATTCAATTCTACTTGTCTGAGTTTGAAATTTTCCATAATAAAAACTTTAAGAAGTGATCCTGGAAACTGTGCTATTTACAGGCACTCCTTCTGTTCTAATAACCAGAAGGGTAGCAATAATAACTATGAACATTAATCAAGTGATGATTAAATGCCAGGCACTTTTCTACCCATTTTTTTGTGTTACTTAATCCTAACAACAGCCATATGGAGCACGTCCTGTTGTTATTCTAATTTTACAGATGAGGAATCTAAAGCAGTGATTGCTTAAGTAATCTGTCCCAGGAAGAGTCAGAGTTGGGATATGAACTCAAGCAATCCTGCTTGCATGCTTAATAACCACTATATGCCTAAAAAGGCAAAGTTAAGGCCTGCTAGGAAAGCAATTCTTGCTGGTGATCTGGCTGTATTTGAACATTTCTTAGAAAATACTACTATGCTGCATGTTTTAGAAAGTATACGTCAAGCACATATAAAACAGTAAACAACACTAAACACGTCAAAGACTAATCCTGTAATATGGCTTCTGATTCCCTTTCCCTACCAACAACACCCCTCTCCTTACTTCTCCTAAATAAGGAAATGTAATAGAGACACAATGGGGAAAGATAACGCAAAAAACGAAGTCTAAAAATCCCAGACCATTCACCCAGGCAAATAGTGGGCACCTTAATACCATCTACTCATTAAAAATCATGGATTTTCCAGCCACTCAAGAGATGTCACATAATCTTATCTTTCAACCAAAGTGAGAGCCATCCAATACTCTAAGTCTCAGGTAATCACAAGATTTTGAAACCCAGTTGTGTTTCATTAGTCAAAGAAGATATTGTCAGCTTCTGGAGATCCCCAGAGTTTATTTCTAGTCTTCAAATGATTAGAGACATAAATCTCTCATTTTTAAGGAACTAAGATCATCACTTTAGAGGTTTACATGTTTTAATTTTACTTAAGTATACAGCTTGATGAATTTTTACTAAATGGCTAAAAAGACTGCCTATATACAAAAATAGTAGTTTTCTTACTGTAATTTGGCTGATTAAAAAAATGATTAGTAGCTCATTTATATACAATTTTAATTCTCTCTGTTACAGGTGAAAGTTACAATGTTGATATCATAAAGGCATTAATTTGGGTGACAAATGAGATCCAAGATAATTAGAGTTGAAAAGAGGCTGTCACAAATACAATGTCAGGTTATGAGATATAGTAGCAAATGTGGAAAGAACACAGGATCATTGCAAGAGAGAGATATCCGACGTCACAAATGGCAATTGGCTAAGACAGACAGGCTGTGGAAAATTCTTCTTGGAGAATTTCTTTGTAGGGAATCCAGTAAACAACCAATTTAAAGAGCCTGGGCATGGAATGAGCTGGCACCAAAAAGACAAGATTTTTCTAGATAAAGGCATAGCAGGGTAGGTCCTGGGGACTCCCTTGAGTATCAGTAATTTACCCACCTATGTGTAGTACCTTCCATTCCTTTCCCTAAGTGTTGGGGTCAATGTGGTCACCTGAGTAATTCCTGAAAAGGGAAGGAGTTTAGAAAAAGATTGGGGTGCCTGGGTGGCTCAGTCGGTTAAGCATCTGGCTTCGGCTCAGGTCATGATCTCACAGCTCATGAGTTTGAGCCCTGCGTTGGGCTCTGTGCTGACAGCTCAGAGCATGGAGCCTGCTGCAGATTCTGTGTCTCCATCTCTCTTTCTCTCTCTCTCTCTCTGCCCCTCACCCACTGGTACTCTGTCTCTCTCAGTCTCTTCAGAAATAAATGAATGTTAAAAATTTTTCCAAAAAAATGAAAGAAAAAGACTAAGGCCAGGCTGGGGTCTCAAGGAAGCAGCCTGATGAGGAAATTCCCTCTTGTGTCCACAGGTGGAGGATAGAAGGTACCAGCCATACTCATGAGAATGAGGTTCTGTCTGGAATGCCTTCTTGCTTACAGTCTTCCAACCCAATATCCAGGCTGAGGATTCCCAAACCTGCATGTACAGTCCTCTCACAATCACCACTTATTTACCCAACAGCCTACTGGATGCCTCTACTCGATGGTCCCACAAGTACCTCAAAATTCCAGCCCCATACTGCCCCATAAACTCTCTCCTCCCCAAATATCTTTCTTCTCTAGCGGGCTCTAACCAGGGAGCGATACTACCATCCACCAGGCTGCTTAAGCCCGTTGCCCAAGACATTGTTTTCAAGTCTTCCCTTTCCTTTATCCTCCACATGCTATCAAATTTCTTCATTCTAGCTTCAAAATATTTCCCCAAACCATTCATGACCATACTTCAAAGCTGTTAGAGAGTAAAACTATTTCTGTTATCTTGATGTTTCCTGTCATGTAAAATGGAGCCCAAATGGACACTTTATGGACACAATTAGACACTCCTAGAACTCTCTGCTCCCTTCTTCATTTTCTCAGGAGAGAATGAAATGAGTGCTCTGATAGGCGAATTTCATAAAAATTAATTGGGCACGTTCAGCTCGACTCTTCTCTTTCCTTCCCTTTGAAGCTGGCCTCTGCTCTTCCCCAAGGGGCGTGCCCCTCGATCTCACGTGAGTCTGCCTTTAGTTCAGTGTTGCTGAGAGTGGGTGGGCGGGTCTATCTAATTCTGGGGCTCAGCTGGCAGGCCCATTTGACTCTCACATTCATCCATAGCCTTCAACGTTGCCTTCATCAACAACAACATTGCTATATAACATAGGTAGAGAAAGGTGACAAATCTTAAGTGTAGAGCTTTGAGGAATTTTCACAAAATGAAATAAGATCGATATCAATAGAGAAATATACCATATTCATAAATTAGAAACGTATCAGTTCTCCATAAAAGTATACATAGAGTCAATGCAACCTTAATCAAAATTCCAAAAAAGAATTTTTTTTGGTGTTGGAGGGGTGGTGGTGATGACAAGCTAACTCTAAAATTTACGTGAAAATACAAGGGGTCAAGAATGGTTCAGGAAACCTTGAATAAGAGGAACAAAGATTGAGGACTTATACTGCCAGATATCAAGACTGACTCTACAGTAATTGAAGTAGTATAGAATGAGTGCAAAGACAAATACAGACCAACAGAACAGAGTTCAGAAATGGACTAACACATCCACGGACACTTAAATTATGGGAAAGTGATAATGACTGTACCATGCAGAAAGGATGATCTTTTCGATAAACATTGCTGGGTGAAATGGACACCCATACTGAAAAAAGGATTCTCTATCCACGGACTCATTTTATTCATTAACTGGCTTAGAACCTAGATGGAGGCAGGAGGTTACTGAGAGAGCCAAAATAAGTTTCTGTTAACTTCTTTGCTGACTTTGTTACTCTGTCTTCTGCAATCCACTCCTCCCACTGTAAACTGGAATACTTTCTCTAAATCACCTACCCGATCATTTCACTCTCTTACTGAAAATAACTCCCTACTGATGCTCCTCACTGCCTTTAAAGACCAGTTCCAAGCTACTTAACGAGTCATCAGGCCCCTCCTGATCTGGGCCCTGTTCCTTTTCTATTTTCATCTCTCCCTACTTCCTGCTGAAGCCTCAACATGTGTTCTGTGCTATCTCAATTTCGCTTTCAGACATTAATACATGTTGTTCTTCTCACCTTAATAACTCTATACTCCTTGGCTTGATGAATGTCTGCTGGCCGCCATGGTTCTCAGCCTAAACATCACTTCCTGTAGGCCTACAAACATTACTTCCTGTATGAAGGAGGTACACTTGTACATGAACACTCGCTCTCCAGCCTCCCTCATAATTCACCACTTCCTGCCAAGTACCACGTTCTCAACCTGATCTCAACCTGCGGCATTCCCCACACCTATATTGGTATTGCTTGTCTACTTCTCCGCAGCTCCCCGAGGGCAGTGACCTGGTCCTATTTACCCCAGTGCTGAACATACAGTGAGTACTTGATACATACTAGTTGAAATGAGTTACATAGATAATTTCAAAGTATTTTCTGTTACAGGCCATTTTTAAAAGTCCTATGAGGTAGGATACGTATACAGAGTATTCTCATTTTATATCTGGCCCAGTTGAGGTTAAGAGATTTTGTCAGAGTCAATCAGCTAGGACAGTGGTACCATGCCCTTCTTACCTTCTCATATTTAACTTGGTTCAACTTTAGCCACACAGTATTTTCCATTATTTTAATGCAACACATACTTACCTCTGGGCTTAGTTTCATTGTTATTTGTTCCCCAAGGTTCTTCTTTATTTAACCTTTTATCAAGGGGAATTTACAATATGTATAAAAATAGACTCTAGGCTACCAATCCACCATGTACTCACCCACTCAGTTTCAACGAGTATCAACTCATGACCGATCTTGTTTCCTTTGTGCCCCACCTACTCTTTCATCTTCCAAATTACTGGAAGCAAAGTCTCAGATATTAAATAACTTCATCTCTCAATATTTCAGTAAAATGGTGCATTAAACAAATCATTCACAGGCATATCCAACTGGTAGTATTAAAAGAACTTGTAAACAGGGTCCATCCTTACAACTCGATAAATTGAGAAGTGAGACTACTCACTATTTCCCTATTGATGGGGGGGGGGGGATGTTACCTAATACCTCTCCTGGTGTATAATTATCAGCCCCTGGTCACTCTGGCTAGGGGGATGTGCATTAGAGCCTCGCTAGAATAAGCACAAAATTTTCTAGTGACTGAGAAGAGTGGATCTCAAAAGTTCACAACTTGAAGGGACAATATAATATGCTTGCAGTTGTTAAAAATTACCAGATTCCTTTATTCCTTCATCCAAGTTATCAAATCAGCCATCTAAGAAGGCCAAGTGCCCCAGCCCACTGGGAGACCTGCTTGGGTCTCACCTAACAAATGCTGTCACAGGAGGTTCAGTCCGTGCTTCTGCAAAATCAAAACAGCGAGCTCAATTCTCAGAGGAAACTTCCTTCCTCAAACATAAATCTTGGACACGAAGCCATCTCAAAAGTGACGAGAACCAGGCTGTGCACTAGTAAAACATGATCGCCCTCACCAGCCCTCACTCCGGGTTGTGCAATAAAATAATGGACCCACAAATCTATGCAACCATCCATGGTGCCAACAACAGTGGGTGGAGATAGTTTTGAGTCCTTTTAGAGGCTGTAAAAAATTGTCCACAGCCAGTAAAGCAAGCTGGGAAGTTTATGTTTTCCCCAGAGGCTCCGCGATGAGAAGCGGGTTAAGATCACTGCCAGCACATGGTTTCCTTCTACAAACAAATCATGAATCAAGACGCATACACATGCACACACGTATATGCATTATGCTGCTGATGTTAACATGTCAGGTCACCAAGACCAAAACAGTAAATCTCTGCTTCACAAAAATGCAGTGAACCCCCAAACCATCATATTTTCAACTATATAACTGTTATATAATCCCACCCAGTTACATCATTTTATAGAGGTCTATAATGTCCAGAGGGCTATGTTAATACAGTTTTAATATTATTCATGTACCTATTACTTACTGGACACATCTACTGTGTGCCACGTGGTATTCTAAGCACATAGCATATATTGGTGAACAAAATAATAAACATAACAAAAAATAAATATGATGTTAGAAAGGGTTTCATGCTGTGGAAACAAAAAAAGCAGCACAAATGAGCAGGGTGGGCCAAGGGGGCAGGTTTCAGAATAAGTGGGCCAGGGCAGGGCTCGCTGAAAAGGTGAGTCAGAGCAAAGCAGCAGGGGGAGAGCCATGCAGGCAAGTGGGCAGGTGGACACAGGGTGTCTAGCCACAGGAAACCGCTGTGAAAAAGGCCCTCAAGTGGGAGAATACTTGGTATGCTTAAAGAAAAGCAAGGGGCCAGAACAGAGGAAGCGAGGGGAGAAGGTGAGGAACAAAGTCCAAGCGGTAATAGTTGAGTCACTTCAGCCTGGGGGCACTGGGGAACCTCTGCAGGGGTGCAAGCAGGGGTGTGGCATGATTGGATTTAGGGTTTCAAAGGATCACCCTCACTTCACTAGAGACTAGACTGTAGGGGAAGGGGAGAAGGGGAAAGCCCTATTAGGAGGCTACTGAGTGATGGTGAGAGGGTGGGGGAGCCACGGAGGTGATGAGGTGACAGCTCGTGGTGAGTGCCAGACATTCTGAGGGGGCAGAGCTGATGGAGTCGCCTGACCGATCGGACACGGATGTGAGAGGAAAAAAGTCAGGGACAACCCGAAGGCTTTCGTCGTGACCTGCAGGCGGGGGAGCAGAGCAGCCTTCGTGGAGACGGGAAGGCCGTGGGCAGAGTGGTTTACAGGGGGTGAGGAGTTGCTGAGGCTCGGATAGGCCGGTAAGAATTAAAGGTCTTCAAGTGCAGATGTGCAAATCAGCAGCTGGGTACGTGGCCCTGGGGTCCAGAGGAAAAGTGTGCTGAGGTGCGAACTTGAGATTATTATCTGTGACGTCAATACTGCTACTGCTAATAACCCAATTTACTACTGTGGTCAGAACAAATATTCATAGCAAAAATCAAAGTCACACACACACACACACACACTGTCCTTCTGCAGAGAAGAATAAGAGCAAGAATCATGATGCAAACAAAAGGCATTGTTTGCTGGCCGAGTCAACAATCATGTTCATTTCAACGACTTGAATAAAATGAAGAAAAACTACATCCATTGTTTCTTCCCAAGATGGGGACTTGCTCTTTTGTAAATATTTACAGGAGTCTGAAAGTGATCATGTGAAAGAGAAATGAGCTTGCAAGCTGGGATACCATCTAGATAGTTTTCAGATCTTGAGAAACATCCTATATTGCTTACTGAAAGAAACAATGCTGGCTCAGATAAGCTGCAGTGAAAGAAGTGTAAACGGAACAGTCTTTCATGTCTAAATCTTTCTATCTTTTTCATCTTCAAGAGTATTATGTGTCCCAAAGTGTCCTTTCCAGATTCTGTTTCTAATGCATGACACCAGGCAAGGTTGCTGGGAGCTCGGGGGAAAGAGGCGGGTGGAAGTCCCACAGCTGTGGAAGATGATGCAACTTTGAAAAATTCATCTCACCCGGAAAATGAAAAACATTTTAAAGCCACTGATAAACCTGCATTAGAGATGCTGCCAACGCCCCATCCCCCAAGCCTCCTGGCACAAACATCAAAGCAAAGGTTTCGGCACTAAATCGAATTAACAAACATTCCGTAAGCACAGCACGAGTGTAGCTTATTATAATCTGGAAAATTCCACAGAATTGATCAAATACAAAGTCAAGCTATGGTGCTCAGAAGTGTACCACAGTAGACATCACCGACTGCCACAAGCGCCATGGCTCTGGGCGTGTTGCTGTGGCAACCGTGTACCCAGCAGCAACATGCCGTCTGCCTCTTGCCAAGCCAGAACCAGAGGTAGAAGAAAACAGCCAGCTTCCTGATGGTAACCACCCAGTGAGTCTCAGCACGGCCCGTCTCCATCGTACACACACATGGGAGGCTTCCTTTCGGCAGCCTGAAATCATTCCCACCCAACTCCTGGAGGAAAAGTGCACGGCCCTTTCCTCTCCTGCAGAACCGGCCCACACACCCAGGTGCCAGGCACTGGAGAAATGGACAAGGAGATGCGAAAGATGAGCTGGGTCCAGGCGTGAGGGGCTTTTCGGGGGGTGGAGGGGAATGGAGAAGTGCAGGTCTATGTGAAAAGTCATACAGAGACACATTCTGTAGAGAGATGAGTCAGAGAAGCCCCAAAGTAGAGCCTGAGCCTTTCCAGGAAAGCAGCTCCCACACAGAGGGAGGACCCCAAAGGGGCAGGGCAAACAGCCAGCATGTGAGGACACTGACACCCCAAGAGAGGCATAAGAAGTCTCAGATGCCAAGCCTTCCAATGGACTTTTGGGTACTCCACACTGTGTTGAAATAAAGCAAAAATGGTCACACGTACCTTCTCCACCGGTAGAAAGTCATTCTCTACTTCAATCGACCTTGGTCTTAGTTTTATTGGTTTGTCTTTGAATATATCTCCAAAGCCCACTCCCTTAACTTTCTTCGGCTGGATTGCTGCGGTTGCGACTGTCCCGTTGGCACCTTCGGATTTGGTACTGCTCGAGTCACCCCCGTCACTCTCGGAGCCAGTGGTTTCCCTTAAACCTGTCAAGAGTGGGGATAGGGAGAGAAAGAGCTCAGAAATCAGCCACAGCCGTGAAGCACCTCCCAGCCAGCCAGGAGCCACTTCTGAAAGTGTTTCCGGGCACAGGGTGACCTGCACTGGGACTTCTCATTTAGTGTGTCAAATATGTTGCATTTGGGTGGCTCTGAGTTTTGTTCAATCTCCCCACCCCCAGCCTTTAATTTTAAGAAGTGAATAAAATTCTTCAAGAGAATCTACCTTCAAAGCAGATCTCTCTGTAAGTGTGACATTTCACCTCTCTTCAGCCAGAGCCTGATTCCGATACAAAGTTGTTTTGCCAGAGTCTATGCAGTAACAGCCCTTCCCACCCTGCCCTCGCCTCCCCCACCCCCAGTCAGTATCACATACTGTACCTCCAATCTCTATGACTCATGGCAATTAGCAATTAGCAATGAAAGTAACATTTCCTAAAGGGAAACTGTAAAGCTAAAAGCCATTTAAACAAATTAGCAATTAAAGAAACCACACAAAATTATGACTGCCAAAGAATTAAATCTCTTTGGATGGCTTCATGAGGAATAAATGCACACAGACGTGTTTCTCTAGGAAAGCATTAAACCAAACTTGACATTGAGACGCTGTCACTGGCAAGATTGATTATATTTGTTAAAGAGGGAAAGGAAGCTGCCCTCCCAGAGGCCAGAGGCCTCCAAGCCTACCGCTCTTCTTCCCTCCTTGAATACCACCATTTACCCAAAGGTGAATCCCTTTCTAAAGAAGAACACTGGGGACATGACACCCGTCCTTTGACCTCTTGTGGCACGTGATGGAAGTCATCAAATAGTTATCAGCAAGACAACATGAACACTTACCTCCCAGATTCTTTTTTCCCCAGACTCTGCCCACAATCATGCTCCTAAAAGGATGAGCCTATTTGTTTCCTAGTTAATTTCTGCATGTACATTCTGACTTTGAAAGTCAGTACACCAGTCATGTCATCAAGGGGCAGGGCTCGAAGGACATTTTATGGAGTACTAGTCAGCCATTCAATCTGTCTCTAAAACCTCTAGCTGTAGAGAATTGTTCCTAAACATTTACTATATAATCCCCTGATGCAGCACCGCCCTGGATGAAAGCACCTCATCAAACTTTGTTCTGTATGAGCCGATCGTGCGTTATCTTTCTATAGGGAAGGTGGCCTCCTCCTACGTAAGAACAATACACCAAATAATTGCTCACATAAAGTGTTATAAAATGTCGAAGCCATTCAAATAAAGAAGTCTCAGGGCAGGAAGAAACTGTTAAATGAAAACAGATAAAATATAGAAAGGTCATTATAAATTGCTAGCAAATTTCAAAATCAAATCCTTAAAATTAAAACAATGGTTGGGTTTGTTGCCGCTGCTGTTTTCAATAAAATGGTTATTTCTAAGCCAAAAAGGAAGGGGGGAGGAGGAAGATCCCTGGTGTACATTGTAATTAACTAAAGACTAGCATGTGTGAGCAAGCGCGGAGGGGAGGGCCCTGAGAAGCAGCCTACAGCAGTAGGGTCAGCAGCTCTTTCTCAGACTGGATCCGAGTGTGCAAACATGGAGAACCCCTCTGGATTAGCTATCCGTTCGTGTGTTTATTTGTTCATTGTTTTTGGAAATATCCCTGCTGGAGATATAATTTTGGAGTCTAAATATTGTGTCATTTCCCCTTTAACATGTTCTCATTTTGCCGTATGGATTCTTTCTATGTGATAAATGGCTTGTATATACTTTTCGAGGTTGGAAAGAACCATTTGAGGGTGGAATAAAGAAACAGTTAGTGGAAAGAAACCATCACCATCTTGCCCTCCCCGCCAGCACCAGCAGCAGCCCCAGCCCCAGCAGCAGCAGCAGCAGCAGCAGCAGATAGCAGGGCATATGGTTTAGGGCAAGGCTGTTTGAGTTCTTCAAAGAGAGAAATCTGAAAGAGTCTTCCACCATTCCTCATTAGCTAGAACCTATTTTCAACCACTGCCATTTGGATTTCACTGAGCTGCTGGCTTCAGGGATTTGCTGCCTTCCGGGCTCATCTTAATGACTTTATATTAATTGCTGTGAGAAACGCTCTTCATGTTAGGCAGGGATAGGTGGCGCAGCCACTCAACCACATAAGCGCAGACCAGGAAGGAAACACCCGGCAGATCTGTCTTCCAGACATTCTGGCAGCCTGCTTCCATCACTTTTAAGTATGTAAATTATATAGCTCAACACCTGGGTTGGTGAAATAACTCAAAATCTAGTTCCTTCCCTTTGGAGGGAAAGAAAGGTGACTTTTCATTTTTAGGTCAGTTGGTGCTGTATCTTTTAGCTACTGGCCCCCATCACACACACTATTCCGTAAAATGTCCCAGCATCACTCTCAGAGCGCCAGGTGACACCCACAAGCTGTACAGCCCCGAGTGTGGGCTGTGGGCTGGGGACAGTTCACACAGTGGTCACTACTGTTGCACAGGCAGAAGAGCATGGGAACCGGGCGTGTTTAGAAGCACTGAGGGCACTGTGTGCCAGCATGACTGCAGACGCGTGGCCACTGGACCGGTCTGGGTGCCCAGGGAATAGACCGGTCCTGGGCAAACGCCTGTGGGGAGGTGCAGATGGCACATTGCATGCTTAGCAAAGTCATGTTCGCCAAGACCAGGTATCTGTCCCTGGGTGAATGGAGAGAAAAATAACTTCCTCACTTCTGTATACGCAGGCCTGTGCGCATGTGTGTACATGGTGGAGGCTTTTCCTTCAAGGGGAAAAAAAAAAAAGAACAAAGCCTCAAATTTGTTACATGGCTGGCCAGATGACTTAATACATTATACTTTTGTGTAATTTACTTTAATAGTCCCACATGAATCAATTCAGATCTGTGAGCCATTTTTGTTTAAATAATTTAAAACTCCCATGTACAGTGCTTTTCAGTGGCAGGAACTGTTCTAAGGGCTTCAGGAAATCAATTCATGAATCTCTTTCACCTCCTTCCCTTCAACTTTTGGCAGCTTTATTTCACAACACAAAAGGCTATCTACGTGGGTCCTGCCAAAGGAAGGCTGTCGTGGGGGGATTGGCTGTGAGCAAAGCAGAACACAATTTCTGGCAGGGGCTGTCATGTCAAAGTCTTATTTCTTTGAACAACACAATGAAGAAATGGTTTACTGGTTTCCAATGGCCCCCGCAGGAAAAGCAGTAACCACGAGAGGAGGACAGCTCCAGGGAAAGCCATCTTACACCACCCAGAGGCCCAGAGGTCTTGGCACAAGTACGTACGCCAGGACCAATGCTGCTGGTCCCTTCTCTGCACGCATGGCTCATGCACACATGTTACACACATGGCAGAGGCACAAAGCAAACAAGAAAGCACCAGGGCTGGTGATGACAATGCCCCTGTAGCACACACCAAGGAGACAGCACTTATTCAGGCAGATAAGTCCATGTCCTTGGAGCAGAAATTCACACGGACACGTGGCAGAAGCATGGGCAGCTCAGGGAAGAGTGCAGCCGCGTCAAGAACCACGAGTACCCGGATCTTAGCTTTACAAGTGCTTCCTGCTGTTAAGGTCACTCACTGTAATAGCGTCTGTGGCCCTCCGTCTTTCCCGGTGCAGCTCGGTATAGAATTGTCCCTTCAAAGGTAGTCTTTCCTGACAGTGAATGAGAGAAGAGAAGGGGAGAGAAAAACAAGACGGGGGAAGGGGTAGCAAATGATGGCAAGAGAAGGAAGAGGGAGAGTCTTTAACTGAACTTGCCTTCAGTGAATCCGCTGTAAGAGTTTTATCGGCAAATTAATTAGAGACCATTAGGCAGAATTTAAGAATGTTACTGAATGAGCCCAAAGTCCCCACGCAATGAGCGCCCAGAATCGGGGCTTGCCTCTGCACATGACTGGCATGTTGATTATGCCCAATTTAAACCTGGAAGCCATTTCTACATTTTAACTCAAGAACAGGAAAACCTCAATTAACCGGAGGAAATCCAATTAATCAGAGTCCTTAATGAACTCAGCTGTACAGTGCAAACTTCTCTTTGGAGAGTATGGCCCATGCATAATACAGATTTAGGCCCATTCTTTTTTCTCTTCTACCCCTAGAGCCCTGTATGATACAAACTGATACCCATGACCCCAAGATTCTAAAACAAAGTACAGAATTCTCTTTAAAGATCTTACCCTTAGTACCTTCTAGCAAGAAAAGATACTAACTAATATGCTAGAGGAGGGTTTTCACCAATGAGGTTTAAAACCAATAGTGGCATTCGCGTAGATGTTAGGGGTTTTCTGCTGAGCACTGAAGATACCAGAAAATACTATTTTTCTTGGAACACCTTAATTGATCTTTTACCATACCAGTCATGAGACTGTGTACTTAAGCATGAGGACAGAGAACTCATTCACTGTCAAATGTCAAATTATCTTTTTTGCTGTTATGAGTAGCGGTTATCAATAGCATAGGACTAGACACACAGCTAAAGCCCAAATTTCTCTGGAATCATGGATAAGTACAGAAAATACACACACACACACACACACACACACACACACACACACCCCTCCCCCCCCCCTTCCAGAGGATACCATTGGCAGGTGAATGGTTTGCCAAAGGCAAACTCAATTAATATATGCATTACCCAACAAATAGGTTCTTTAATAGCTTACAAGCTAAACATCCAACTGGAGGCCAGTCATAAGGCTCACTCATAATAAGTCTGAGGGAGGGAAAGGCAGGTTATGTTTACAGGAGAGGAACTGAGAAGGAGGGACCGACTTGTCTCACTTCTTAGAATATTCTTCAGGGAAATGGAAAACCCCAATAGGAACCATCAAGTCAGCCTGTGGGCCACATCACTCCTGATACATGAAGAGAACCATGGGTGACTGAAATGCCCTCGGGTATGTCCCATTTCCATATCCTACAGGCAAGGCGGGACACCCCTGCTCTCTGAAATCTGCCCTTTATGACAAATGTGCTCCGTCCAATTAACGCAAAAAATGAGATGTTCAAAATCACTGGCTACATAAGAACCATCCAAAGAAACAATCAAGTGTTTCAAAGGTTCTCATTAGATGTGCAGCTCTTGAGGAGTTTGATGCAAAGGAATGGAGCAAGTAACAGCGGTTGTTTGCTTTGGGCAAATTTTTACTCTGCTTCGCTCTGGTCATTACAGTGACATTACTCCTAAGGAACGCAGATGTTTTGTGAGCGAGGTCCTCCCAAACATAATAGCAAGGGTCCTCTCGGCGTCAGAAAAAGTCAGCGTAAGAAGAAGAAATCAGTATTTTGATAAAGTCCCTCTAAGTGCAACAGAATCTCCCTGTGTTCTTTCTTCCCTAGGACCAAGTCTGAGGGTCACTGAGAGACCCCACAGCTCTCATGTCTCCGGATGGCCGAGCATTTGTGCAAAGCCCCCTGCACGCTGGTAGCAAGGTGCCAGGAAAAGGAGCCTGGCGGGGGGTGAGTGTGGACACACTTGTTCTATCTAAAGGGCAAAAGAGGGGCCCTTGGGTGGCTCAGTTGGCTGAGCATCTGACTCTTGATTTCGGTTCAGGTCATGATCCCAGGATAGTGGGATCAAGCCCTGTGTAGGGCTCCTTGCAGAGCATGGAGCCTGCTTACGATTCTCTTTCTCTCTCTCTAAAGTAAAAAAATAAAATAAAATACAGAGCAAAAGAGACAGACAATTGGAAGAAAGTTCATGAATATAAGTGCTATTTATGCCATTGGGAGAAATACTCTAGTATCACTGTTAAATATTAATACTTAAAGGCAGCAAACACTGCAAAATGGAAGGATTTTAGATTTTCAACAGAAAGTTATCTGCTTATCCTAGAATCTAATTTTGCCTGAAACTGTTTCATCAATTTGCTATTTGCTGTCCACAGCTAGTAGAAGATCATATGCAAAACAAACACCATCTAATATTAAAAAGAACAGGAAGTACAAGATAAAAAAGAATAATCTGTCTCTTACAACTAATGAAATAGAACATTTCTCTATCATGAAAGTGGTGTGCCCCAAGTTTTTAGAGGCCATCTCCATCTTTGTCTTAGCTTGACAAATCACTAGAGCATCAGAATCTAACATTTCCAAATAAGGAATTGGGAAAACAAGAAAGTCAATTCAACCTGAAATCTCATGGCTATTAATGGTTATAGAATGGAAATGCAAACTTTCTCCCTCTGAAAATTATGGAAAGTGAAAACGGTTCTGTAGCTAAACAATGTCTCTTTAAAAACAAAAACAGGAATATTTTTTAGTTTTACAACAATTATTTTAGAATCTGAGAAATTCAAGAATATTAAACAAGATGTTAGAAACAGGAAATGACATGTTTATGCCTTAAATACAAAACAAAATTTGTCTAAAAATGAGATTGGATAACAGTAATTTCTGGATTTGCCTCTCGGTCTAAATAAATCTTACAGATTCAAGATGTTCCCTGATTATAATTTAATATAGTTATCAATATAATTTCTAATTCTGTTTCACATTGTTTCGTCAATACTAGCACAGGCAAAGTGGAAAATGAAAAGGTAATTAATCCTGATCTGTGGTAATAAGAAGAAATAAGCAAAACTCGACTCCAGTTTGAAATTTGTCAGACTCTCTGTGAATGGGTACAGCGCAGGCCAGAATGAAGGCAATACCGAAGTGTGTGTGGAAAGCCATGCCACACCCCGGACTTAGTTTCACTAGACTTTCATGTTCTTATCTGACATCAGGCCAGAAGATCTCTAAATTCCTTTCCATCCCTAACATAAGATTCTGTCTGCACTAGTATTACAACTACTTGGATGTTTTATTTTGTAAAAACCTAATCAACTCGATTTTTTTTCACCATTGGTCTGCTACACAGGAGCCCAGTTCATTCTTTTAAAACATTCCTTGCTGGTGTCACTTTGCAAGCCCTAACAGAGCTGCGTGATCATCATCAGTGGCTGCTAACATTTAAAACGAAAGACATCCAGATATTATGAGCCTCCATATACATGATACACCACCATCTATGAAGTTTTGGGGGAAAATGTTCTATATCAATTACAATTTATAGGAACACAGAGTCTGTGATAGAGCAGAGATGAAATTGGCAAAGACTGATAGTGGGAAATTAATGGACAAAGGACCTTAGTTTGTTCAGTAGAAAATTACAAGAATAAAAGGAGACACGGAGGAGGAATCTATAAATTTAGAAAGACTTGAAACATAATCTGATTATAATCAGACACAAATCACAACGCACATACCTCCTTTGGACGCACATTCAAACTAACAAATTATACTAAAAACAAAAGGCCACGAGGGGAAAGCAAACACAGATTGCACATTTAATTCCACTGAGGAACTGCCGTTATTCTTTTGGTGTGACAAGGTATTTTAAGGCACCCTCTTATTGATACATATTGACATATTTACGGGTGAAGTTACATGGTATCTGGAGTTTGCTTCAGAAGCGTATGGGGGCAGATTGTGCAGCAGTAATTGCCGAAGCCGGGTGATGAGCACACACACGGGTTCGTTACACTATTCTCTCGATTTGGATGAATGTTAGAAATTCTCTATAATAACACATTTATAAAAATATCTGAAAAAGTACCTTTCGTGTTTCATAAATCCTATAAAATATAACATTGTTTTCAAATTAAAATATGCAGCAAAAAGTTTCTGCTCCTACGTAGCTATGAATTTTCTTATCTGAAGTAAAAGGTTTAAATCAATGTATCAACCAACACAATTACTGTAAGCCTTTCCTTGACAGAGTAGATTACCCTAAATAAAGATCTAAAGTTCAGAGGTTTTCATAACAAGCCACCATATATAAAAATACATCAGGGTAAAAGAAAAGCAAGTTCAAGCAATTTGCACCTGTCATTCAAACATGAAAATGCCACCTGTGAGTAACAAAGGATTCAGCAAGTGCTTATTGAACCCCCTGCGTGTGTCAAGCTGTCTGGGCACACTTCGTCATAAGTGTAATGCAAGGTTCTTCTATCACATGCATCCACTGGTTGACAAAACTCAACTTAATAGCTATGCTCAACTACTTTCTGGAAATAGAAATATGAAGAGTACAAATATCAAATAATAATGGTGTGTGTGTGTGTGCACACATGTGTGCATGCAAGACAGAGATATACAAGGACACCCTGTACACAAAGTTTTCTTCATATGTACCAGGACACAGATTTTGTCTGTCTTAAAAAAATAAAAACTTCACCTTGATGTACAGTAGCATTTAAATTAAGAGGATTTTTAAGATGCCACCAACCTCTCTAAAAATCACCAAAATGGCACAAACATTAGGAATATTAAGTGGGTTGTCCTAATAAAGACCTTGATTAAATACAGTTTCGCTCATACCAGAGTAAAACCTAGATGCCCCTGGGTATTAGCTACCTTCGGCTTTCTCAGCTTTGTGGTAAAAGTAAATGGGCATTTACTATAGTCAAACAAGATGTTACTATAGTCACACAAGAGTGATGAGTACACAAGGTCTCTCTGTACAGTTCTGGTGGTGGTGGTGGTGGTGGTGGCGGTGGTGGTGGTGGTGGTTTTGCAACTTCCTGTGAATCTAGAATTATTTTACATTTTTACAAGTTAAAATAAAGCACATTGAAACTACTGAGGCCACTCTCTGGCAGTAGAGAAGTAGAATCATTCTAAAACCAAAGGTTCCACTTAAACAAATCCTCCCAGGATACATAACTTCTGAGTGTGATCTGATCTACATTTTATACATTTTATCATCTGATACACGTTTTATCATCAGAGTGTAAACAGCTACTGAAAAGCCTATCAGAACACTGAGAGATGTCCTTTCTCTTTCAGGGGAGTACTTCAAGTTAGCAAGCCGCAAGGGATGTTATCATCATCTGCTTTTCTGTGAGGTCCTTTGTGACCACCATTGTCCCCACATCCTGATGGGACTGGTCTCTCCACCTTTGTACACCATTTTCCTCAGATACCCATGGAGCACCTGGGGCACCTTCCTGAACTGGTTTCTGCACCCAGTTTCTGTAATGTGAGCTGACTGAAGGCAGTGGCCCCATCCGATTCATCTCTGCCTATCTTCAGTGCCCTGTGCAGTGTCTTAGTAACAACAGGGGCTCAGTAAAGGTTGAATGAATGAAGAATAGAAGAGAAGGAGGAAGGAAGGAAGGGAAAAAGGAAGGAAGCAAAGCAGGAAGAAGGGAGGGAAGGAGGAAAGGAGGGAGGAGGAAGGGAGGAAGGAAGGACAGGGGGAGGGACAGATATGGGTGGACAGATGGAGGGATGGAGAGATGGGCCCCTGCCGAAGCTATGAAGTTCTTTCAGAAGCATCTATCCTTGCTGGGAGACCATGCCTCTTCAGGGACCTCAAAACCCCCTCAAGGAGGGACAGATCCCAATGTAACTAAATGTGGCTGCTAAAATTTTCGGCTCTCCTAGTCCTGAAATGGAGGGCTTTCAACTGAACGAGTGTTGGGGAGAAGAGTCTCTCCAAGAGAAAGTGCCCCTTCCAAGTGTGCGAAGGAAGGCTAAGTGACCAGCAGAGACCATTCCGTGCAGTCTCCTAACTTCCTGCCCCAGAAATTCCAGCACCATGTGCTTTGGGCTCAGGGAGTCAGACACGATCAAAAGTCCCTATTATTAAATTAGAGCAGGAGGAAACAGTTTATTTCAATAGTTCCAAAAAATACAAAAGGCATTACTTCTCTGACCCTTCAGCTCTGAAAGCACAGGTAACATGGCAGAATTCCAAGAGGTCAAGGTTCTCCCAAAGAGCCTGTCCAATACTTCCCACAGACCTCTTTTTCTGCCTCAGCCAAGGAATCCCTAACTAATTTCCACACGCAGAGACAGAGCATGGGACCAAGTGGTGTGTGGCAGCCTCAATACAGAAACTGGTCACATCCCAAGCTTTATCAAGATTAACGATGGGGGTGCCTGGGTGGCTCAGTCGGTTAAGTATCTGGCTTCAGCTCAGGTATGATGTCATGGTATGTTGGTTCGAGCCCTGCATCGGGCACTGTGCTGACAGCTAGCTCAGAACCTGGAGCCTGCTTCATATTCTGTATCTCTCTCTCTCTCTCTCTCTCTCTCTCTCTCTCTCTCTCTCTCTCTCTCTCTCTCTGACCCTCCCCTGCTCACAATGTCTCTCTCTCTCAAAAATAAAATAAAATAAAATAAATAAAATAAATCGAAAGATTAACAATGAAAGTGACTGTGGACAGCCGTATATGGGTGAGGTGGTTTATATACATCATTGCCTTTAGAACTCAGAATCCACTTCCCCACAGAGATAATGGTATAATGACAAGCTTTGGTTCTACCTTCAAGAAAGCCCATTTAATCCACGACATCCTTGAGGTACAGTATTGTCATGATAGGACCCAGGTACCTCTGAGAGGCAGAGAATCCCCTCACCCCAAGTCAGAGAAGCAGAAGGGGCTCCAAGATGCTTCATTTGCTCCAAAATCACCTGCCATCTTTCCTACCATAGACCCTGGGATGAAATGGAGTTCAGGGGCGGGACGGGGTCCCTGACTTTGGCGGCAGAGAGAAAGGGTAGAGCAGAAGCCTAAGAGCCAGCCAGCCAGAGCTGCTGTTTCTATGTATGACAGGCCATGGGGGTCCATGTTACTGAGAGACCAAGCAAAGAAGGTCCCTTGAGCACTTCCCCAGAAGTGGCTTTACCTCCAAACTGGGAATCTGTCCATCGTGCTACTGTGCTACTGGTTAAATAAGAGACAAAACTAACTTGGAAGCACCACTCAAGTCAGACTTTCCCAAAGGGAAAAGAAAAATATTTTAGGATTATTTTGACAGGACTGAGCTTAAGAGGGAAGTCTGCAGCCCCAGGTAGGGCTACACCCCTATGACACAGCCGAGCCTCTGACGACATTCACACCATGACCTTGGCTCAAGACGGCACAAGAGATACACAGACGCCCACGAAGGAAGTTGGGTTAGCGACTGGGAGAACGAAGCTTCCCGGTCCTGACCTTTTGCTCCGTGAGCTGGGAAGGGCAGCAGAGAAGCTGGAGGGAGGAGAGCTTCAGGCCCTAGAGAAAAAAGACCTGGAGTTCGTTCTCACCATCGCAGAAAGGCGCGCGCACTCACCCAAGTGGGGCCGGGCTCTCAGCAGTCTCGTCATACTTGTCAGAAAACTGGCATGTGGTCACCCCGAGCACAGCACTCCTCCCCGCCAGCGGGTTTCGTGTGTGTGGGTGGGTGTGCCATTTTCCTCCAAGTTCCTCAAGGGATGCTGAGAAATTCAGTCTCATTTGGTTCATTTAAAAAAGAACTATCAACTTGCAGGGAGGGACACTTTAGAAGTGTACGGAAGTCAGTAACGTGAGCCATAGGGGAGTATGACCAGCGCGTGAAGGCTGACGGTCACTTATCCGGAGATGCAGAGTGTGCGTCTGCACACACACAAAGGGGTGCGGTTCATACCTTTACAGTGATGACCTGCTAAAGCAGAGGGGTTAAGGCAGCATACCCAAGAGGGTACTCGTGAGCTTCTGTCACTGTCACTTGGCACAGGCTACAGAATGGAAGGGTGGCTGGAGCAGCCCCCGTGGGTGCCCGCACTCCCTTCCTGCATGGGGGCTTCCTTACTTGACTTGGAGAGCTGCTCATCCTGGGAAATGCCCAGGTCATCCGACTCCCCCGACAGCTCCTTGATGAAGTTGGAAGGAAACATTCCGGTCTTTCCATTGAGAACACCTTCCCACCATCCTTCTTCCACCTGCACAGAGGAGAACAGAAGAAAATAGATACAGGACTCAGGTTAGATAGACATGGTGGTTCCCAGTTTCCCTCCCTTCTGCATGGAGCACAGTGTGGAGCCCACACAGGGAGAGCGGAAGGACCCAGAGTTTACAGGTTAACAGGGAATGAGATCGCCAACCTCGCGGAGTCTGGAGATTCAGATTCGGGGTGGGGGACTGAACCTGGGAGCCATAAGCACAAGGGGCAAAGAATGAACACTTCATTTTCACTAATCTCAAACTAAAATTTGGCATCTCCTTTGGTTACAAAATATAGGTAACACAGTAACAGTAAAAGGACCTGTGACTGGTCACCAAACAACTCATGAACACTTGCATATCACATCATAGAGGCTCTGGGTATCTCAGGATATCATGTGCACCCATCAGTACTATGAAGTGGTGACAGTTACTAACCTGCTGGGGACCTTGTTGTTTAACGTGTTCATAGGGAATTATATGTTAATTATAATAAGAAGTTACAAGTTACACTTAGATTATCATACCAAAATTTGCATTTAAGATAGCTTGATAGCTACTGCAGTGGCTTCTTTATCATCGTATGTTTTATTTTATGCATTTAAAACCATTATTTAACCACTGACCATGGCTTTCCCAGACGACCCAAACTAACTAGATGGCCTAACAAAATCAACTAAGAAGCCCTGAGGTACAAACTCAATCACAAGGTAGAAGCCCCTGCAGGAATCTGAAGGGTTCTAGGTAACCCTGAGAAAAATGGCAAGCGGGTGAAGGGAGGCAAGGAGGGTGGCCAGACGGAAGTCCTCTGGTTTGGGGAGTGAGGCCGGATCTGGAGCAGTGATGATGGAGAAGGCAGGTATGGATTGGAAGGCCCCGTGATGTACGAGCTGGTCTTAACCAACCAATTCGCTGGGACGAGCAAGAGGAAGGTAAAAAGTCCTTCCAAGATTTTGTGATGGAGCCACTGAGGGAACAGTGAGATGGCTTCTCAGAGGAAAGCAACAGGATATTCTGACAGCAAGCAAGCATTAAGTTACTTGTGTGCTGTGATGTAACAGAAAGAGATCCTGAACATTTGGAACTTTTTTTTAACCACATGCATATACCACCAATTCAAACTGATAAATACAATTTAACAGCTAAAACAATTAAAACAAAAAAGATAAAGGATATTAGAATCAAAAGTCCAGTTCAAATCCTACTGAAGCTTAGCCGTTGTATGACCTCAAATTTCCTACCAAACCCAACCCTGGGTTCCTATCTTTACAATAGGGATAATGAATACACTCGGTCAGTGTTAGAGACAAATGTCTTACAACTCCACACTAGGGGCTAGGGACACACAGCTGTACACGGCATCACTGTTTTTTCCCTCAAGCAGTTGACAATGTGCCAAGGTAGAGGGGGCACATGGCTAAAAGAGGGGAGGGGACTGGTATGACAAAAAATCTAGTAATGGGAGGTGAATAGATGGGAAAATGCCATGACTCCATACAAAGCAGACTCATTACACAAAGTCAAGCTCACGGAGATTTGGGATGCTACAAGGAAGCCTTTGAGAAAAAATGAAATCCAACTGAAGGTTGGCCTTGAAGAGGACAAGTGATAGATATAAGTAAGAGAAGGGGGTCTATGAGATACTCCAGAAAGCGGGGAGCTGATGGAACCTGTGTGGTGGAGACAATCAGAATGCTGTGTGGAGCATCTGGTTGGGAACTCACGGAATACAGACTTGCAGAGTGGCGATTATATCTGCATGATCACAGAATCTTCAGGAAAGAATCCAGACAGCCATGCACAACTGTCCCAGTGACTACTCAATACGAAATCGTGGCATTTAACAGCATTTCAGTTGAAACCATTCCATGTTTCTATGCCAACTCAACTGATATGTGTTATTCTTTCAAGGAGCTTTTTATAGGATTAGGATGGTTGGGAAAATTCACCATGAGCCTGAATATAAATAGTCACCGGATTTATAGCAGGGTCCTTTGTACTTGTCCTGAATAAGGAACCATAAAATGACCTTCTTTCTCCCAGAATCACAGGGCAGGAGGAAAAACCAAGGGCACAGACCACAAATGAGCAGTCTCTAGCATAATCCCCGACTGCGCAGGGCGGCTGGGCCAATTCCATTTGATTCCATTTGATGGTGTGTCAAACATTCCTGTTCCTAGTAATAAGCAGCTCCAGCCTGAGATCCCTGAAGGAAGTACTCCTGATGTGTGGGATTGGTTAGCTGCCTGCTGGGAAAACAGGGGTGTCTTTACCTCACCACACCCCCAGATGCCTGCATGTGTCAGGGCACAGTCTGAGAGGAGTGGCCCAGAGGGAAAGAGGTCTATCATTAGTCACACAGAGAGCGGAGGGGCAGGCAATTCAAGCACTGCTCACTGCCCTGCCCGGGGAGTACACTCCCCATCACTGGGGCCATGGCCATGAGAGTGCGGGGGGCGGGGGGACTGCCTGGCCCCTGCACCAGTGAGGGATGTTCAGTACTGTTTCTTCCTATACCCTGCTGCTTTACTTGCAAGATTCAGGCTAGAGATAGGGGGTAAAAAATGATCCTCACTCTCAACTACTCCTCTTCAGCAGTATTCTAGAGTTCAACTTCCTGTATTAAGATGAGGACACGGAAGCCCAGAGGGATTACATTCATTCATTCAGAGTAAAGCATAGTACCTCGAACTTTGAATGAACAAATGATTGAAAAGCAGGGCCATCTTTCGAGGAAACCCTCCATGCAGGTCTATGAAGCCCTGATTCCCCCATCAAAGGATCTGTCGTACTGTGAGGAGCAAAAGGGACAAACAGACATGACTATGTTAGCCACTGTTCTTACTTAAGCACCACCAGGCCCAGGTCTGTGCGCCCCTCTCTATCTGACCAATATTTACTAAGCACCCTATCCTGCACTGGCCCAGGACCTTGGGGCAGACTCACTGGTGAACGAAACAAAGACAGCGTGCTTGAGAAGCTCGCAACAAGGAAGGAACTTACAGAGCCTGTGCAACGCCTGCTTAGACCTCAAGCTTGCTTATGTTTGTTTCTATACTTAAAAGAAAGAAATGTGTCCCTTTGAAATCAAGTGTGGCTTATGGATGTTACCAAGGGCTTACAACTTGTGCCCCAAGGAGAACAACAAAGGGGAGCCGAGACCCACCTTCTCCCCCACCAACACACACACATCAACAGCCTTCTGCAGGCCTTGGCTCTAGGCTGAGAACACCGCCCACACCTGGCGTCCCTGTGACCAGCCCAGCCAGCTCTGGAGCCCACTGCTCTGTCCCGGGAGAGACAACCCCACCTTTGGCCCAGAGCTGGGAACTGGGTGGCTTACCCCTTGCTGTGTTAGAAAAAGACACCGTAAAAGCACTTCAATGGTTTTCACTGGGGGCCCCACAACTCCCACGTCTGCACGATCACCAGCTACTAAGTGGGTTCGCCGCTCAAGGAGGGTACTTCTACCTTTTAGCTCTGTTGGAAGTTGCGGGAGCAGCTGGGCGAATTTCAGCACTTCCAGCCAATTTATACACATTATCTACATTTGCAAGGCACTAAAGAGGATGCATGCGAATACAAAGAAGACCATGCTGTTCAGAAGAGTTTCTGCTTACCACCGGTCAAGTTTTATCTGTCAACCTTCCTGAGAAAGGGAATGGCTTTACCAAGTCTGAAGTATACCTCAGGGGGCCATTTAGGGGCCGCTAGAGCTTTTTACATGCAAGTGACCCTCGGTAGGCCACACCTCCGTGAAAAGCACACGGGAGGGGTGAGTGTGAGGGAAGCACAGAGGAGGAAAAGGCACACAGCCAATGAGGTCAGCTTCATTGTTCCAAGTGCTGTATTACCAAAATAGAAGAATCAAGCTTTAAGGAAAGGCTCACACCTTACCATTACTAAAACTTTCTTCAAAATTTGTTCCGATTTCATAGGTTATATGAATCCATTTCCTCTAGGCTTTCCAATTTGTGGGTGAATGACTGCTCATAATAGTCTCCATCCATCCCTTGTATTTCTGTGTTATCAGGTGTACCCTCTCCTCTTTCATTTCGGATTTTATTTGAATCCTCTTTTGTTCTTGGGGAGTCTAGCTAAAGATGTCTATTTTGTTTATCTTTTCAAAAGGTCAACTCTTAGTTTCATTGATCATTCCTATTATCTTTATAGATTCCATTTCATTTATTTATGTCTGATCTTTGTTATTTCCTTCCTTCCACCAATCTCACACTTCATTTGTTCTTTTCCCACTTCTTGGAGGGCATTATGCTAAATGAAATAAGTCAAAGAAAGACTATATAATCTCACTTATATGTGGAATCTAAAAGAAAAAACAAACAAAACACATGGATACAGAGAACAGAGTGGTCGCTGCCAGAGGCAGGGGCTGCAGGTACGTGAAAGAGGTGAAGGTGGTCAAAGTGTACAAAATTCTAGTTATAAGACAAGTAAATCCCGAGGATGTAATGTATAGCACAGTGACTAGAGTTAACAGTAGCATAGTATATATTTGAAAGTTGGTAAGAGAATACATCTTAAAAGTTCTTGTCACAGGAAAAACCTTGTACCTATGTGTGGTGATGGGTGGGAACTAACTCCATTGCTGTAATCATGTCAGAATATACACAATACATGTATCACATCACTACGTTGTATGATGACTCATCATAACCAGAACTAATACAATACTCTATGTCTATTATATCTCAACAAAACACTTATTCAGAAATAACTGAGATTTTCCACACTGGTCCTTTCTCCTATCTTTGAGAGGTAAGAGAAAGTATTTTTAAAATGTTTAAAACACTAGAAAAATATTTAGACAATTTTAAAGTGTTTTAAATTGAGGTATAGTTCATATAATGCACCCATCTTAACAGTACAAATCAGTCAGTCTTCACAAGTGCATACACCCATGTAACCTTCACCTCTGTCAACATACAGAAAATTTCCATAACTCTAGAAAACTCTCTTGTGCCCCTTCCTGGTCAATCCATCTCCTCAAGCAACCATTCATCTGATTTCTATCACCTATGATTGATTTTACCTTCTCTAGAACTTCCTGTGAATGTCCTAACACACAGTTTTGCCTTTTGAATACTGCTGAAAAAAAATACAAACCGTTTCTAGAAAACACCTTTTTCTATTAGTGGAATTAGTGAAAAAATATTTTTAAGGGAACCACTCCCTGAAGGCATAAATACCTACATTATTTTCCTTTTTAGTTGCTTTAAATAATCACCCCTGTTGATTTGGGGACATAGAAAGCTGTTTGTGCCAGATATATACACGTGTTATCTAGGTCCTCAAAGCCGGGGCCTGTGTTTTCCCCCTGCTCCTGTGTAGTTCATTGCCAGATTACCTCTTTCTGGCAAGGCCACAAGATTCCATATACATAGGAAGGTGATTTTTTAAAATTTCCTCATTCTTTTGAGAATAAGCCTATTCCACATGAAAGGGGCCCCTCAGAAGAGAAATCTGCAGGATAATTCAAAGCGAAATGATTTAAGAAACCAGACAATTTCTATTTAAGACTTCGGCAAACTCTGCCCAATGAGACAGAGCAACATCCGGGATGTTCCTCACAGGGGAAAGGGCTTTTGAGGACATCCTTCAGCCACACTTGACAGGCCTATCCTTCAAAACAGCCTCAGGCTGGACTACACGTCGCCAAATTCCTAAATGACTCTATTCTAAGGCCTTACTATCACTCAAACTTGAAAATACAGGTAAAGAGTAAATTAAGCCAGTAAGATAACCTTTCTGATGAATCAAGATCCTGAAGTTTTGTCCTGTCACTATTCCCAGGTGAGAAAGAGGTCTATGGGGATGTGTTAATCTTAGAAAATCTATATGTAAGAAACCTTTATTTATTTTTGAGAGAGAGAGAGAAAACGCGAGCAGAGGAGGGGAGAGTCAGAGAGAGAGGGGGAGACAGAATCTGAAGACGGGCTCCAGGCTCTGAACTAGCTGTCAGCACAGAGCCCAACTCCAGGCTCCCTCCAACCCACGGACCACAAGACCATGACCTGAGCCGAAGTTGGACGCTTACTTGACTGAGCCACCCAGGTGCCCCCGTAAGAAACATTTGAATGGGGGTATTCCTTTAAAAGTTCCGTGTGGGAGGCACTGTCACTTTTATGTCATCTGCATTTGATCGCATCCACCAGCTTCTGCTGCCTATACTCCACATGTGCCCTGGGCGGTTCACAGGTCATTCTGGACTCCAGAGCAAGCCTGTCCTAACATCCCGTCCTCCTCACTCCAGACTAGCCCTGCACCTTACACAGTACACCCTGTGCTTGCTGAATTAATCCAAATACTTCTCACTTTCCACGTGCCCCATTGTTGAAATTCCTCGTGTTCTAGAAAGCATCTTCTTCACCCTCAGTGAGTGCCTCTGTTGTTCAATTTCTTTCTCATCTGTCAAGGCCATCGTTTGCCACTGTAGTGCCATCTTGGGTTACTAGTTAGCTTCTGAGCTGTGTGTATCTTACCCCCCCTGACTATACTGAGCATGTGTCGAGGCTGAGATTCAGTAAATCTCTGAATCCCCATGAACACAGTTTCTGTCACAGAGTAAATACTGAAATATGTGATAAATCCCATAGCTATGCAAATCTTTTATAAATACACTTAAACTTGCAAATAGGTTGCTTGTATACAGTTGTAGCCTGTTTTGTATGCTGCTGATTCGAATCTAATCACATTTTCTTTTAATTATGGCTTCCCTCATCTTAACATGCTTGGTCATCTTTGCATATTACACAATCAATCATGCCTACCCAAAGTTACTGGGATAGATGACCAAAGAACAGCCTAAGCTGTTTGGATTCTCAAATTTTACTCAACAAATTTTTATACTAATGTTACCTCCTGTTCTGAAAAGATAACAAACCCTTCTAAAGCAAGGGGTGCCTGCCTCAATGGGTCAGAATTTAGGTATGCTTTGATCACATATTAATTAATCCACTTTTAAATGAACTTGCTTTCTCATGGGCAAGCATAAAACAAAAGGCATCTTTCTTCATACGCAAGTCTTCAAAGTTCTTACACCAAAAATGAAATGAGGATTACCTCCTATTTGGGGTCCCTGGACTCAGTTCCAGCGTGTGTGTTGGGGAATGAGGGTTGGGGAGGGAGGTTTCCCCACACCAACAAACAATTCTCCAAACATCAGCCCAGTGTTCTACCATTTAACTCAGGTTATTCTGACCCTATCTACGCAGAGACAGCTTCATATCCCACAGGTGAAGAGCTCAGTTCTACAAGACTTCGCCCTTCCCTGCCCCCAACTTCCGACATCACTTGCAAGTCCAGCTTGTCACCTGTACTTCTGACCCACGGCTATAAATAAATCAGAAGTTCCCATGACCCCCACCTCAGGGTCAATTAATTTCCTGGAGCAGATCCCAGAACTCAGAGAAACATGTTGCTGACCAGACCACAGGTTTATGATAAAAGGATCTAAGTCAGGAACAGCCCAAAGGAAGAGGCGCACGGGGCAAGGCCCGGAAAAGCGCACGGAGCTTCCGTGCCCTCGCCAGGCCCCGCACTCCACGCACTCTACATGCTCACCAGCCCAGAAGCTCGCTGAAGCCTGTCCTTTGAGGGGTTTTTTGGGGAGCTTCATGACACAGGCGTGGCTGACTAATTCACCATCTGCAGGCAACCGATTCAACCCCCAGCCCCTCTCCCCGGGCCAAGGCCGCAGGTCAGTGGGTGGGGCTGCACGTTGAACCTTCCCAGCACTCATTGTCTCCGCCTGCAGCCAGCCCCAGTGCCTAGTTTCAAAAGTTACTCCATTAACAAAACAAAAGGCACCTTTATTACTCTTTTAGGAAAAGTGGAGTGTTAGGGGCTCTTTGCCAGAAATGGGAGGAAGACCAGACATATATATATTTCTTATTATAATCCACAATATCATAACTGCCCATCCATACCCATAAAAGTTGTCTGATTGACTTAAAGTTCTGAAGAATTTGAACAGCCTGTTTAGCTCTAGCTGAAAGCAGGACACCTCAGCTGTGGGCACAAGAAGATGCCTAAATTTGGGGCACCTGGGTTGCTAGTTGGTTGCGCATCTGACTCTTAATTTCAGCTCAGGTCATGATCCCAGAGTTGTGGGATCAAGCGTCGGGGTGGGGCTGAGCATAGAGCCTGCTTGAGAGGCTCTCGCTCTCTAGCTCTCTCGCTCTCTGGCTCTCTCCTTCTCCCCCTCCCCCTCCCCCTCTTCCTCTCTCTGCTCCCCATCCCCTGCTTGTGTGTGCTCTCTCTCTCTCTCTCTCTCTCTCTCTCTGTCTCTCTCTAATTAAAAAAAAAGCCTAAGTTTCCTGAAAGTCCAAGTTACCATCTTTGCAACTATATCTGATTTTTTAATCTGAAATTAAAGCCATTGGTTTCGAGGGAACTTAACTAGGGACCAGTGAAAACTACCTCAAAAACAAACCACAAAGAATAAAGAAAACCAAGTATCTCTGAGAGAGATACTGGTTGACCAAGTTTATCGAACCCAATAGAAAAGGGGGCTCCTTTCCCAGGCTCTGGATGACACAGACATGAAAACAGAGGCTTCAATGCACTTAAAAAAAAAAAAAGCCAACAACAAGCCAGGGTTGCGACCCCAGAGGCCCTCAAATGCCATTTCTCCTGACAAGCTTGTCTATATGCCACGCCTGGTCTTATAATGAGAAGTTCATCTGCGTTTATCCATCCTCGCCCCTCTGGAAAAAATGGCACAAGTGTGCATTTTCAGTGATTTCCTCGAAAACATCGATGCCCGAGAAATCAGTCTGCTCCTTTTCCGTTCAAACTGGCAGCCCAGCTCCTTCAGGTTCTCGAAGATGGATCTGGTGATGAGAGCAGAATGGACATCCGGCCAGGAGGCAGACGCATGCGAAGTGCTCTCTTGAGCAAGGTGTCTCTGCCAAGGGCACTCACCTCGGACAACCCTGCTCTCCCCACCCCTTCCTTCTCTAGGCCAGAGAGCACAGTCCGGTGCTCTGACTGCTAGCCCGCCATGTGGCTACACTGCTCAAAAATACCTAAGTGTGAAGAGAGAGCTAGTGGTGAGAAGGGATAATAGCGAACAATCTGAAAGTTTAAAAAAAAATTCCTGCAAAATTAGGTGTACACAAGATGACCAGATGAGAGTGGGGGCAGTGGGCTGTAGAATGTCAGGAGTGTGGTTGTGAATCCATTTAAAAAAAAAATGAAGGAAATCATGAAGGATGCACTATGGATGCAGAGAGGGCAGAACTCAAACCAGTAAGGAAAACGCCTTGGCCCTATGAGCTTAGGGTGGCAAATGGCACATGAATGCACATTTTTAAATTTTAAGGTAAAACTAGATAAGATATATATTATTTATATTAATCAAATTAATTGTATTAATAAGAGATATATCTAATTTAATTTATATATATAAAATATTTTAAGATTCTCTACTTGAATCAACCTTTTTCAAAAAACCAGTCCGGGGCACCTGGGTGGCTCAGTGGGTTGAGTGCCTGACTTCGGCTCAGGTCAAGATCTCACAGCTTGTGAGCTGGAGCCCGGCACTGGGCTTGCTGCTGTCAGCACAGAGCCTGCTTTGGATCCTCTGTCCCCTCTTCTCTCTGCCCCTCCCCTGCTGTGCGCTCTCTCTCTCTAAAAATAAATAAAACATTAAAAACAACCACCAGTTCATATCTCCAAAAACAAAATCTTCCTGAGTTGTCTGGGTTTTTTTCTTGGGGGTAAGGGGGTGTATGTGCATTTGTGTGTGTGTATAGCTTTGCCGCACTGTAGAATCAGTCTATTAATCAATCAATAAGAATATAACATATTTATACATGCATACATGATATTATCTGCTATATTTTTATTGACGAATGGATTGATTGATTCTATAGTATTGCAAAGAAAATACTATGGCCCTACCTCAATCTGTTCCTGTGAATGAAGAACTTGTATTTATTTGGGATGTTTATCTTTAGTTTTCAGTGGAGTGAGAGAGTAACTACCCATTGGCATTTATACATCCATTAAAAAAGGCATATTTTATATTATACAGTGACAATGGCCCAATATCTGCAATATCACAAGTAAATTAGAATAATGGAGAAATTAATTTTTGATCATATCATTTAAAAAATATGGTTTAGGGATACCTGGGTGGCTCAGTCAGTTGAGTGTCTAACTCTTGATTTTAGCTCAGGTCATGATCCCAGGGTTGGAGGATTGAGCCCCATGTTGGGCTCTGTGCTGACTGGGGAGCCTGCTTGGGATTCTCTTTCTCTTTCTCTCTTTCTCTCTTTCTCTCTCTCTCTCTCTCTGCCCCTCCCCTCAGCTCGTGCCTTCTCTCTCTCCCTAAAATAAAAAAATTTAATTTTTAAAAGTAAAAAAATAGGGGCACCTAGGTGGCTCAGTCAGTTAAGGGTCCAACTTCAGCTCAGGTCATGATCTCACGGTTCATGGGTTTGATTCCCACGTCAGGCTCTGTGCTGACAGCTCAGAGCCTGCAGCCTGCTTCAGACTCTGTGTCTCTCCTGCTTGCACTCTGTCTTTTTAGTAAAAAATAAAATATGGCTTTAAAGGCCAACCTTTACATATTGTTTTACATAAATATCATAGGCTACGTATTTGTCCTTTCTCCCATTTGCAGCAAAACCATCACGAAGCCGAGCACTGAAATGGCAGGGAGCGTACAGGAAGCTGGTCTGCAGGTGGTGAGGACATCCTACATCATCTAGGTGAGAAGAGTGACACCTTGCAGTCCCTCTTCTCCTTCAGCGACCCACACCCGCTTTCCCTACAGTCAACAGGCAGGCGAGCGTGGCCACTATTTCCCAGAAAGTTGTTATTAATTCTCCTTATCTTGATTTGTATTTCTCAAAACATTATTACAACACTAAAGGGCAAGCTATCTTCTGTGACACAAGCATTTTCAATTCTTGTTCCCTTCCAGTCTTTGATTGCATGGCATGGAGATATATTTTTCACAGCTGGGTCCTAGAGTATGCAATTTTGTGTCCTGACCTATTCATTTATTTTGCAAAAGAATCTTTTGATGCTTCCATTTACTTATCCAGTAAGCATTTATTAAAGTACACATCCGGGTTTAGGCACTATTCCAGGTACCATGTATAGAAAGATAGATCAAAACCAGATCCCTGCTGTTGAAAAGCTCTCAGGTAAGCAGAATTTAACAGAAAATCACAACCAAAGTATCGTAATAAATAAGGATTTAAAGGCCTCCGGGCTTACCATCTCAGTCAATATCTTCACAATCTTCTAGAAGGATAATATAATTTAATTCATGTAACTATTCCCTCTCTTGATTATTTTTCATTATCGCAAGCAATTAATGCATTTCACATATTTTTTTTCTGTTAACCATTTTCTTTGGATGAATTCCCGGGAGTGAGATTACTGGCTCAAAGGTTGTTAATTCAGATTTTCACAGCTCTTGCCATACCTTGCTAAATGGTTTCATATTAGGATCATAAATATGTACAAAGTCGCCACTTCTCAGTATTACCAACAGACTTACCGCTAAAATATTTTCTCGAAATTCTCAAAAGCAGGAACCCATTATTGTCTTAATTTGCATTTATTTCATTAATAGCAGTGTGGAACAGTTTCTCATGGTAAAGAGTTCTCCCTTGTAGGCTTTGTGTTTATGGCAAAATTATCTACCATTTATCATGGTTACAGTACCTTCCTAATATATTTTCATATGTGATACAGAATAACTTTTTATGATCATTTCTTGCAAAATGTTTTGTTTGTTGTCCTCTCTCTTTTTTTTAAGCTAAACTCACTGCAAATTATACCAAAATTTTAATTTTTTAAAAAATTAGTCACACTATTCATTATTTCTTTTAGAATTTCTTCCATGGCTTCAGTCTTAAGACATGTGTCCCTTGGGGCACCTGGGTGGCTCAGTCAGTTGGCTCAGGTCATGATTTCACAGTTGGTGAGTCTGAGCTTTCCATTTGGACTCTCTGCTGTCAGCACAGAGCCGACTTCAAATCCTCCATCTCCCTTTCTCTCTGCCCCTCCCCTGCTCTCTTTCTCTCTCAAAAATAAACATTTAACAAAATTTTTTTATGTCTTTTATTTATTTTTGAGAGACAGAGAGAGACAGCGTGAGCAGGGGAAGGTCAGAAGGAGAGGGAGATGCAGAATCTGAAGCAGGCTCCAGGCTCTGAGCCAGCTGTCAGCACAGAGCCCGACACGGGGCTCGAACCCACGAACTGTGAGATCATGACCTGAGCCGAAGCCGGCCGCTCAACCGACTGAGCCACCCAGGCGCCCCTAAACATTTTTTTTTTAAAAGAAAAAAGGAAAGTGTCCCTTGCACTGTTGGCATAAACTTTCTCCTCTGTTGTCTGTTCCTGTTTTGCTCCTTTGTCTTTCAACAAATGACTCCTATGTGCCCAACTTGGCAACAGGGATACAAAATGGTGACCGAATGACACATTGATACAAATTCCCCAAAACTGGGAAATAGGCAAAGGGGCTTACTTCGTGCCCTCCAGGTGCTATCCTGGGAGTCCCGGTAACATGTATCTTTGTGTGACGCCCTATTTACTATTTATGATCCTCCTAGTGCGGGTGTTAACTGACAGAAAACCAAAAGCGATGAGCATGGTTCTGTTCAGATAGCAATGAAAATAAATCTTGACTGCCAGCGAGGCAAGTGCCTTATCCCCTAGAAAGGATAACCTCAAAGGTTACAGTGTATTGCCCCACGGGACACTACGTAGTTTTGCATCCAACTGAGCAATCTTAATCAAGCATTTTCAATTTCATTTTTTGAAGCATTTTCTCATTCAACTCATTATAATACTTTGCTCTTCCACAATTCTCTTTGAGCCAACCATGCCATCTTGCAGAGCCCCCTGTTAATGAGTTAAAGAAAGCTCTAATGCTCACTTGATGTGTGTATGAACACCAGGGAATCTGGTGGTTGGCACCAGCCCTGCTACTTGGCCCCACGCCACCGTTCACCTAATCTCCTCCTTGACTTCTAGCTTCCTTTATTCTTTATTTTTTATTTTTATTTTGTTGGTAAATCATGAGTTTTCTGTAAAGTCAAATGGTACTCAGGTAACCAAAGCAATTGGAGAATTCCATTTCTATATAAAGATACACGTGTTGAATCCAAATGTATGATGAGGTTGTAAGTGTGAAGCCCAGGACTGCCCAGGACAGAGGGGGTGAGTCTGTGAAGCCTGTGCCAGTGTGTGCGGGGGCATGTCACCACCAGGGCTGGCTCTGAGCAGCCAGGTCTGGGCAGGAATAAGGGAATGTGGTGCAGGGGAAGAGCAAGGGTCTCCAGCCAGGTGGACCTGGCTTGAACACTCAGCCCTGAATGTTCTAGGGTCTTTTGAGCCTCTTTTCTACAAAATGAGGCGTTTGTGATGGGCCACCAATGGGCCAACGTGCAAGGAACCTGGTCACGTCTGTCATATACTAGTTCTTCTATAAATGGCACTTCTTTTCTTGCCCTTTGAATCCACAGTGTGCCCCATGATGAATACTGCATTCACCCTCTAGAGATCGCTCAGGCTCACTCTGGATGGCCAGTCTCCTGGCCGTTGAAGCAGAGGAGGAAAGCTGTGTGGTGGGCTGGGCCCTTTGAAGGATTTAGGAGGCTGTGTGAGAAGGACAGTCAGTTCAAGTGGCCCACAGCTGCTCCTAATGGGCTCGGTGGCATTCCTCTCTGGGAGCACATCTCCTCTAAGAAGAGACTCAGCTAGATAAGGTCTAAGGTCTCTTAACATCCGCCAGAGCAAGGCCAACCAGGGGTGGTTTCTGACAGCCCACCTGGGGTCACCCACCCATCCGCCTGGTACACTCACCTCTCCTACTACCTCTATGATGTCGCCCACTTTCAGCTCAAGCTCGTCGTCATTCTGGGGCAGGTAGCTGAATGCCACCTGGCAGCGGCGCCTCCGTCGCTCGCCTGAATGGGAAAAGCAAAATATTTAGATACAGCTCTTGTCTCAAAATTAGATTTCAAAGAGAGGCTTCCTAGGCATGCAGGCAATTAAGCTGACTTGTCTCAAATATGCTCTCTGGGACATGGCTAGAGGCCCAGCAGCCCCAGTCTCAGAGAGAGGCAGTAGAAAGCAGAGCAATGCTTCTTGGTCTTTTAGAAGCTGCTGGGTCAAAAGGCATGGAGATGAGAAACCGATCCGCTGGTGCAGAAGGCGAACCCCCAGCCCCGAAGCGCTGGCGCACAGTGTTGCCTTAAACGCTTTTCCACGGATGGGGCTTTGTATTTGCTGCCGTTGATTTTTGATGAAAGCTGACGTGATGTGGTAGAGTAACAAGAATGGTCTGCTTCTAATGCTAGCAAGGCAGAGGACATTTTCCCCAAATGTGCAAAGGAAAAGATAAAGTATCCTGGCCTTTTTCTTACTCATCATCACCCTTTCAATGTGGTGGAACTCAGGGCCTGATAAGCAAAGGCTGATTAGATTTCAGCCTGCTCTTGGTGCCATTTCAAATACCCCACAGGGGTTCAACAAATCCACTTCTGTCCTCTTCCCTCTGTCCCAGGGGACCCATTAGCAGAAGGCCTGGCTGCTTACACAGAGCCAACCCAGGCAAATCAAGATAAAAGCCAGGACCACACTTCACTTGACCGGAGGACACTCAAGGTTACAGCATCTCACTCACCCAGAGTGGCCCAAACTGGGAGGCCCTGGCTCAGAGCTGGTTCAAGTAAAAATGCAAGTGTTTCCACACCACAAACATGCACTGTGGGCAGAAGGAACATGCATGTGGTATGTGTGATGGGGGGGGGGGGGAGACAGACAGACAGACAGCAGTGGAGGCCCAAGCCAGGGAGAGGTGGACAGAGGAGAAGGACTGGGACCAGCACTGCTCAGAAGTTTGTTGCTCAAGGCTGATCACCTCACAGTGTTCCCTCCTGCCACCATATGGCCTAGAAAACCAAAGGGATCAACGACTTCAAGCAAACACACTTAGAAATGCTGACATTATTTTTGGATACTGCCTACAGTGATTCCTTTCCTTTTCTAGTCTTTTCCCTAAGAAAGCAAATCCCTGCAGGAGTGATCACAGGCCACATGAAGGCCCCCATGCAGCATGACATCATACAAAGGGGAAGGTCTTTGCTACATCTCATGTGCTCACTGATCAATATCTTCCAAAAGCCAGTGGCCTAGTTCTCTCTGTTCCATTTTTCTCTGCCTGAACCTCACTAAGGAAGAAGAGAGTCAAACAGAAGGAGGGAGGCAGGAGTTCAGAATCAATACCTTGTCTAACCACATCTCTGGGGACTATACAAATACAGTCCACCCCTTCATGCAAAACGCCCAGCCCCCTGGTCCTGATGAGAACGCAGAACTCTCAGGCCAACTGCCAGGTGCTAGCAGCACCATAGGCAGGTGGCATAGGGCCAACCATGGAGGGCCCGGCTCTCCCACAGGACATGGCTTCTCCCTGTGGGGAGTCATGAAGAGTCAGTCTCCAGAGCAAGGAACTCTACCACAATTCCATGGCGTCCAAAGCAACGGAAGGCATCTCCAGCAGTTGGTGTTGTGAAGGGTCCATATTTCTCATCCTAGCTGAGATCTAGATGATGAGGGGTCTTGGTACCCATCTCCTACTCCCTGTGACTCTCTTACCCCCATATACACCTCTGAAGATGAAGTTCTGCTATCAATCTTTAAGACCTTTATTCACTAGATATTATATCAAAAGCAAACTCTGCAGATACAAATCTGACACAGAATAAGTGAACATGACAAATGTCTACAACCTAACCTTTATAAGCACAGAAGTCACCAGCCCTCACCAAAGTGACTTGAAAATTACATCTGAAGACCCAGTGTTAGTTGAAATCATAAAACACAGTTATATGTAAGGTCATATATTCATAAAACCCTCTGTAAAAAGTAGCATCTAACCCAGTACTATGCAAATGGTGAAAGAGAGAGTGATATATTCTTTGACAATAGACTAACACCACAGACTCAGGATGGACCTGGAACAGAATAATCAGATTTCTCTTGAACCAAATCTCTGTATCAGACTTCTATAAAGCCCTGTCTAGTATCAGGAAGAATGACACATTTCCTAGTTTCTGTCTGCCAGGCAAATTGATATTTCTTAAAAGCCTCTAACAAGTTTATTTAATTGGTGGCATAAAGTCCCATAAAACATACTGCCAACATACAGGACCAAGAAAAGTGAGCCACAGCAACGTATCCAGAGGGTACTGATGGTAAAGACCACCTGATCTTAGCCCAGGCAACAAAAGTCATTCCCTCTGGCACTGGGGTAGCCAGCAATGTTTTTTAAAGTGCTTCTGGTATCCGGCACCATATCCCATCCTGCCAACAGCAGGACTTAAAAAGAAAAAGAGGGTGCCTGGAAGGCTCAGTTGGTTAAGCATCTAACTTTGGCTCAGGTCATGATCTCACGATTCGTGGGTTCTAACTTCATATCAGGTTCTGTGCTGACAGCTCAGAGCCTAGAGCCTGTTTCACATTCTGTGTCTCCCTCTCTCTCTCTGCCCCTCACCCACTTGTGCTCTGTCTCTCCCTGTCTCAAAAACAAACAAACAAACAAATAAATAAATAAATAAGAAAGGCAGAATGAGCAACCTCTTTGCAAATCAGAAAACTGGGGCTCAGTGACTTACCCACCAACACCAAGCTAGTGAGTGGCAGTATTTCCTTGGCCTGAGTTCACAGCTCAGCTCCAATGCTGGATGAACCAATTTAGTTCATATCTTATCCCAAATTCTCTGCAATTCTATATTTAACTGCTTCTTGCAGCGCTGTGTCACACAGCCTTAGGTTTGCACCCAAACTCCTAGACCGCTGCTTTTCCAAGTCTCAACTTCTGCACATCACTGTTAGCCTGTTCTACTGAACCTTAAGCCCAGCTGAAGGTGGGTGTCTGACGTCAGGAGACACTGCCTTTCAGTTGCAGAGGCAAAATTTAAGGGAGTTTAAGAATGCCATTAGCCATTTCTTCCTCTCCTGGCATTTCACTGATGTTTACTAGTCAGTCTTGACCTTCCTCGAGGAGGTATATAGACAACAAGGTCATCTCCTTTCAATAGCCGATATAAACTGGAAAAAATCAAGTACAACTTACCCAAGGCTGTGGTTTAGGATCCCTTAGTTGGAGCTGTTTTCTATGGAATACACTGAGTCTTGAGAGAAATTTACATGTATTTGCCAATCATGGCCAACAAGACAAATCTATATTAGAACAACTAGAAAGAGGAGAGAACATAGGCGTTTTCCTCCTTCATGATGGGGCCATTGCCACCATCCTTTGTCACTGTGTGCATTTTCTAGGCAGGACCACTTAACTCCTTACACATAATCACGAGAAGTAACAAACACAAGATTTACGGACATACATACAAATGTATATGTGCATGTGGCTTACCAAAAAATGTATAGATAAGGCAGACTTCACAGGTCATACTTGATAGGTCTCTCCTTTGTTGTCATACTCCACGATGGCCACAAAATACACATGCATGACCACGCATTCACAGGTAGAAATACAGGCACATGGAAGGCAGGGAGGGCACACTCAGTCTCCCTCACTTGGCCCCATTCATTCGTGACCTTCCCTCCATGGCCAGCTTTGTTTAATAAAATGATAACAGCTAGCATTTATTGAGCACTTATTGTGTGTCGCACACTGCTAAGTACTGTGTATGTATTACCCCACTTAATCCTCATAATGAACTCCCTTTTCACGAACAAGGAAAAACACAGAGATTGAGTGTTTTACCAGAGTCTTATAGCTCGCAAGTGGACCCAGCTCCAGACACACTATCTCCCATGTCTGACTATTCTTAAGAATTCTCATTTGTGGGTCTTGAGACTGTAGTAAGGACCCACTGGGCCAATGTGGGACATGGTTAAAATGTGAAACCAGGAAGTGAAAAATCACAAATTAGGAGCACTTCTTCACAGCTGTGAATCCTGAGGATCTAGCTGCCGAATATTTTCATGACATAAAACTGGTTGGAAGGGGAGGAAATGAACTCTCTAACTCTCTAAACATGACACAGCTGAAACTAAAAAGGGTGCCATGACCCATCCTTAGAAACAACACACTCATCTATATTTTAGAGCCTTCCAGGGTCTTATAACATGTGAAAACTTTACTAGGCCAATTCGTTCAATGACCACAAAAATCTAACAACAAATAATATAATGGTTGAGAAACATCTTTGGATCAACTAAAAACTTTCAACACCCACACGGTCTATTTTTCTACATCTCATATCCCTTTTTACAGAACACCCGTACAACTACAAGGGTCTAAATCATTGGAGATTTTCAATAGGTAGCTAGGTTGATAGCTACCTAGCTAGTTTAATGGATAAGATTTGATAGAAAGGTACAGGGCAAGAAGGGAAAGTTTTCCTTTAGAGAAAGAGTGTCAGCTGATACATATAGAAAGGAAAGAAAGAAATAGACAAGCACCATTTTATCACCATGATACCAACCACTGACTCTGGCCAGCATCAATGGTTGCTAACCACTGGGTGAAAGCTTATTGGGGATTAGGATATGTAATGAGTCTCAGGGTATCTCCCTACCAATTATTAATTACAAACGGAAAACGGTCTTCTTAGAATGGAGAAACTGGACAGACACGATCTTAAAGTTCACATTGCCAATAATGGGACTTCTTATGTGGCACTCAGAGAAGGACTTAACATCACCTACAGAACATTTCCACCCCCAAACATTTAACCTAAATCTGACCAAGAGAAAACTATCATGCAAATCCAAACCAATGCACGGTCTACAGAAACTGATCTCTGATTTTTTAAAAGTCTTTTTTAAGGGGTACCTGGGGGGCTTAGTTGGTTGAGTGTCTGATTCCTGATTTCAGCTCAGGTCATGATCTCATGGTTTGTAAGTTCAAGCTCCACATTCGGCTCTGTGCTGACAGCTTGAAGCCTGCTTGGGATTCTCTCTCCCTCCCTCCCTCCCCCTCCCCACTCATTCTCGCTCTCTCTCTCTCTCTCTCTCTCTCTCTCTCAGTAAATAAACTTAAAATTTTTTTAATAAAAATATTTCTAAGTCACTATCACATACAGTTTTTAAAAGGCTAGGGAACTGTTTTAGATTTAAAAAACAGTAAAGAGATACAACTAAATATAATGCCATCCTTAATTACATTCAGGTTTTTAAAAAAAAAGGTTATAAAGGGCATTATTAGGAGAATTGGGGAAATCTGAATATGGACCAATACTAGGTAATAGCATTGTATTAGTGTTACACTTCCAGAATGTGCTTGTTCATTCCATTGCACTGACACAGGAGAATGGCCTTATGCCACAGCATTCAGGGATGAAATATCCTGAAATCTGTAACTTCCTTTCAAATTGTTTAAGGAGAAAAGAAAAGGAGTGCATGTGTATGTGTGCATACGTACATACATACATATACATACACACATAGAAACAAATGTGGCAAATTGCTAACATGGGTATTCACTGTAATACTGTTACAACTTTTCTGTGCATTTGAAATTTTTCTAATACAAATTTTAGGGGGAGAGGAAAACACACAGATGCCCAGGCCCCACCCCTTGTATTTTCAGAGCTCCTCGGGTGAGTCTAACAAACAGGATCAAGAGACATCCAGGTGAATCGGTTGTCCAAAAAGGAGGAGGGGGGAGTTTTCCAGGACCACACTATACAGGTTCTATGTTCAGCTTCTTTTCCCAAAGGGAGAAAAATCAATCTCATCTGGCAATATTAACCTAATGCATAACCCCGGTGAATGCTGCCATGCTGTGATTTTTATTTCACAGAACTGTGGAACAGTTGCACCGAACAGCCTCTAGCTCTGGAAATGCACTCCTGGGAGACTGGGGGATGGAAAAGATGGCACCCTCTGCTGTGATTCATTAGCCACCAGTTCTGGGGGTGCAGCAACTCCCCAATTTAGTGAGTAGATTCCAGATTCCTAAAGAGGCTGTTCTTGAGTCAGAAACCTCAGTGTATGCAAGAGGCCACGTTTCCTATTTCTAGTTGGAAAGACAATACAAAGTAAACAACACATGTGGAGAATCATCCCTTTTCCTTGAAACATTTAGTGGATTTGGGGCACAAGGAACGAGAGCCAGTTAAATGACTCATCTTGCTGGACCCAGCATCACACCCTTTGCTGGGAACATTCCCACTCCTCATCCTGTTTCAATGTAACGTAACTCAGAGGAAGAGGAGGATGCATGCCAGAAAAATAAGGAGCCAGTGGGTCTTTCTTGCCAAACCCTCTGGCTGTGGCTGGACGCTTACAGCAGAAATGTATGGTATTTAATTAACCAGCACTGTTTGGTCCTAGGAGATGAACCTCCTTGATTCTCCTTGGGCTGTGTATAGTCAACATCTTTGCATGATAGAAAACAGTAAATCCATTTTCCTGCTACTTGAAAGAGAAGGTTCATCTGAAAAGAAGTTATAGGTATGCCAGTGCCCATTTTCTCCCATATCCCACCAGAATATAGCAGGAAAATGCATATTCAGCAGGGAACCATTTATTATGGCCTCTAAGCCATGGGGATGGGAATGGAGGCAGGTAAAGTCAACAGTCACATAAGGAAAAACAACGGAGTCTTGTTGGAGATGAAGGAGACAAACCACTGATGAGGTGTCTGCTATGTGCCAACAACCATACTATGCACGTCACATGCCTTCCCTTAAGTTCTTGCATCAACCCTGTGAGCTTAGGGATGCTGGCCCCATCATTCTGAATGGGCACAGAAAGTCTCAATAACTTGTAGGAGGCACATGAGTTAAATAAGTTGTGGTCTGCAGCTCTCTTCTTCCACCAACCCAAGATAATATCAGGAAGGCAGATTAGGTGTGCATTTCTGGGGGACTTTGGATGATGAATTAAGGATGAGGACTTGACCAGAGAAGGTTTCTGGCCAGAGAAATGAGAAAAAGATGTGAGGAGAACAGTGATATAGGGAGAAGTGGCTGGTATCAGGGGTGTGTAGGATGGCTAGGGGGAGGGAGCCAAGAAGCAGGCAGACAGCCCAACAGAAGACAATGAAAGACAGAGAAAGTCTGAAAAACATGATGGAAGGAATCATATACACAGTGAAGGAGAGGCATATACACACTATCATCATCAGTTGATGCGTTTCTGTCACCCCGTTTCGTGGCCAATGACCCTCTTTCACCTGTCTTTGATCCCAGCACCTAGCTCAGTCCCTGTCAGAGCGGATGCTCAATCCATTCTTGATGGATCGATGGATGAATGAGCTAATGAGTACCTATTCCACATTCCGTCTGTGGGTCACTCTTTTGTGAACAACAATTCTATAGACAGAGGATTACTGGAGAAGGACAGAAAGGGTGGAGGGAAGCAGTTAAAGCCTCAACCTGGTGTTAAACTGGGGACCCACCACTAGGTGCTTAAAAGCCAATGCCAAAATGGCTAAGATGGTAAATTTTAGATTATGTGTATTTCACCACAATTTTTCAAAAAGCTAAAGCCACCTTGAATTGTTGCTGCTATCAGGATAGAAAGACGGTGGCCATCGTCTTGCTGTGGGGTCAAAGGGCCTCATTCTCCACTGACCTTGTAGTCTGAAGCACCTGTGGGATTCAACAATGCCTGCTAGACTCGTATTCATGGCCCATTGTCAGTTATTCATACCAGAGAGTGGAGCAGGGATTCACCTGAACAAGAAATTATGAATGTTTGAGTTTAAATGTAGTCCTATTAAAAGAGAGAAAATACTTATGTAGGGAGGGCTATATGTATAAGAAGGTTCAGGGCGGTGCTGGATCTAATAGAAAATACATAAGTGCATAGAGATCTGCACAGGAAACAGCCTTAGTGTCCACTGTGAGGGAAGGGCCACATGGTATATCAGGGCCATGGGATGTGAGCAGCCTTTTCAATCAAGCAAGCAGTTCTATGTGTACTGCCATGGAAAAGGGGTCCAGAGTACATTAAGTTAAAAGAGCAAATGGCATAATATGTGAAATACACTCCTGATATTGTAAACACATACACACTCCATTCTTCCCTCTATAACCTCCGCCCTAGACTCTAAAGTTTACTCCTATGACCCAGAACCTAGTCACAGAGCACACATTCGAGAAATGTTTATTAATGAATAAATGGGTTCATTCAACATTCAATTAATATGTGAGGGCCTAATACAATTTAGTGAGTGAAATAAAAGGTGTATGTGTACAAGAACATGCTTGTGCAAGGACAGAAAAGGGTATGGAGTGGTATTCCCCAAATTAATAGTCGTATTTCTGAAAAGGGGGATGAGGAGAGTGTAAAGAGAGACTCACACAAATGTTTCTGCATATCAATCTGTTTTTACAAAGAGTGTGTAATAATACACTGTAATAATTTTTAAAAATCATCACAGTCACCTATTAAAACAATTATCATGCTTTATGAAACTTAATTCTTCTGATTATGCTTTGATTACATTAGTAGTGAAGTTAGTTCTTATTCTCCAAGTAAATAAATAAATAGCTAGTGAATCAGGCAGAAAGGTGGTTGCAACAGGCTGAATGCCAATGGGGTCTGAACGGGTGGTGGCTGGTCCATGAAGACAATGGGAGGTGTGAGCCCAGAGAAAGAGCACCACCCCTGTGGCCCAGACTAGTTACTAGGCTCATCAGAGCCCCCACCATATCCTTGGATCAGTTATGGATCCAAGGTCGTTGTCCCTGGACTCACTGCCCAGACCACACAGAGCAGACGGCCCTCTCCCTCCCAGCAGGGGCTGGGAGCAGTGGGGAGCAGGGGGGTGGGGGGCTGTGTCCATCTTCTGAGCTTGCTCACGATCACTCACTCACAGGAACACGCACATACACAGCCATGGAGGCCCACTGTCTGGCTCCCGACCAACTGCTGCTCTTCTCCTGCACCGCCCTCATCCCGCCATAAGCGAATGGCCTCTGAGCAGCGAAGTCTGTTGGCCTCCGCCCCTTCAGCTCTGACACTCTCCACTCGTTCATGCGCCATCTTCAACAAATGTAACTCATTTACTCACACCCACACGCTCCTCATGATGGTCAGGAGGATGCCATTTCATCACAAATGCCCACTCTGTCACTTATGCAGAAAGAGCGAGAAGGACACATAATCCCTGGTCTAGTCCTTCTCCAGTCCTACAAGCTTCAGAGTCTAATGCCCTGCCTTAAAGAAGCCACTGACGACAGTCATAAAGTCAGTCAGTTAACATATGACTAAAAAATCAACTTTCTACTGCAAGTGTAAAATAGAAAGGGGCCATCCATTTAATAAACTGCGTTCCTGCAAAGAGATGCTGCCTATGGATATTTTCAATGTTAATACTCGTTATTCCCTCAGAAACCACATTTATAATTTTGAGCCAAGGGCATGAAGAACTTCTCCTACCATAATGTCCTTCCCTCGACCATCTTATACAAATGGTATGTGAACTAGTCCACCAAAAGGACACATGAGCTCAGATGTTACAGCCCATGCACACGGGGTCCACACAGAGAGCACTAAGGCATAGGCAGGGTGCCCCGGGCCTCACGACATGGGAAAGACAGAGAACCTAGTGGCTAACCAGCACTACGAACACTTCATGCCCTTTGCCACTTAGTGGCCTTCACCTCAGTTTTCTCGTGTCTCGAACTGGAATGATGGAGACAGACCTACTTCACAGAAGGGTTCGCTGCCACCTGATGCCCTTCTTTTTTCCACTCGACTTATCATTCATTAATTTGTTAAAAGGCACCTTTGTTAATGCTTTATATCTGCTCAACTAATTTTCTTTTGGCCAGCCTTCTCTCCCCATCAGAGCAAGATAAAGAAATCACACTGAAAAACACGGTCAGTGATGTGTCTAAACATCCTTCGGGTCTTCCCCTTTCCCTAGGCCAATCCCAGGGGGTGGTTTTGGCCTCTCAGGATGGTCTTTAATCTAAATGAGCCAACCCACAGCAGACCACAACAGGGGGACAGTTCCCCAAGTGTCCCTGGCTTGACTTCCCCAGTCCAGGACGCCTCGTGTCTGGAGGAAGGGAGTCTGGACGTTCAGAGGAAAAAATCTGATACATACAGCACATTGCTTTTCTCCACTTTAGCAAGGCTTCTTTTGGCAAAATGCCCAAAAGAACTCAACATATTTATAGAGTTTTGTTTGATCTACTTTTAAATGCTCCATGCAGAGTCATTCAAGTGAAATGAGAATACAGATTTTCAAAGGAAAAACTGAAGGAAGATTCTAAATATAAGTTATTTGTTGAGCATCAACAAGATTTCTCCCTTCTATCCAACACACTCCCTCTAACACATCTATTTTTAAAGGCATTCTCAAACTTTGCTGCTGCTGAAGAGATCAGACCCCTAACTTTTACAGTGAAGGGGGGAGTGAGGGAGGGAACGAGCAGAGGGCGGGGGAGTGCGCATGAGCACATGTCTACCTAGGAATTGTGATAAAGGTCTAGAAAATCTGAGAGACCCTCATCTGGGGGCCATGTCCCTTGCCTCAGCTTAGAGAATTCTCCGGGGGAAAAACCTACCACAAACAAATCTAGAGTTTCCCAGTCTTTAAAATCAGTCCTCAAAGCAGCCATTGTCCTGGGAAACTTAGAGAATGACAGAAAATCCACATTTCTCTCTCGAGGCAGAAGGGGAAAGATCTTTACTGCAGCTAGTCAAAATGATTTTTTTTCTAATTTTGACTTTTTTCCCTTCTCATCTCCATCAGAATCAAGATAGGGGAAGCTTAGGTATTTATGGATTTTCTCGATGCAAAGGGGGTTTGTATCCCCACAATTCCTTCTTCTGGATCAGAGATTCTTAACTGGGGTTCGTGGATAGTTAGTTCAGGGGTCTAAACATGGATGGGAAGAAAATTCCACCTTTACTTTGACTGTCCTATGGTTGAAATCTGGCCTTTTTTCTCACTATGTACACCAGCAAACCACACTGGTGTCAGCAGCACGCAGGGATTTTGATGTCCTACTACACAGATAGGTATTTTCATTTCACATCCTGGTCACTGCAGTTATCATGAAATATCATGTACATGCATCCCAACTTTAAAATTATGATGGCCACTGCTCGGTCTTGCTATTTAACGCATCCATTTAGAATATGTATTACTTATGTGTTTGTGGTATTTTGATGACTGCATTTCAGTATAATTGGTTTCCTTCGCAACTGTAGATTTTGTTTTATTCATTTACAAACATTATTCTGAGAAGAGGTCATAGACTTCACCAGACTGATAAGTAGGTTTCAAGGCAATTAAAAAAAAAAAAGCCAAGAACTCCTATTTTCAAGATTATGGTTTGCAAAGAAACCCAAAGGTGCAAGGGGGCAATTACGTATATAAAATAAAGCAGTCAACACACCACTTGGACTCTGCTAGAATGTTTCACAGGCTTCGGAGCAACACATGACAAAAGCATACCGGGCTGCATCCCAGGTCCTGTGCCATGAGCAGCCGTGTGGCACAGCCTTCGGGAGGCTGCTTGCCAAGTGCCCTCTTATTACCCAGGTCAGTGGCTGGCTAGAGCCCCGCTCTGTCATCTGGCGCCTTGGCTCAGCTGAGCTCAATGGCCGCACTCCCTTCCACGAGGGCCAGGACAGCTCATTTTCAGGCTGACACCTGCCAGCACCTCAGTGTCCCCACTCCAACAGAGCCCTGCATTTCTCTCCCTTTGCTAGCTAGTGGACAAAGGGTTCTACGAGGCTCCCCCCACCCCCCGGCAGGGATAAAGTCATCACTTGGGCTTCCACGTACCCACGTAGCCTCATCTACACCTTCCTCCGAGCTCTAGTCCGCTGTGCTGTCATTTTTCACCTGTGAAATGTCCCCCGAAGGGAGGGAGGTCTGTGCCAATACTGGTAACCGCACAGGATTTGCCCAGAAGGGCTGCGTGACTCCTACCGCCATCCCGTTGTGTGGTATCCCTTGAGGATAAAGGTCAGCAGGTCTAACTGAGATTGGAGGCATCCGACCAATTCTTCAAAAAAAATTCTTTAATTAAAAAACCCAGCAATTCCACTTTTAAGAAGTTGTACTTCATATAACGCATGTGAAATGTACAAAAATAAATGCAAAATGTTCATCGGTATGTTATTCAGAATTGTGGAAAACCAGAAGCATCCTAAATGTCTTTAATTAGGGGACTTGTTCGTCTAGTCATGGTGTATCCACACATGGACCATTAAAGGGTGCTGTAGGGATCCCTGGGTGGCCCAGTCGTTTAAGCATCTGACTTTTTTTTTAATGTTTATTTATTTTTGAGAGAGAGAAAGCACACAAGCAGAAGAGGGGCAGAGAGGGAGGGACACGCAGAATCTGAATCAGGCTCCAGGCTCTGAGCTGTCAGCACAGAGCCCAAAGCGGGGCCTGAACCCACGAACCAAGAGATCATGACTTGAGCTGAAGTTGGATGCTTAAACATCTAAATGCTAAACATCAAAATGTCTATATCACTGTGTGTCTAGATTAGGTCATACTATCTGAAATTGACATTTTATGGTTGAATAATTGTCTGAATGTATGTGTGTGGAGATCTGAAGAGATGATCTGGAGCCATCTCCTCTGGGGAGTGTGCGTGAGGGGTGGGGAGAGCAGGAGTTTATGTGACTATTTTTTAATTATTTATTTGAGAGAGAGAAAGTGTGTTCACACAGACAGGCACGTGAGTGTGATAGGGTCAGGGTGAGAGGGAGAGAGAGAATCCCAAGCAGACAGCACACTGTCAGCACAGAGCCTGACAAGTGGTCGATCTTGGGAACCACAAGATCATGATTTGAGCGAAAATCAAGAGTCAGATGCTTAAACTACTGAGCCACTAAGGCACCCCATGTGACTCTTTATACCGTGACTTTCCTTTATTAAGTTTTTATACTAACCAGGTATTATTTTATTTTTTTATAATAGTTTATTGTCAAATTGGTTTCCATATAACACCCAGTGCTTCTCCCCACAAGTGCCCCCCACTATGACCATCACCCCCTCCCTCCCTCCCCCTCCCCTTTCAGTCCATGGTTCATCTTCAGT